>NC_138552.1:142351344-142886344 GCF_964273705.1 Natrix helvetica
AGGGATTTATTGATCAGATTCTAAGCTCAGAATCTCAGGAACAGTTTTTCAATTTCTTTGAAAAAAGGAAGGAGGAGGATGGTAACAGAATAACAGAGTTGGAAGGGACCTTGGAGGTCTTCTAGTCCAATCCCCTGCTCAGGCAGGAAAGCCTATACCATTTCAGGCAAATGGTTGTCCAATCTCTTCTTAAAAGCCTCCAGTGTTGGAGCACTCACAACTTCTCTGGAGGCAAATTGTTCTACTGATTACCATATTTTTCAGAGTATAAGATGCACCAGAGTATAAGATGCACCAAGGTTTTAAAGAGGCAAATTTAAAAAAGAGTTTTTGCACTCTGCAAACCTCCCAAAAATGGCCCGTTTTTCGCAAAAACGGGTCTGTTTTTTTTAAAGGGCATGAATAGCCCTTAGGAAGCTTGTAGAGTGTTCTGGGGGTGGGGGTGAAAAACAAGCAAAAAACAGCCCATTTTTCGCAAAAACAGGCCATTTTGTCAAAAAAAAGAGAGGCATCAATAGCCTTTAGGAAGCTTATAGAGTGCTCCTGGAGGTGGGAAGTGGGCAAAATTGAGCAAATTGCTCATTTCTGCCCTCCCCAGCCCCTAGGAGCTCTCTGAAAGGCTCCCACAAGGTATGCACAGTCATTTTGGTGAAGAGGCGGGGTTTTGGGAGACAAAAATGCTTTATTCAGTGTATAAAACGCGCCCAGATTTTCAGCCTCTTTTTTGAGGAAAAAAGGTGTGTCTTATACTCCCCAAAATATGCTAATTGTTCTAACTATCGGGAAATTTCTCCTTAGTTCTAGGTTGGATCTTCCTTTGATCAGTTTCCATCCATTGCTTCATGTCTATCCTTGAAGTACAAATAGTTTGACCCCCTTTTCTTTGTGGCAGCCCCTTAAATATTGGAATACTGCTATCATTGTCACCCCTAGTCTTTCTTTTCATTAAACTAGATGTACCAAATTCCTGCAGCCGTTCTTCATATATATTTAGCCTACAGTCCCCTAATCATCTCTGTTGCTCTTCTCTGCAGTCTTTCTCAACATCTTTTTTAAAACCATGGTGACCAAACCGGATGCAATATTCTAAGTGTGGTCTTACCAAAGCATTATAAAGTGGTATTAACACTTCGTGTGATTTTGATTCCTCTGTTAATGCAGCTTAGGATTGTATTGGCTTTTTTAGAAGCTGCAGCACATTACTGGATCATATTTAAGTGACCGTCCACTTGTCTCCAAGATCTCTCTCGCAGGAACTACTATTGAGCCAGGTACCGCCTATTCATTACCATACCTTTTTAAAAATGAATAATTTGCTATCCTTTCCCATCATCCAAATCAACTGATGAAGCATCCTTCCACTTAATAGCTGTGCCAAACTCCCCTCATCAAGTTCACGAAATAAACAGTCAAAAGAATGTTAATGTTTACAAAGTAGTGTTTCCTCAATATTCCTTCCTATAATTAGAAGACATTTGGAAGTGAAGATGAAATATTTGAAATCTATGGTTAGGCTTATCTTACTGGTTATGTTTTCATGATGACACATTTGTCATTTTGTTAAGGGGCAATAAAACCCAGACATTTTATTTGAGGGATGCATTGGTAATGGCTTTTCTCACACTTACTTCACAATGATACAAATGTGATGAAGCAGAAAGTGAAAGATGGATTGGGACCAACTAATTTCTCTATGTCTACTATTTCCCATCCTTTTCCTTGCCTTATTGGTTTTTGCAAGAGGATAATGAGCACATCAGCATAGCTGTTAAATGAGGTTGCTTTCATGAGAGTAGAAGGAGGGAGGATTTTGAAGGCACCATGTTAAGATGATGAGGATGAAGGAGAAAAGGAGAAAGAGAAGCCTTTCTAAATGCTTACCTTCTGCAATTGGAGACTCTATTGATGAATAATTTAGATGGCATTTTAGCTCTTCTCCATGTGCAACAATGTTTTCTGATTTAATTATGTGTTTCTGGATAAAAAAAATCCACTTCAGGCATGATATGAAAATATTCTGTTTCATGAAAAAGTTCAATAGATAGCATGAATATTGACAGTGTATATTTCAGAACTTCTTTTCAACCTATTCCCACCCATCACACAGAGTCTACAACTTGTTTTGCAAGAACTTACCTGCCATTCCGCTAGTCAAGAATTTGCATAGTAATGAGAGAAGTTGTCAGCATTCAGATGTAGCCAATTTGGAATACAAACCTATTCTAACTCTAATGCACAGTTTCTCTCCAAAGTTTCAGGAAATGGAGATTTTGCACGCACAAAAAATTGCATGTAATTAATGCATAGTGTGTAGTTTTATATGATCGTGATATTGTGGTCTGGCCCCAGAATTCAATTCTTGGGCCCCAGAAATACCGAAATAAACTTTTTTTCAATGGCATTCCTTTTGATTATTGTTAACTCTGTAACCAGAGAAACCCTAATCCTAACTTTTAGAAATCCTTTGTTGTATGTGCATTTTTTTTCTATTAATGTCAATTCTCATTACTGTTGCTTTATCCACAGAGTGGTGAATCTTAGCAGGGAAAGCAAATCCTGTCTCCCAATCTTGCCTCCAACACACTGCACCCCAAAATTTTATCTCCACATCAAGAGTGTATGCCTTTAAAGATATACAGGTCAGTGGTGGGTTATGACCGGTACGCCCAGGTACGGGCATATCGGTGCCTGCTGGGAGCACCAGGTACGGTGCTCTGGAGGGCCCGCCCACGCTCCTTACCTGTATTTGAGCTGTTCGGGGCTTCCGTGCATGCACACAGAGCGTAAGTCACCTGTGCGACGCTCTACCAAGCAGCTGGAGCATTGCGGAGGCGTTGTGGAGTATTACGGGTGGTTAGTATGTGCGCATGCTGCGGCATTCATGTGGTGGACCCCCGGTCCCGTTGCAACATACCGGTTGCACCGGGATCTGGAACCCACCACTGATACAGGTGGTCCTCAACTTACAACCACAAATTGAGCCCAAAATTTCCATTGGAAAGTGAGAAATTTGTTACCTCATTTTACGACCGTTCCTGCCACAGATGCTAAGTGAATCGCTGCAGTTGTTAAGTTAGTCACATGGTTGTTAAGGGCTTCCCCATTGACTTTGCTTGACAGAAGGTCACAAAAAGTAATTGCTTGACCCTGGGAGACTACAATCATCATAAATAGGAATCAGTTGCCAAGCGTCCAAATTTTGATCATGGGACCATGGGGATACTACAGCAGTCAAAAGTGGGGAAAACTATCCTTTTTTCAGTGGCATTGTAACTTTAACAGTCAAATGAACTGTTGTAAGCCAGAGTTGTCAAACTCCCCCCACCCTGTTTTAGCAAAGGGGGGAAAAGTCGTGATACGTCATGTGATGCCACTGTGACGACTCAAGCTTGATACTCCTGTTGTAAGCCTGAGGACTACCTGTACAGGAGATACAGGTTTCCACATCTGGAGCCTTGAGCAATTAGAAGATGTCCCCAGCCACATCTGGCTGCTGATCTACATGCTTCCCAAGTAGCAGAACCTGGCATTTAATGCATAGATCTTTCATTGAAGCAGAGGTGGGCTCTTACATATTCGGTCTGCTTCAGCTGAATAGGTAGTAACTCCAGCAGACACATGACCGTACCGGTTCTCTCCTCGGCAGTGCCATCTTGATTTTTTTCTTCTGCACATGCGCAGAACAATTTTCATTGAAAAAATGTAATTTTTATTCATTTTTTTAATGTTGTGCACATGCACAGATTGTTTTAAGTGCAAATGTGCACACATGTGCAAAATCCTTTGGTTGTAATGGCGGCTTGAACCCACCCCTGCATTGAAGGCTCAGGAAAGGTCATGCGACATCAAGGCCAATGTCAGAAGAAGCAATCTCACTCCTCCGATGCCAGATTCAGAGACGGCGTAAGACAATTTGTGTTTGTGATTCAAGCTTCGAGGGCTTTGAGCTCTGAGATTCATTTCCAAATAAGATTCGTTCCTGTGCTGTAATGGGGAAAACATGAAAATGCCTGAAGTTGCTTCGTTGCTTTTTTCCGTAGAATGGGTGGAAATAGAAAGGATGATAGATCCTTTAGAGCACATTTCCCTTGCTAAGCTTCAGCTGAATATTTTCAAGAGTTTTTGAAACATTCTCCTTTGCATTTCTTTTAAGGCAGGGATGAGGAAAAGCCAGCAAGGAGAATCTCCTTGTGGTCCAGCTGTTGGAAGAAATGCCAATCTGGGTTCAGTTCCAAGTGGGGGAAAAGACATTGGATTCATGGAAGTTGCTTGGAAAGAAGGTTTATTTATGGGCAGGATCACATTCCTTGAAGATCTTGGGTGAAGAAAAAGGGAAGAGATGCTGAGAATGCCTGGGTTTTATGCCCTCTCTGGGCTTTTGAATTTGAGCTTGTATTCTGATTGGTTGTCAGACTCCCATGGGGCGATGCAGGGGTACCTTTTTAGGTTGTTTTTTTGAGACCCAAGCTTGCTTAAGCCTTGCTGAGTGATGATGTAATGAAAGGGCTTTGGGCAATTCCTACTATGGCTTTGCCTGAAGTAGATTGATCTTTGTTGTGTAGAATAGACTTCCTCAGGCCTAAATGGTCCATTGACAAAGGGGGGAGGGCTGAGTTTCTGCTTCCCTTTTAGGGAAAACATTCTGCCCTTTTAATATTTCCTAGAATATTTCATTTTTCTAGGAGAGGGGTAGGTGCTAACTTACTACTATGTTTCCTTGAAAATAAGACAGGGTCTTATTTTCTTTTGTCCCCAAAAATAAGCACTTGGCCTTATTTTTAGGGAGGTCTTATTATTTTTGAGGTACAGGAGGTGATGAGTGTGGTCACCTCATGGCTGATGCTGTGTTGCAACATTTTCGGGGAGGGCTTATTTTCAGGGGAGGGCTTATTTTAGTGCATGCGCTCAAAAGCACCATTGGGCTTATTATCTGGGGAGGAAACAGGGTACATAATGAAGAGTCCATCTTTTGCCTAATTAATACAGCAATGTCCTTACTCAACTTAATAATAAGCCCTTCTTTAAATAGTTTTAAAAAATAATCTATTGCTTTTTGGTGTAGCACTAAAGAATGAAGACTGATCTACTACTATAGAAGGCACAGATAATCCTTGACCTACGACCACAACTGCCCAAAATTACTGTTGCAAAGTGAAACATTTGTTAAGTGAACTTTGGCCATTTTACAACCTTTCTTGGTGTATTGTTAAGTGAATCTCTCCCATTATTAAGTTGGTAACCCGGTTGTTAAGTGAATCTGGCTTCCCCATTGACTTTCCTTGTCAGAAGCTCGTAAAAGGTAACGGCTTGACCCAGGCATGCAGCAATCATCATAAATAAGTGTCATTTGCCAAGGTTTTGAATTTTGATCATGTGGCCATGGAGATGCTGCAACGATCATGTAAAAAACGGTCATAAGTCAATTTGTTTTTAGTGTTACTGTAACTTTGAATAATTACTAGATGAACTGTTGCAAGTCAAGGACAACCTATATAGATTTTCTACTACCATTTCCTGAGTTTTTGGCATAGTCAGTTGGCAAACTAGCAAGGCTCCCTCATCTCTAATAGAACTTGATTCCCATGGTGACTCATTAATTCTTGATATTAATTAATTCAGAAACTGGCCCAGCAGAAGCTAGTTGGTTATAGTGAGATACAGAACACTGAAAGCAGACAATCCAGCAAAAAGTGTGGGCATAGAAAATTGGACTTGATACATGGCCTGGCAGGTTTTTGGGATGGCTCAGTGGCTAAGACACTGAGCTTGTCGATCAGAAAGTTCAGTAGTTCGGCGGTTTGAATCCCTGGTGCCGTCTAACGGAGTGAGCTCCCATTACTTGTCCCAGCTTCTGACAACCTAGCAGTTCGAAAGCATGTAAAAATGCAAGTAGAAAAATAGGAACCACCTTTGGTGGGAAGGTAACAGTGTTCCGTGCACCTTCGGCATTTAGTCATGCTGGCCACATGACCACGGAGATGTCTTTGGACATCGCTGGTTCTTAGGCTTTGAAACAGAGATGAGCACCACCCCTAGAGTTGGGAACAACTAGCACATATGTGCGAGGGAAACTTTACCTTTAAATTGTTACATACTAGGCTAGATAAGGATTGTGGTTGATTTGAAGAAAGAAGCTAAGAATATGACTGATGCCTAAAACATGTCAATTCCCATCCCATAAAAACTCTGATAGGTAATAAAGTGATATACATATCTATATAAAGTTATTTGATTGGCTATCAATGTCAGAAAATCCATCACACCATTCAATCCGGCTTCCCTCAAAATACCACATTTTTAAATGATGTTATTACATGATCTATTGTTTGCATACTTGTAAGTACCAGAAAACACATACTGAATTGTCAAAGTACTTTGAAGGACTACCTCGGATTGGTTCATGAATCAATTTTACACAGTGTCCAAAATTTCCATGGGGCAATAATCAGGCATACATATATGCCAGTAGCATGAATGAGAAAATTTTCAGAACAGATAAATATTCAATAACAGTGTTTGACATTAGTCATGGATTTATGAATCAAACTGAAGAAAATTTGCCCATCAGTAGTTTCAGAGAGTGAATGGCAGTAGGTTTAAACCCCAGATTAGCATCTGATGATGCATTGCATTATTACTTTGTCAGTTGTGAAAGTTCAGCCCATCAGTTCCTGTTATTCTTAGAAGATGAAAAGATGAAACTCCAGTCACCAAACCTCTCCTTATCTCCCTATGTCTATTTGTAGAGCACTTTCATTAACTAGGCATTGTATAGAGATCAACATACAACACAAACAAAGGGAGGCTCGGAGGGTAGAGGAAGAAAAGAGAGATCAATTTGTCAGGTCATAACAAAGAGGTATGTTGTCTTGCTAACAGGCATTTATAACCAGTTCTTGCCAGCTGATCTTCGTTTGCTGGTATTCCTGCTCAGATGGTGGCGATGCAATTACCCACCAGTCTTTGCTCCTCTTGTTAGTGCTTCAGTGACCTTCCCTTTATGTTTACTGCTCCTGAGAAACCAATTGTTCAACTGCATAATGTTGTCTGTATGGAGGGCAAAGTTAGGTTCCTGCAGCTGCTTAGTCTGTGGCTAATGGCTGGGCCAGTCTGGTCTCCCCCTTTCCATGGTGCTTCTTGTAAGAAGGCAACAACGGGGTCATGTTGTAATCTGCCAATCAATCCATTCCATCTCCTGAAATAGACCCACTAGGAAAAAGAGAAAAAGAGAGGGAGAGCGAGAGAGAGATGATAAGGATTATTGTTTGAGATGACTGGAAGGAAAGAAAGAAGTGCTTTAACCAAATTCTCAATTAAACAGTCCCAAATAATATCCCCATGAGAGATGTTCTCGGGGATTTTAGTCTTCAAACTAGTAATGACTAGGGATGTAAAAGATCCATTGCAAATGGTCTCTTAAGCAAAATGACATGATCTGCTAAAACAGAATCCAAAGCTAATCTCGGCATGAATAAGCATGTGAGATTCAAAGTCACGAAGAGGCCATCCCAAAATATTTTATAACTTAGACACTGTTTTTTTTTAAAAAAAAACTAATGAAATTGCATACAAAGAAAGAACCTTAGAGGTGCCATAAATAAAACATATATTTGAGGAAGTTGTATAGAAGAAAGCCCATAGAAGAATACAGAAAAAGAGATTACAAATTATCTCTTGAAAGTTATGCACAAGTATGCAAATATTATTCTGTAATGTAAGTTGAGAAGACGTTTCTGTGGGGGTTGCTAAGACCTAATGTTAACTTGATGACACATAATAAATCTTTCAATCAATCATTCAGAGAAAGTTGCAATGAGGGTGAGAACTATGAGGATATAATGGATTTTCTCCTTAAAAACTTAATTTGTGGATAAATAGAACAAATCGATTTTCAAATGCATGTCATATGGATTCATGTTGCAATTAGAGTAATCTGGACCTCTCTAATAATAATAAACAATGTCCATCACCCTTCCTTCCTTCCTTTCTTCCTTCCTTCCTTCCTTCCTTCCTTCCTTCCTTCCTTCCTTCCTTCTTTCCTTTGTGAGATAATTTCAGCAACTGTATGAACAGGGAGGTCTTCTGAAGGCACTCAAGAGTGACTTCTGAAATGTTTTCAAAGTAATCATTCTGAAATGAATGTATTCTATTTTCTTTTTATATCACTTCTTTTTTTTTAAAAAAAAAGATGAAATGTCCCATATATGTACATGACCACATAAAACGAAAGGCAAAATAATTGCACTGACTTTATTTTTTTTATATTCTTTGGTTGCATTCACACCTCTAAAGCAGTAAATCAGGAAAGCTATGATTAAGATAATGACAGTAGTGCAACATCAGGGTTGAAAGACTTACTTGTTTTCAGGAGACAGAAAAAAAAGAGGCATAGTACCAGCAACATTTATTTGTGCCTATTGTTGCATGCCTTCCAATAGCTATGATACCAATCCTATACATGTAGCCTTCATCTTTGTGTTAGTTCTCACGGGTCATGAGAGGTCATGCACAGTCCATGATCAGCAACCAGGATGCTCTCAAGTAATCCTCTATGAAGCTGGAAACTTGCTTACTAAGTTCCTGTTTCCTTGCCAGCTTTCTGAAAAAAGACTTACATAAGAGGGGAAGGCAATTTCTAAACTGGGATTGGCACTAGGAAATTTACCCCTTATTAATAGAGTTGAGGATACAGAAGCTGTCCCAAAACAATTATTTGGTAACCCCCTCCCCACACACACACACGTATGGTTGAGTATATAAAAAATTGCTCGTGTGTGTGTGTGTGTGTGTGTGTGTGTGTGTGTGTGTGTACAGTGCTGACCTTCATCCCAGAGCAAACTTTATTTTATTCTATAGTGGTACCTTGGTACTCAACTGCTTTGGAACTCATCAAAGTGAGTTCCAAAGAAGTTGGTACTCAATGCATGTTGACATGAAAATGTTGTCCTGGTACTCATTGTTTGTTTAGTACTCAATGCCCAAGGTAGAACTCGTTGGTGTTGGCTGCCTTGTGACTCACTACATTATTCCTTTTGGGGAAAAATTGTTTGGTATGCATCATTTTTGGTACTCATTGCACCTCCCGGAACCAACTAAGGATGAGTACTGAAGTACCTCCGTAACAACCTCTCCTTGTTCCATTTCCCTCCTTACAGTTCTTTGGTCTTGGATGCCAATCTCCTATTTCTCAATGACACCTGATGTCTCAGGTGACATCAGCAGAAAAGTGCAGGAGTCAATCACCTTTTTTGGATACACCATGATGATTTCATCAATGACTTGAGTGGAGACTTTAGAATGAACCTGATAATCTGACTTTGAAATGAACTGATAATCTGAATTGAGGCAACCCTTCAAATTAAACCACCTCCACTAAGGAGATTGAAACTTCTGCTTTGGCATGTTTGGGATGAGGATTTGCAGACTCACAATGTAGAGCTGTTCTTCCAATGCTTGTGTCTTGCGGTATCTTGCATAGGGATGAACACAGGGACTGGGTTCTCTTTTCAGTGAGTTTTCCAACTTTTCCTGTGTGTAGGCAGAATGGCAATTTTCAGAGAAGTTGCCACATGCATCATTCTACCATCTTTTCCCTTCGCTCCTGAATGCACACTGAATATGAATAGCCAGTCTTCTTTGTAGCATCTCCAATTTGGTACAATTCATGTTTAGGTTTTTTTCTCTTCAGCAATGGTTTTGTATGTAAAATAGCATCTTTACCACTTGCTTACAAAATAGTGACATATTGTACAAATGTGATTACTTTGTGTGGTTTTTTTACAATCTTATGATACTGATCAGTCCTCAACACATTCAGAATGCCTGAAAAGAGGAGCCCTGTAAAACTATAGAAGTTTCTTCTGATCTATTCAGACACCATCCCAGGTCAGACAGAGTTTGCACTACCTTGTGGATACCTTGTGGATAAATTGTAGCTGCCATCACATTTCAATGTGAAACAATGGAATTCTGTGAAACGTTGGGGGGGAAGGGGGGAATCCCTTTAAGTAGAAAGCAAAAGAATAGCAAATGCAGAAACAGCAGTAACTATCTGTGTGGGAAACCTGTTTATTGTGTTAAATTTCACAAGGAAAAAAAAGTGTTCTTGATTTTTTTTTAAAAAAAATCCTTCAAAGCGTTCAGATCTTCAAACACTTTTTCTCCACTTATTGAACTGATATATTCAAATGTACTCTGAATAGAAATAAAGACATCAATTAGAAGGATTCAGTTCTGCTCTCTGTTTGCAAATACCAGCTTCCTGCTTGTTTCTCCCAAAGAGGAGCTTTTGATTCCTCCTTCTATTCTCTCCCCATCTGTTTCTCAACAACGGTATTCATTTGGGCCTTGAGATCGCGGATGAAGCCAGCTCAGGAAATATGCATCTTCTTGGCCATCCTAAGCAGCAAGCTTCATAGATGCTGGTCTTCTTCATGCAAATGAGAAATTATAGCCTCTTGGGTGGTCTTCAATTACAGCGGCCAATTGCCCCAGTCGGTGCAGATTAATAGATTACTAGGTTATCTGAGGGACCATCACTTGCTGGTCACATCTACCCGACCCATCAGAGTGGAGAGGCAGGGAATGTTGTGGGTCCCATCCCCTGGTAGGACCCAGAAGAAGGGCCTTTTCCATGGTGGCTCCCTCTCTCTGGAACATCATTACCCCAGAGATTAGAATAACCCCCAATCCAACACTCTTCCACAAAGTGCTGAAGATCTGGTCCTGCCAGCGGGATCACAGAGCAGGATGGAGCCCATTAAATGGCTTGTGTGATGGGTTGTTGCCAGGGTGAGGAATGGGGGGTTATTTTATTATTTTATTATCGATTCTCTCTTTTATTAGTGTTATTGTTTTTATATATTCATGTAAGCTTTATATATTCGCAAATTTTATATATTCGCGGGGAGCCGGACCTCGCAGGAATAATGGAAACCTGGTTGGGCCCGGAGGGGGGGTTGCCCCTCGGGGAAATGTGCCCTCCAGGTTACCGTGTATTCCACCAGCCACGGGCCCAGGGTAGGGGCGGTGGGGTAGCGATAATTATCCGGGAAGATTTGGCACCGAGAGAATTCACTGTGTCGCAGATATCTGGATGTGAGTCTCTAGGCGTGAAATGGGGCCCAGGGAGACAGTTGGGCCTGTTGATAGTATACCTGGCTCCCCGCCATACATCAACGGCCCTGCCCGGACTCCTCGAGCGGATCGCAGAGATGGCGGTTGAAACCCCCAAGCTATTAGTGATGGGGGATTTCAATCTGTCGTCGACGGGAGAAGCATCCGAGGTAGCCCAGGAATTCATGGCTTCCATGACAGCCATGGATCTGACTCAAGTAGTTCGGGACCCCACACATGAGAGAGGCCACACACTGGATCTTGTATTTGTCTCCGACCAGTGGACGAGTGATCTGGGAAGAGGGAATTTAGTCATCACGCCCCTGTCATGGTCAGATCACTCACTTCTCCAGCTGGACTTCCCTGGCGCTACTCCCCGCCGCGGGGAGGCGGAACCTGATTGTCCCAGATGGTTCCGCCCCAGGCATCTGATGGAACCAGATAGGTTCCAGGCGGAGCTTGGGCCACCCCCTGCAGACCTGTCCCGCTCCCGGGCAGAGGACCTGGTAGTCGCGTGGAACAATGCGGCTGCCGGTGCCTTGGACCGGGTTGCGCCTTTGCGGCCTCTCCGATGGCAACGATCGACCCGGGCCCCCTGGTTCAACAGGGAGCTAAGGGCGATGAAACGCCACAGGAGACGCCTAGAGAGCAAGTGGAGATCCTCCCGCTCCGAATCCGACCGAACACAGGTAAGAGCCTACTTAAGGACCTACCTTGTGGCAATAAGAGTGGCCAAACATCGGTATTGCGCCACCCTTATAGCGTCCGCAGAGAACCGCCCTGCCGCCCTGTTTTGGGTGACCCGCTCCCTTCTGTCACAGGGGCAGCGGGATCCCCCATTGCAGGGCAGGGCAGAGGAATTTGGGGAATACCTGCAGGATAAAATTGATCAGATCCGGAGGGGATGGACCCACTCCAGTGCTCCAGGGGGGGCGTCCAAGGCTAGTCTTGAGAGACCACACTGGGAGGAGTTTGACCCTGTTGTCACCGAAGATTTGGACAGGTTGCGTGGGCGACTGCGAGCCACCACATGTTTATTGGACCCGTGTCCCTCCTGGTTGGTACTGGCTTCCTGGGAGGGCTCACGAGGCTGGCTACTGGGACTGGTGAACGCTTCGCTGAGTGAGGGCCTTTTACCAGCCGTCTTGAAAGAGGCGGTGGTGAGACCCCTGCTCAAGAAGCCTTCTCTGGACCCAAAGGAGCTAGCAAATTATTGTCCTGTCTCCAACCTTCCTTTTTTAACGAAGGTTGTTGAGAGTGTGGTGGCTCAGCAGTTCCCGCATCACCTGGAGGAAGCTGATAATCTAGATTCGCGCCAGTCCGGCTTCCGACCCGGTCACAGCACGGAGACGGCCTTGGTCGTGTTGGTGGATGATCTCTGGAGGGCAAAGGATGGGGGTTGCTCCTCCATCCTTGTCCTATTAGACCTCTCGGCGGCTTTCGATACCATCGACCATGGTATCCTATTGCGCCGTCTGGAGGGGTTGGGGGTCGGAGGCACCGTGTTACGGTGGTTCCGCTCCTACCTCTCTGGCCGGACGCAATGTGTGTTGGCAGGGGAGCAGAGGTCGACCCCGAGGCCCCTTACTTGTGGGGTCCCACAGGGGTCGATCCTCTCGCCTCTCCTGTTCAACACATATATGAAGCCGCTGGGCGAGATCATCCGTGGTTTTGGGGTGGGATACCATCTGTACGCTGATGACACTCAGCTGTATATTTCCACCCCAAACCACCCCAACGAGGCCGTCGAAGTGATGTCCCGGTGTCTGGAAGCCGTACGGGTCTGGATGGGTGACAACAGGCTCAAGCTCAACCCCTCCAAGACAGAGTGGCTGTGGCTCCCAGCTTCCCGGTTCAACCAGCACATTCCATCGCTGGCCATCGGGGATGAGCAATTAGCCCCGGTGGAATGGGCGCGCAATTTGGGCGTCCTCCTAGATGCCCGGCTGGCTATGGAAGATCATGTGGCAGCCGTGGCGAGGGGGGCGTTCCACCAGGTTCGCCTGGTGCGCCAATTGCGACCCCTTTTGGACCAGGAGGCCTTGCGCACAGTCACTCACGCGCTGGTGACGTCTCGCCTGGACTACTGTAATGCTCTCTACATGGGGCTCCCCTTGAGGTGCACCCGGAGACTGCAGTTGGTCCAGAATGCAGCCGCGCGGGTAATTATGGGGAGATCGAGGTTCTCCCATATAACACCTCTCCTGCGCGAGCTGCACTGGCTTCCTGTGGCCTACCGGGTGTGCTTCAAGGTGTTAGTCACCATCTTCAAAGCGCTCCATGGCACAGGGCCTAGTTATCTGCGGGATCGTGTCCTGCCCCATACATCCCTGCGACCCATTCGCTCACACAGAGAGGGACTCCTCCGGGTGCTGTCCTCCAGAGAGTGTCAGAGGGCGGTGCCCAGGAGTAGGGCCTTCTCTGTGATGGGCCCTACCCTTTGGAATGACCTCCCCCCAGACATTAGGACAACAACTGACCTCCGCTCCTTCCGTATGAAACTGAAGACCCACCTGTTTCGACTAGCCGGCCTGGCATAAATCTACAGCTTCTCCACCTCTTGGGCATTTTTTAACTGTTAATTTTAGTTTTTAAATTTTTACTGTCATTAGGTTTTTAACTTTTTCTAAGCACTGTAATTTATTTATTTATTTTTACCTCCTCTATATGATACTGTTTTGATTGTTGCTTTTGTACATCGCCCCGAGTCCCTGTGGGGAGAGGGGGCGACTAATAAGTTCAAATAAATAAATAAATAAATAAATAAATAAATAAATAAATAAATAAATAAATAAATAAATAAATAAATAAATAAATAAATAAATAAATAAATAAATAAGCTGCCTTGAGTCGTCATGTGCAAATAGGCAGCAATTTAAATTAAATAAAAAAATGTAAGAAATGCTGTTCATTGGCATCTGGAGGACCAAAAGTTTTTTACCCATAAGGCACTGAATAAGACAAGACATAGACTGTGAGGGTCATGTTAGGAGAACTATAAGGAACTCTGAACCCTGATTGTTTGTCAAAGCCTCAAGCTAAGGATCAGCAACCAGCCTGCCTCATGGACAAATCATGGGACCCCAAAAATCCAGTAGGGCCCATTTCCTAGGATTGAGTGATAGTAATTGGTTCAAGGTCACCCAGCTGGTTTGGGGACTTAGGCTAGATAAAAAAATTATGGTCTCTCAGTTTCTAATCTGATATCTTAACCACTACACCAAACAAGCTGATTTAGTCCCCCTTTTCCATTCTGATTTACACCTTGTAGATTTATGTTAAAGTGTAAAAGAATCTAGTCATAAAGTTCAGTCATTAATTTATTTTTATGTGCTGAAATGCTGTGATAGGCCAAACAGATCCTGCAATAGAATGGATAGCAACAATGAATGGAGTGAACTGGTATTGATTGTTATGGACTGCAGAAATTTGGGGACATTCAAATACAATTAGGGAAGGTCTATTTTAAAAAGGGTTACTTCAAGCAAAGTGGCATTGAAATATAATTCAAGTTGCATAGGGATATATCTATCTATCTATCTATCTATCTATCTATCTATCTATCTATCTATCTATCTCATCTATCACCTATCTATATCTATCTACCTATCTATCTATAATCTATATCATCTCTTTCTCTCTATCTACCTATTTACCGTACCTATCTATCTATCAGAAAAAAGCAGACACATCACTCTGCCAACAAAAGTGTATATAGTGAAGGCTACAATTTTCCCAGTTGTAATGTATGGCTGTGCTAGATCATAAGAAAGGCTGGGTGCCAAAGAATTGAGTCCTTTGAACTATGGTGCTGGAGAAGACTCCTACGAGTCCCTTGCACTGCAAGGCGATCAAACTGATCAGTCCTAGAGGAGATCAACCCTGACTGCTCTTTAGAAGGCTAGAGCATGAAGATGAAACTCAAATACTTTGGCCACCAAATGAGAAGGAAGGACTCACTGGAGAATGGTTTGAATCTAGTCTTAGTAGTATAGTTTAATCGTGACATGTAAGTGTGAAGTCCTCGGTAAGAATGTGAGACACTGTCAGAGATCATATTTCCATTGATAAACAAAGACCTATCCTTCCATCAGCAGTGATGAGCTCATTGCCAGTGTAATCCCAGTGAATCAACAGTGAAGCAAATCTGAAAAAAAATTCTAAGATCTTAGAAAACTAGAAGAAAGCATGCCAACTTGGATAGTTTTGTTATCTTACAGTGTTAAGCAATTCTGTATGTTTAAGGAGCAAGATGGCAAGTGTAGGGAGTGACGGAGGCATCAAAAAATTAGGACAACTAATTTTCATGGTCATGAATGCACCATTAATCCCATGGAAACTTTCTGGAATGGGGTCACCAGCTGTTACCAAATTACAAACTCTGAAAACATCTTCTCACTTATATTTTCCCTGACTGGCTTGAAATTATGGTGATTAATGTCCCTGTTGTCTAGGGAAATTTGGCCTGATAAAAGATATGCACTTCTAATAGACAGAGTAATCTTTGTTGGCAGCTAATGAAGATGCTGCTTGGAATCTGGGATGATGGCGTGGTCCAAATGAAATTAATGGCAATCAAAGGAGCTTCCCCAAAGAGAGGGGAAGCAGCTGGCATCAAAGGGGACAAATTCTCCTCTTTACTGAAGAGGAGCATCACATTTGCAGCCTCACCTTAAAATGGATCAAATCACATTGGACAAACATTAAGTGCGGTGTTTGAATGCATATACTGAAAAGTTATAGAATTACACCCTAAAGAGATTTGAGTGGACCGGATCAATGGTTCCTTAAGCAATTATCTGCAGTTTTAAAAAAAGAAAAGAAAAGAATCTGGGTTTTCTCCAAGAAGAAGATTTGTCATGCAAGAGGAAAGCAGCCAAAGGCTTCTCTGTAAGAGATACAAAATGGGAAAGGACTTTGAGACACTGGAGAAGTGTTTGGGCTAGAAACAAACAGACCCTATTGTCTGAAGACTGTAATTGTAAAGAGAGTATTATAACACTCCACTTTTCTTTGACATTTCCCTGTCATTCACAATAAGGGAAAGAAAGAAGATATGGAAAATACTGGTTTTGTGTTTTCATATTTCTTCATTCATTCGTTCATCCATTCATTCATCCATTGATTGTATTAACTGCTTTTCCATAAAATACATATCAGGTTTCCCAATAACAGCCCATAGGAAATCAAAACCCCAAGGCAGGGTTTTCAAAGTAGAGATTTATTAGGCATGTTATATTGGCACAGCTGGTGAAAGGCCAAATCTGAAGTCCCCTCAGGTTTTCTCCACCCAGTTCAAAATCCAAAGTTCTTTCCCACATTACACACAACCATCACATGCCCCAATCAGGTTTCTCTCCCTATGCCGGATGTAGTGGTGGGATTCAATTTTTTTTACTACCGGTTCTGTGGGCGTGGCTTGGTGGGCATGGCATGGCTTGGTGGGTGTGGCTTGGTGGGCTTGGTCCCCATTTTCTCCCAATCAGCTGGGACTAAGGAGGCAGAGAATAGATGAGGGTGGGGCCAGTCAGAGGTGGTATTTACCAGTTCTCCAAATACTCAAAATTTCCACTACCTATTCTCCAGAACTGATCAGAACCTACTGAATACCACCTCTGGCCAGATGCCTCCCATCCATGCCCCTTCAGGTGCTGATGAGAGTGTCCTTGTTTCACAGAGGAAAGAATGTTATTTTGGCTACATATTCCCCTCAGCTATCTCTACTCCCCTCACTCCCTTTACCACAGCTCCAGCCAGCCTCACTATGGCAACCCTGAAGATGCTCAAAGATGGCTCCAGGGTTGACAATACAGCTATCAAAACTGGGATCATGAACCTGATTGAGCTGAAGCCCACTTCCAGGGCAATCTGGAAGCAGATTGTTATTTGCCCGAGGCAAAGGGGGTGAGTCTAATCCCTTCTATTCTAAATCAAAATGTACCGTTCCTAATCTGTTTGTCTGGCACAGTGCAAGTGGCAGGGCTTGCAACAACTGCTCCTAAACAACAGAGCTTCAGTTTGTTTATAGAAAATATTGCCAGGATATTGTGGTGAGATCAAAATGACCCTTCTGGTTTGGGCACAACTGGTTATCCCACGGGAGGACGGATGGGAGACAAATCTTTCCTTTCATTCAATCAGCTCCACTGCCCTTATATTCCCCTCAATCTATCTCCAGTCCCTAAAATTTGCCTAAGATGTTCTTTGCCATATGAGCTGACTTTGCTACACATTTCATCACATCTATCATCATCATCATCATCCACATTTCAAAAATAGAGAGCACCAAACCCCTGCCTTCTATTTCTCAGAAAGCTGTCATGTATCATGCCTGCAACTTTTCAGCAATTCAAATATTTCATTCCGTTTGAATGAAAAACAACTTTCCAACTGTTGAAGAATTCCCTAATCTAGAACATAGAAAAGCAGTGTCTTGGGTTTTTTTCCTTAATCCAATTTTCTGATCTAGAGTGTGGTTAACATTTGACATGCTTGGCAGGTGTCCATAACAAGCTGGAATGCCTTCAAAATGCTTATTTATAGATCCGGCGTTAACTGCCAACTAGACCATTTTAACACTGCCAACCCTGGTTTCTGTTCATTATTGTGCTTTTCCCTTTAACTTCTTTACATGAGTTAGGGCTTTGCTTGTTTTAACACGAATCCTTTTGGTTCTCACATGCATTTGGATTAATTAATATTAATTGCTAATAATGACACAGTCCCAAGCCATTAAAAGGATCCTAGCTGGTGCTGGTACCCTTACCAATCTTCCAAATGTGGGAGAACGGCTACTTATGGTATGATGAAAGTAAAGTTGATGTTGATTTTAATAACCATTTTCTTAGACATGACATACTAAGAGTTTGGAATAAATATAAAACAGGGCTCTCTACGAAGCTGCCCCATTGGGTGTCACCACAGAAAGCTTTTTTTTAAAAGAAAATAAATGGTGGCAAAGCTAGACTGGTTGATGTACGGTAAAATACCATATTTTTTGGAGTATAAGACACACCTTTTTCCCTCAAAAAAGAGGGTGAAAACATTTTTGGCCTCCAAAAACCCTGCCCCCTTCACAAAAATGTCCGTGCATAGCCTTTAGGAGGCTTCCAGAGTGTTCCTGTCGGCTGGGGAGGACAGAAATAAGCAAAAATTGACCCATTTTTTGCTCAATGTTGTGCCCCCCCCAGCCCCTAGGAGCACTCTATAAGCCTCCTAAAGGTTATGCATGCCCTTTTTAAACAAAAACAGGCCCATTTTCATGAAAAACAGGCCATCTGCAGAGTGCAAAACCTTTTTTTTTTATTTGCCTCTTCAAAATCTTGGTGCGTCTTATACTCCAAAAAATACGGTATATCTCTCAACTCTGGCGACTCAATATTAAAGCCAAGGGAAGAAGTTGAATCAGAAGGCTATACTTGCCATTGGTTTACTTATCAACAACTGAAAGAAAGGTTTAAACTGGATAAAAAGTGTTATGGATTTGACTTTGTTAAACATGAACTGGAAATTTCATTATGTGGCGATGATGACCATATTATTGCTAAGATTTATAAAATGTTATTGAAATTGAATTTGGAAAGTGAATATGTAAAACATTGTATGATTCAGTGGCCAAGGAACTTTGGATATAATGTGATGCTTTAACAATGGGAAAATATATGGACGGACAGTTTAAAATGTACATTAAATTATAATGTAAAAGAAAATTTCCATAGGTTAATGTATCATTGGTATTTAACACCTTATACATCTAAGATGCATAAAAGTATGTCAAATCAAGGTTGGAAGTGTAAGAGTAAAGTGGGGACTTTTTAGCAATATATGGTGGACATGTGTTAAAGCAATAAAATAATGTGGGATATGATTCATATTTTAATACAGAAAATTTTGAAAATGGAGATAAAAAGGAAACCAGATTTTTTCCTTTTGGACCTAATGGAAAAAGAACTGAAGAAAAAAATGGGAACTTCATTATTATATATGTTGACAGCAGCAAGACCCTTGTATGCATAAAAATGGAAGGACACTTCGGTTCCTACTATGGAAGAATGGTTGCAGAAGTTGATGGAATTGGCTGAAATGGTCAAATTGACCACTTTGATTAAAGACAAGAACATAAGTAACTTTTTGTTTCCACATGGAGACCACTTTTGAACTTTGTGCTTGATGTGGAAAAGAATGAAACTTTGATTTTGGGTTTTACTGATTAGACTGATAGATCTTTATAGAAATGACTTGCTCATATCTTTATGAAAAAGCAAAAAGTTGTGATTTAATGTTAATGCCTTATTTTACTGTAACAGAGAGAGTCAGAAGCAATGCTTCCTTTTCTTTTCTTATCTTTCCTCACTTTTTTCTCCCCCCCCCTGCTTTTCTATTTATTTTTGCATTTTGTATTTTATAAATACTTTATAACTCATTACAAATGTTAAACCAAAAAAACGAATGAAGTAGTTTTAACCAGTGATGAAATTCATTTTTTTTTTTTTTGCTACTGGTTCTGTGGGCAAGGCTTGGTGGGCATGGTGGGTGTGGCTTGGTGGGTGTGGCAGGGGAAGGATACTGCAAAATCTCCATTCCCACCACACTATGGGGCCAGCCAGAGATGGCATTTGCCGGTTCTCCAAACTACTCAAAATTTCCGCTACTGGTTCTCCAAACTACTCAAAATTTCCTCTATGGGTTCTCCGAACTACTCAAAATTTCCGCTACGGGTTCACCGAACTACTCAAAATTTCTGCTACGGGTTCTCCAAACTACTCAAAATTTCCACTACAGGTTCTCTGAAATACTCAAAATTTCCACTACAGGTTCTCCAAACTACTCAAAATTTCCGCTACGGGTTCTCTGAACTACTCAAAATTTCTGCTATGGGTTCTCTGAACTACTCAAAATTTCCGCTACGGGTTCTCTGAACTACTCAAAATTTCTGCTATGGGTTCTCTGAACTACTCAAAATTTCCGCTACGGGTTCTCTGAACTACTCAAAATTTCCGCTACGGGTTCTCTGAACTACTCAAAATTTCTGCTACGGGTTCTCTGAACTACTCAAAATTTCTGCTATGGGTTCTCTGAACTACTCAAAATTTCCACTATGGGTTCTCTGAACTACTCAAAATTTCCGCTACGGATTCTCCAAACTGCTCAAAATTTCCGCTATGGGTTCTCTGAACTATCCAAAATTTCCGCTACGGGTTCTCCAAACTACTCAAAATTTCTGCTGCGGGTTTTCCGAAGTACTGAAAGTTTCTGCTACCAGTTCTCCAGAACCTGTCAGGACCTGCTGGATTTCACCCCTGGTTTTAACCCATAAAACTGAATGCCAACTATTTAAATATATTCTTCCATACTGAGATTCTTATTTTGTGGCACTACTCTATTAGCTGTCTGCCTCTGATAAAGCCAAGAATTCCATTCTCCAAGCAAGGTCAGTCAAGTGTCTCATATCCAGTTTGGACTGTATTTGGTCGATCAGTTTTCCTCTCAGGGTCTCCATATCAGGTGATTCTGATTGAGAGGATGATTTTCTGGTGTGGGGCATCACTGCAAGATCTCACAATATTTTGCATGAACAAAATGCATTTCAACCATCTGAAACATTTCAGGCTTTGGGAGGCATCACTAATAATATATGGGAATAGTGCCGCTGATACCATTTTGCTTATTCCTCAATATACAGGTTGTCCTCAGTTAATGACTGTCCTGTTTGAATGGCACTGAAAAAATAGTTTACAACTGATCTCCAAACATACAATGGGTGCAGTTTCCCGCAATAATGTGATCACCATTTGTGTACTTCACAGCCCAATGCTAACCAGCAAAGTCAATAGAGAAGCCATCAGTAAGTTGAAAGTCACAGTCATCTGATGTTAGTTTAATGACAGCAAGTGATTTGCTTAATGATCATAGTGAAACTGACATAAGTCTGGCACAGTCACATGATGTTCCATTTAATGATCATGTAATGCTTAGTGATGGAGTTGCTGTGAGAACTACCTGTAGTTTTAAAGTATCTAAAATCAAACTGGCTGTTTGGATTTTAGAGCTATTGACAGTTTGTCAGCCAGTTACAAATCCTATCACCACCAGATAGATTTGTAACTGGTTGACAAACTGTACTCAACAAGTAGTCCTTAATGATCACTCATCCCTCCGGCTGGACTTCCCTGGCGCTATCCCCCACCGCGAGGAGGCGGAGCCAGACTCTACAAGCTGGTACCGCCCCAGGCACCTGATGGAATCGGACAGATTCCAGACGGAGCTTGGGCCAATACCTGTAGCCCTGTCCCGCTCCCGCTCGAAGGACCTAGTGACTGCCTGGAATAGGGCGACGACTGGGGCCTTGGACCGGGTTGCGCCTTTGCGACCTCTCCTGCGGCATCGATCCACGCGGGCTCCTTGGTTTACTGAGGAGCTAAGGGTGATGAAGCGCCACAGGAGACGTCTAGAGAGCAGGTGGAGGTCCTCACGCTCCGAATCTGACCGAACACAGGTAAGAGCCTATTTGCGGACTTATCTTGTGGCAATAAGAGCGGCCAAGCGTAGGCATTGTGCCGCCCTTATTGTGTCCGTGGATAACTGCCCTGCCGCCCTGTTTCGGGTGACCCGCTCCCTTTTATCGCAGGGGACGCGGGAGACACCTTTACAGGGAAGAGCAGAGGAGTTTGGGGAATATCTTCAGGACAAAATTGATCAGATCCGGAGCGGATGGACCTCCGTCAGTGGACCAGATGAGACGTCAACAGCGAGTCTTGAGAGACCATTCTGGGAGGAGTTTGACTCTGTTGCCCCCGAGGATTTGGACAGGTTGCGTGGACGGCTGCGGCTCACCACATGTTCAATGGACCTGTGCCCCTCCTGGCTGGTACTGGCAGCCTGGGAGGTGACACGAGGCTGGCTTCTGGGCCTGGTGAACGCCTCATTGGGTGAGGGATACTTACCAACCGCCTTGAAAGAGGCGGTGGTGAGACCCTTGCTCAAGAGACCTTCGCTCGACCCAATGGAGCTAGCTAATTACCGTCCAGTCTCCAACCTCCCCTTCTTGGCGAAGGTTGTTGAGAATGTGGTGGCGCAGCAGTTCCCATGACACCTGGACGAATCCGACTATCTAGACCCGCGCCAGTCCGGCTTCCGACCCGGGCACAGCACAGAGACAGCCTTGGTCGCATTGGTCGATGATCTCTGGAGGGCCAGAGATAGGGGTTGTTCCTCTATCCTGGTCCTATTAGACCTCTCGGCGGCTTTTGATACCATCGACCATGGTATCTTATTGCGCCGGTTGGAGGGGATGGGAGTCGGAGGCACCGTTTTGCGGTGGTTCGGCTCCTACCTCTCCGACCAGAAGCAATGTGTGTTGACAGGGGGGCAGAGGTCGTCCCTGAGGCCACTCACTTGTGGGGTGCCACAGGGGTCGGTCCTCTCGCCTCTCCTGTTCAACGCATATGTGAAGCCGCTGGGTGAGATCATCCGTGGTTTTGGGGTTGAGTACCACCTGTACGCTGATGACACTCAGCTGTACATTTCAACCCCAAACCACCCCAACGAGGCTGTCGAAGTGATGTCCCGGTGTTTGGAAGCCGTCGGGGTCTGGATGGGGGACAACAGACTCAAACTCAACCCCTCCAAGACCGAGTGGCTGTGGATACCGGCACCTCGGTTCAGCCAGCTGACACCATCGCTGGCCATAGGGGGCGAACAACTGTCCCCTGTGGAACGGGCGCGCAATTTGGGCGTCCTCCTTGATGCCCGGCTGTCAATGGAGGACCATGTGGCAGCCGTGGCAAGGGGGGCGTTCCACCAGGTTCGCCTGGTGCGCCAATTGCGCCCCCTACTGGACCGGAGTGCCCTGCGCACGGTCACTCATGCGCTGGTGACGTCTCGCCTGGACTACTGCAATGCCCTCTACATGGGGCTTCCCTTGGGACGCATCCGGAGACTGCAGCTAGTTCAGAACGCAGCCGCGCGGGTTATCATGGGGAGTACACGATACTCCCACGTAACACCCCTCCTGCGCGAGCTGCACTGGCTACCTGTGGCCTTTCGGGTGCGTTTCAAGGTATTGATTACCATCTTTAAAGCGCTCCATGGCATAGGACCTAGTTATCTGCAGGATCGCATCCTACCACACACGTCCCTGCGACCAATCCGCTCACACAGGGAGGGTCTCCTCCTGGTGCCGTCCACTAGGCAATGCCAGCGGGCGACACCTAGGAGTAGGTCCTTCTCTGTGATGGGCCCAACCCTCTGGAATGACCTCCCCCCCGACATTCGAACTACCACCGACCTCCGTTCCTTCCGTCAAAAATTAAAGACTCACCTATTTCAATCAGCTGGCCTGGCACTCTCTTAGTTTTGCCTCCCGGGGATATATTTTAATTGGGTTTGGGTATTTTAATTGGGGATGTTTTTAGGGTTTCTATAGTATATTTATTTCTTGTACAGTCTCATCTCCTCCATCCAAATGTTTAGTATTTAATTGTTTTATATTATTGTATTTTATCTGCATTTTATTTGACTGTACACCGCCCCGAGTCCCTTTTTGGGAGAGGGGGCGGTTTAGAAATCCAAGAAATAAATAAAATAAAATAAATAAATGGTACTACATCTACATGGAGGGAAGCAGAGGTGGGTTGCTCCTGGTTTGGCCCAGATCGGGTGAACCGGTAGTGGCAGTGGCAGGAGGCTCCACCCATGATTGTATAAACAGCGGCATAGAATCAAATCACATGAAGTATTAGTACCACTTTATAAACCCTTAGTAAGACCATACCTAGAATACTGTGTCCAATTTTGATCACCACATTACAACAAAAAGATGTTGAGACATTGGGAAAAGTGCAAAGAAGAGCAACTAAGATGATTAAGGGCCTGGAGACAAAACCACATGAAGAACGGATGCAGGAATTGGATATGGATAGGCTAGAGAAAAGAAGGACTAGGGGTGACATGATAGCAGTATTCCAGTATTTGAGGGACTACCACAAAGAAGAGGTGGGCAACTTATTTTCCAAAGCACCAGAAGGCCAGACAAGAAACAATGGAGAGAAACTAATCAAGGAGAGAAGCAACCTTGAAGTAAGCAAAAACTTGCTAACAGTGAGGACAATTAACCAGGTGAACAGCTTGCCTTCAGAAGTTGTAGGTGCTTCATCACTGGAGGTTTTTAAGAAAAGACTGGATAATGGACAACCACTTATCTGAAATGGTGTAGGGTCTCCTGCTTGAGCAGGTGATTGGAATAGGTTTAGGTTTAGGTTTCTTTGGATTTATATGCTGCCCTTCTCCAAAGGACTCAAAGGAATAGAAGACCTCCAAGGTCCCTTCCAGCTCTATTTTGATTGATTGATTGACAGATTTGCTGAATCCTTCACGATTTGTTTACTTAAGACTTTTATATCCTGTCCTTCTTCCAAGAACCCAGGGATCATATATTTTTCCTCCCAAAAAAGTTTTCCCACAGTGACAAATGTGTGAATTTAGATTCAGCTGAGTAGCATTGTCTGATCCTAAGACACCTATGGAAATTTTGTATCAGAAGGTGGATTTGAATCCCTTGAGTCTCTCAGTCCAACATTTTAGCCAGGGTGTCCCCAACATTTTAGAACTAGTGGGACATATTTGCATATGCTCCCAACAGCAGTTGCTACAGCCAGAGGGGAGACCATAAATGGGAAGGACAATCCATGGCAGGCTCCTATGACCTATGGATACATCAAGCTGCCATACAATATTTCTTCACCTAATCTGCAGTTGTTAACGCCAAGTGGCAGTGACTCTGCTACGGGATAGGAGGTAATTTTTCAGACTACCAACCACCTAAGGATGCACTGTAGCGCTGATCATATTTAACTATAGACTTACATGTCATGCAAAGGCAGACAATGCCAGAATCACAGTCATGAATGCCTTGCAAGCTATCATAGTTCACATGGAAGAACCCTTGGGGCTGTCTTAACAATACAGATAGTCCTCGGTTTAAGAGCACAACTGGGAACAGAATTTCCATCACTAAGCAAGGCGGTTGTTGAGTGAATCACACCCAAACATTTTTTTTTGGGCCAGACCTGTCAAGTGAATTACTGTGGTTTTTAAGTAAATCATGCAGCTGTTAAGCAAATTCAGCTTCCCCTACCAACTTTGATTGTTAAGTCAAGGACAACCTGTAATAAATTTATGGAAAGTGGTCTTTCCTGGCAGAAGCCCTGTGACCTTCACCATGATCATTCTTTACTGTCTTTGAGTCCTCCTCTGCTGCCTCCCTAAAGTTTTGCACTTCATCAAGTAGCGGCTCAATCTAGCACTGACTGATTTATTCCTGCCTAAATTCATTTACAGGGAGAGAAAGAGAGAGGGAGAGAGGGGGGGAGAGGGGAAGAGCGATGGGGGGAGGGAGGGAGACAGGGAAGGAGGGAGAGGAAGAGAGAGATTTATTTATTTCCCTGCCCTCCATATAATCTGATTGGCTTTTGTGGCAGCTGAAAGGAGAAAGTGGCTGCTAAGAGAGAGACAATCATATCAGGAAGAGCACATGCTAATGTAATCAGGGGCTCTAAAAGGAAGTGATTTTGACAGATTAGAAATTATAGCTTGGGATGGGATCCCACCCAAGTTGTCAGCCTCTCTTCCGGCAGTAACAGCAGGCTCAGTGAAACTTAAAGATCGTTCTCTCGGCTTGTTATGTTCTGTCACACCAGCCTGTAAAAAAGCTGATGGATTTTCTGACAGGAAAACCTAAGAAACAGGAGGTAAAAATCTTCCCCGTTCGGCATCATAATCCTCGATGAAGGATGCAACCTGGATGACACTGATCGGAAAGTCTTGAGGGTTTGCATTCCCCAAATGAAAACTGTAACTCTAATTCAGAGTTCCTCCCCTTCTTTAATTGCTGGTTGTTCAAGGACACTTTAATCCTTAAGGATGGCTTGGCGTGCTGACCATGGAACAAAGATATACGAATCCTGATTTTTGAACCCGTCTTTCTAGCCACGTGTGCATCTCCTGGCAGTAGAGCAGGTCAAAGCTGTGAAGGAAAACGTGTGTGTACTTTATTTTTCCCTCTCTCCCCAACTCATTAGCGCCCATTAACAACCCCCTGAGGGAATATAATGACCAGTGGGAAAAGGGCAAAGCAACCCTGAATGAACCAAACAAATGGTGCCGATAGATATTATCCACCAGCAATACTCAAGTAGAGAAGCTCAGCCTTTGAGGGCATCTCCTAGGAAACCACTGGATCACATTAAAAGATATTGACGTTAACATAAAGGGAGCTGCATGGCAAACAGCATGAATCTGACAGAATTGAGGATGGCTTTCTAAATTCAATCATTCTGAATCCTAACCCCCCAAAAGTCATCTGTGTATATCTCTCGGCTTAGAGGCTTTCACATTTTGTCACCGTTACGAAACAAGGGATACAAGGTTTAAGTAAATGAAATGCTTTGAAAGGGGAAAGAGCAGAGTTGCACGCTGTAGGCACAGTGAGAAATAAATATAGATTGGCTGAGACCTGGAGGTCTCTGTTTGGGCCTCGGGTCTGCGCTAAGGATCCCCACATGCCCACACTTCTGACACCCCAGGTGTAAAAGCCAGACAAACAGAGGGCTCTCTGGAAGCTGGTGACTAGACAGGCTGAGTGAACCTTCAGTTTGAATTATTCCTTCAAGCTGAATCACCAAACTAATCTGAAGCGTCAGCTGAAATTGGTGCTTTTGAATTGATTTGGCAGGTAGTGGACTTTTGCGCATGAGAAACCTATAGCCAGGCAAATCCTTGCTCTGACAAGTGCAGGAATCTATACAAACCATCTTTTAAAAATAAAATTGCTGGCAGCAGATGCCCCTTTTTCCAAACATCTGGGAGAATCGCTCCCAACTCTCACCACATGTATGTGCCAGTGAAGTGACTGTTGCGTGCACTCTGTGTCCTCCTGAGCATTTTGAAAGATTTGCAGACTTTTAAAAAAAATTAAACTGAGTTGATGATTCAAATCTCAGCTTTCCAAATCATGAGATCTCGGGGAATAAGATGACCTAGGACAGGAAGGCTGAGGAGCCCATTTGGTTTGTGTGTGTGTGTGTGTGTGTGTGTGTGTGTGTGTGTGTGTGTGTGTGTACATGTGATATTAAGCTAGCTTTCCATCATTCTTTCTCTCTCTCTCTCTCTCTCTCTCTCTCTCTCTCTCTCTCTCTCTCTCTCTCTGTGTGTCTGTGTTTGTGTGTGTGTGTTTGTGTGTATATGTGTCTAGAGAGCAAATTAGAAATGTGAAAAGAGTGAGAGAATTTCAGGAGATGATGATTTTAAAAGAAAGAGAATTATGGGCCACTGAATATTCCTCCCAAGGTTTGCCATCTCTGATGTATAGAAATTGATTGATTGGTTGGTCAGTTGATTGATTATGTGCCATCAAGTCATTTTCTACTGCTAGCGACCCTATAAGTAGATTTCCTCCATGGTTACCTGTTCCTAACCTGATCTTTCAAGTTTTTCAATGGAGCACCAATCGTCATTACAACTGAGTCCATCCACCTTGCAGCTGGTTATTCTCTTTTTTTCTTTCCTTCCATCTTTTCCGATCTTGCAGCCTTCTCCACAAAACTAGTTGATTCCATAAAGTTGAATCATTTGTGCCTCAAATGAGAACTCTGGGTTGATTTGTTTGAAGATCCATCCATGTGTTTCCTTGGTTGTCCACCGTATTCTCATTCTCTCTCGCTCTCTTAATTTTTTTATTAAAGATGATTTTTAAAAAAAAAATTAAGCTGAAAACGTATTCAAATTAATATAGCAATAGCACTTAGACACTGCTCCATAATGCTTTATAGCCCACTCTGAGTAGTCTAAAGTATCAGCCTATTGCCCCCAACAATCTGGGTCCTCATTTTACTGACCTCGGAAGGATGGAAGGTTGAGTCAACCTTGAGTCTGTCAGAATCGAACCTCTGGGAGTGAATAGTGAGTTAAACCTGCAGTACTGCATTCCAACCACTGCGCCAGCATGGCTGTAAAGTAAGATTCTAAAGTAAGAAAAGGAAATCAACAACAAAAAAATGAACTCAAGGAACTGTCTGCAGCAGTCTTCTCCAACACCAAGATTCAAAGGTGCAAGTACTCTTCATTTCCTGCTTCTTTAAAGCAGCTTCCCTTTGTATAATATCCATATCAAAACCAGACAGAAGTGATTAGACATTGTACCCTACAACCTTGGAAGAGTTCTGATAGTCTTAGTTATAAAAATTAATTATTTCCAACTCTGTTTAATTTCTTGAACCGACCAAGGTTGGCTATTTTGTGCCACCCACTGGACATTCTCTGATGCAGTATCAGCGCTAAAGAAGAGTCCGAAGAATATGGATACTTGCTCTCTACTTTGCAACATGGTAGCTGTTCCTTATTTGGAGTTTTCCAATATAGATGTGTGCCATGATAGCTAAATAAAATATGAATTTTTACTCAAGGTTTTTTTCCCATTCATATGGAAATATTCTCTCAAACCGATTACATAAGAGCTTATTTCTATTCCAATTACACTTTGCCCTTCAAGCCCACTTTAGTTGCTTATTTACATTTTAGAATTACATATAGCCAAAGAGGATGAGATTGAGATTAAACCCTTCAAATTTGGAGCCAAGCTCTGCAAATCAAACTTTTGAAGGACTGTTCCTGAGCTGGGAACAATTGATATAAGGAGGGTTTTGTTTATTTCTAGCAAGTATTTCCTTACCGAGACGTTGATTCTTGTACTTATTATCAAACAGACATATTCAGACATAAGTGTCTGCCTCCCCTCCGTTCACCCTTGCTGAGGTTGCTAATAGACAAACTGCAGCACACAAGACACAAATGGATTTTTGTTGTTTGAGAAGGGTTTTGTCTCTGTGTGTCTTCTGAGTGGGGATTGCAGCAGAGGGCATCTTCTCCAAAATACTTTCCCCCCCACCCCCCAAAAAAGAGACACTTAGGTCTCATCATTTGCTGAAGTTCAGATTGCTCAGTGTGTAAATGTCAGCCAATTTTGTAGAATATCAGAATGATGAAAGAAACAAAGCCGGTCAGATAATAGAAGCACAAAAGGAAGATGTGAAGTGGACAATCCAGTTGTGCCGTTCTTTCCAAATTATAGATGGGTGAAGGGTTGGGATTTTTTTTTTTAAATCAAGTAATTCACTTCCACCAAAACAGACTGACAGCAAGTCTCAGACAGTAAACCCGAAAGAGGATCTTTAACCGTCAATTTAAGCTGAAATCATTTTTGACGTGCAAAGCTTACTGCAGCATCATTGTGTGGAATGGAAGCTATTGTAACAGTTTCAAATTATGGGATTAGGGTTTATAGAGTCAGCAGGGAGCTTTTAGGGCTGGGAGAGAAAAGTCAAATTACGGTCAAAAATAGTAAAAGGCAAAATGGTTGTGTGGGGGGGAGAAAAGGGAAATAAATGTCAGGTATACAGTCCTAATGACAGCAAGGGCTATGGCATCAGAGATTCAGCTCAGTCAATGGGCAGGATAGTTACTGAACTTAACAAGCTCAGCCTTGCAAGGTATAATTTGAGCAAGATGATCTTGCGCTCCTACCTCAATGGGGTGAAGACATTTGGCTGCTTATAGCAAGGGACAAATTGCTGCTCAGCTTCTGTTCCACATATAGAAGCTGGCAATTTCACTTGGGAAAAAAATGACTTGCAACCCATCCTCAAAGTTATGACCATTGCTCCACTCCTGTGGTCAAAATATGGGCACTGGCTTGCATTTACTATGGCTGCAGTCATGTGATCACAATTTTTTAAAGTTTTTATTTTTATTTTTATTCTCTTATATATAGTTACAGCTATACATTCACATGGTTATTGTTCTTATTTATCTTTATCACTTTTACATATTTGTTTTTCGAATATAAAAGGTTAAAATATACTTTCTGGGTTGTTTTGCTTACCATCCCATACACCTATTTTGTATTATCACTACCCTATTTTTCCTTTCCTTTTCACCCTTCTTCCCTTCTCTACTTCCTTCCTTCCTTCCTCTCATTTCCCTTTCTTTCTTCCCTTGCCTTTCCCCTACTCCTCTCTTCCTCTTCCCCCTCCTACCCTCTCTCCTTCTCTTTCTATCCCTACCCTCCTTCCTCTCCTATTATCACAAGTTATGACCTTCCCAGGTAGCTTTCATCAAACAAAATTAATCGGGAAAGCTGGGTTTATTGAACAACTGCATGATTCACTGGAACATCTGTAAAAATTACAATATGCCAGTAATTAAGAATACATAGAAAGAAGATTATTAAAGAGAAATCCAACCTAGAATTAAGCAGAAATTTTGTAACAATGAGAGCAATTAATCAGTGGAAGAGCTTATTTTCAGAACTTGTACCTGCTCCATCACTGGAAGTTTGCAAGAAGAAGTTGGGCAACTATTTGATTGGAATGGTATAGGACACAGGTGTCAAATTCTCAGTGTCATATTGCTGTCAAGTGATGTTTCGTGATTTTTTTTCCTTTCATGGAGCTGTGATGGGCATGGCCTGCATGTAATGAATCTGGTATAGGTACACCTCTGGTATAGGATCTCCTGCTCAAGCAGGGGGTTGGACTAAATGACCTCCCAGGTTCCTTCCAACTCTGTTATTCTACGTTCTATATATCAATAAAGGAGAATATTTGTAGCTCAGGGTTGAAATGAGGGGTCCTTGGTGCTCTCTCTTGTTTTCTTGCAGATGTTGCATTACTCTAACTAGGTAACATCATCAGTGCTACATGACTAACCCTGGTGATGTTACCTAGTTAGACCACCACTGATGATGTTGTCTAGTTCTATATACGTAGTTGAAAATGTAGTCAAAAATAAGCAGATTAAAATAATCAAAGGTTTCCAAATACAAACTGATGAAATCTTGGCACATACAACGCCAGGTTTAACTGCTGTTGAAAAGAAGAAAATATAGATAATTGATGTGACAATACCAGGGGATAGTAGAAGAGAAGAATAGGAAATCATAAAGTATCAAGTTCTGAAAATCGAAGTTGAAAGATTATGATATAAATCAGTGATTTCCCATTGACGTGTATATAACAATAATAATATAATAAACTTGTATGCCACCTGTCTCTCAGCAACTCTGTTAGTTCTGTTGAAGGGTGTGTGTGAGAGGGGGGGGAGAGGGAAAGAAAGAGGGGGCGGGGCTTCCATGGCAAAAGGATTTGCTGGAGATATCACTGCTGCCTTCAAATGAGGATGCCCAGTTTAAGGCTCCTTTTGTGTCCCTGCGAAGTTGCTCACCAAAGTGGTATCCATTAATCTACTCAAGAAAATGGTCATCCACTTTCAAATTATTGGGTTGGCAGGAGCTGGAACATGTAATGAGAGCTCACCTCACCCGAGTCTATTGAGTAAGATCAATGCATGAATTCAAATAATTTAAAATAAATTAAGAATTAAAGTCTGGTGAAAAGATTGTCTCAGCTGCTCTTCTAAAGGAAGTGTCAAGATTGAATCGCTTTGCTTCTTTCAAATCTTAATGCTTTTCAACTTGTCAATGAACTGGGGGGAGGGAAGAGAGAAAGGGAATGCCCAGAATGTAGGCGGAGATCGTGAAAGCATGGAAACCATCAAAGTCATAACCGCAGGTGCTTGAGAAAGAGATGGACTCTTCCCATAACAAAAAGAACTTTCATAGTTCGACAATGTGAACACCCGTGGGTGAGGAGAAAGGGAAGGTATTGTTTAACTTGGCCAGTATTTGCATGAGAAAACCAGAGATGGTTTTGTTTCTTCTCTACCAATACGGTGTATCCAATAAAGTTTTATTTTTGGGAATTCAAATCTCCCAAGAGTGTTTCCTTGTTTTGGGTTCACTAGTTGGACAATTGATAGGAAGAGAGAGAGGGAGTTTCAAAGGAGTTCATGTCCCAAACTGGGAGATGACTCTTCTTCATGCCAGATACCAATGTGATTATGGGAGCATCTTCAGAAGGACCTTTCTTGTACTTCTTAAGGATTGAGCAGGTTCACAGTAAGAAAAGTGGCCTTTACTTAATCAGGATCTAAACTGCTTTAGGCTTTAAATATCAATAGCGGCAATTCAGATTTAATAAGCAATTCTCAACCAATGCAGATATTTCAGGACATGCACCAAATGTTCCTTCTACCTTCTGCAGATGGCAAAGTAGCCCCACATTTGTAACTTCTGGATATTTTTCAAGAGCAGCCACCTGGAGAACTCATTGTAATTGTAAAGTAAAATATAATCGAGGCATGAATAACAGTCCCCAACTCTAACTGGTTCAGAAACAGTTGAAGTGATGCATTCATCCTAATGGTACAAAGACACTTCTGGGTCAGTGATAATTGTGGATCAAAGTGCAATCCTAACATGTAAATCAGCTCTTTTAGGGAAAGACAACTCCATCCAGATAGAACTGCCATCTATGTGTCCAGTTTCCTATTTATCAAAAGCACCTCCATCACATGTCTATTCCATTTCAACCAGTTCTCCCTCATACAGTTCATCATTTAATTTAAACAAAATTGAGGTTAGTGGTTGCTTTGTTGGATGTTCATGTTTAAGAGCAACAGAGTTGAGTGTTGTCAATATACCAGTCATACAACAATCTCCTCCATTCTTCCTTGTAGATATTTAAAAGGTAAGTCTTTGTGGGACTTAGGATGTGTTCACCTCTGGGTATAGCATGAGAGAAAAGAGATGAACCATTGCAAACTGGTAAGACCAAGGGCTGGCACTTCCAGATAATCTAGAAGGATGTCATCAGTTAATTGTGTGAAAACCAAAAAGAATGTAGAACTACTACCAGGGTCACTCTCTCCCTAACCACAAACAACAACAAAAGGTCTCGTTATCATGTCTCATCTTAATGGATTGGACCTGAGATTCATCTTCCTCAGAGAGGGAGGGAGGGAGGGAGGGAGGGAGGGGGAGGGGGAGAGAGAGAGAGAGAGAGAGAGAGAGAGAGAGAGATCTAAGATGCTGCACTTTAACAGAACTAAGCTAAGTGTGCTCCTTCGGAGCAGTGTAAAAATCTTGCAGCGTGCTAATAAATTCACAGAAAATGTTAGCCAGCTCCCGAAATTAAGTAAGCTGGATAAACAGTTCAGCACTCAAGAATTCCCAGACAATAACCAGAAAGCTTCTAAGCTTCTATTGTTATTCCAGTCTGTGAAAGACTGAAGATGCCCCAATTCACTTTCCACCCTTTTAAAAAAATGACACATGACAATCAGAATGTCTTAAAGTTAGGTCGGAGTGGCAGGGAAGAGGGAGAGGGGAAGGATTCGATGCAGGCTTGGGGGGAAAGCAGCTGATAGGCCAGAGCACAAGCTGTGTTGAATGTCCAGGGAATGCCTGGTGTGCTTTTCTATAGCTTTTCAAAATACATCTTGACATATTACTCTCCAAATCCACTCTTTGATCAGTCCTCTCTGGAGCTTGTACTGAAGAGCTTTAAGAAATGGATTCTCCATACTCTCACATGGCCCTCTTCTTTGTGTACTTGCACTGCATAATATACTTGCTTTCTCCATTATCCGGCCTCCAGAATGGAATACCTGATGAGCATCCATTCTGATTAATTAAACATCCCATCAACAGAATCGGGATTCTTGCATTTAGGCTAAATTTGCTTAGTAGCCTGGTCACAGAACTGCATCAGTATACCATCTGCTTAATATCTAAGATGGATGGTGTTGTTGTTGGAAGGCAGAATATAGTCATCATGTCACTTCCCCACATTAATTTATTTTAAACGTTTTCGCTCCTGCCTATCTAAATTGGAATTATGCAAAGAAAAAAAAATGCCTCAGAAATTAAGGCCTCATTTATCTGTTGCCTTCCAGTTCTGACTCTGATTGTGTTATCAGAAGATGGGTTCAATATATAGCCGAGTTGGATGCCGCCGTGAAGTTCTGTCATAAACCTCAACCGAAGATCATGTGAAGGCCTGGCTAGTCCCCATTTTAATACAATAAACAATAAAAATGAACCAAGGAAACGGAAACCAGGGATAGGGCGGAAGTTGAATTGTCAAGATACTCAGCTAAGTAACCTTAACACAATGAGGAGGAACCACAGCTTCAACAAAGCCTCCCCCTTCTATGGGCCATTATGCCAGAAGACACCTGTTACGCATGGCATCTTATATGCATAGGGGTCCTTCACAAAGAAGGCCACAGACCAACCATGCTTGGCAAAGGTGTATACATGGACAACCATGGAGTTAGCCTTTCTTCATACTTATCAAAGGATTAATAGTGGCATGTCCCCCAAGGGTGATAGAATCAATTGCCTCATAGGACAATCACAATATGTTTTATTAATTTTATTTTTTCAAGAGAAAATGTTACTACACTTAGCCAAGGTAATGTGTCAAACAAGTAAGGAAGTGCTTAGAAGAAAATGGCAACCCATTTGATTTATGTAATAAATTGTCTATGGGGGTTTAACTATTGGTACTTCCTGTATGGAGACTAGCTGCTGTACATGATTAGTTCAGCAGCTTCTCCTCCAGGACCAAAAGGAGAACCAGGGATCAGTTGTTGTTAAGGGATCAGAGTAGAACTGGGGAAACTTGGGTTCAAGTCCACCCTCAGCCATGCAAGCTTACTGGGTGACTTTAAGCCAAGCCTACCATCTTAGTTTAAACTACTTGGGGTTGTTGTGGGGCAAGTTGGAGGAAGGAATGCTATACACTGCCTTAAGCTCCAGAAGGGGAAAAAAACAGGATATAAATTCAATCAATAGGTGTTAAGAGATGGCTTTGATTATACAGTCTCTCTCTTGACTCTGCTCAAGTTCAAACTTCCACAGAGTTCAGGCTTGTGCTTTGCACAGAATACATAGCATGAAGCAATGTCTTCAGTTTTCAAGACCAGTTACAGGCAGTGATCTTTATTCAGGAGACAGGTGGAGAATGAAGAGGTAGCCTTTCCTCTCTGCTGTGATTGGGTCTTAATTGAAACAATCCTGTTTAGAAAACATTTAAAAGAAAAACAGTTGTAGTTGCAGGCCGCCTACTCAGCCTGATGTATAAAAATCCTATAAGTGCAGTGATCCAGATTCAAAGGGGGGGGGTGAACACAGATGACACCTGTTGGCAATTTCTCATGAAGCTGCAACTTTTCCAGATTTGTGCACAATCCAGGAACCAAGGAATTTGAATTAAAGATGTGCTGACAGCCCAGGAAAGATATCTAACTGCCTGAAGGCAATGCTGTCAGGTGAGATGTGCATGCTGGCATATGCTGGATCACCTTTCCCCCTTTGAATCCAGTTCAGTGCACAGCCCTAAAGGGTCATTTGATGTCAAGGGAATCATACCAGCAACCAGAGATTTGAAATGAATCAAAGGTGGCCTCTGAGTATACCCAATACCTTTCTTCCTGATATTCTTCACCTTAAAGATGGATGCTAGAACAAAGTCTCCCTCTATTTTAAACCTAACTCCTTGTGATTTTAAGGATACATCCCTGCAGTTTTCTTGGTATCAGCCTGGAAGTGTCTTGTCATTGCTACTTTGGAGAGTTGTCTTCTTCCATCTTCTGTTAGCTTCCAATCCAACAAAATCAGCCAGATCAGCCTGCCCCCAACCAGATCTAGATGACATGGAGGATGCATATGGGTCTACATCTCTTATCAATATGAGCCAGAAAAATTAGCCAGAAATGTCCAAGGCACCATCCAAATCAAAGGAAATCTCTTCTTGCTTTTCCCAAACAACTCAGCCTATTTAGCAATTCATGAGAAATAGAATGGAATGGAATGGAATGGAATGGAATGGAATGGAATGGAATAGAATAGAATAGAATAGAATAGAATAGAATAGAATAGAATAGAATAGAATAGATATGTGGAAGGATATCCTTCATTACAGAAAGCCAAACACAGAAAGATCTCTTTGTCCAATTCAACAAAATAAAGTATATTACAACTATAAATAAAAACATGTTGCTGTTTAGCTGTAACTACTGGCCTTCTACTCCAGTGTTGTGACAGAGTGCTATGATTATAGAGAGCAACTCTCTCAGTCGGCATCAGGGAAATTCAGCATCAGCACCCAGCAGATTAACTCCTCTGAAACTTCACTTCTTTTACACAAAGCAAAACACACAGCTCTTTTCTCACCCCACAAAGCTGTGATAGCAAGAACAGTAGTAATGAAAGGCACTTAATGATGCAACTCAATTATTACAATGTTTCTAGACAGACCTTCAGTAGCAGAATAAAATCCCTGCTTTGAACAAAGAGGTAGACTTAATGCTCTGAGTGGCTTCCTTTAGCTCTATGAGTTGATGAGTCTGTTCAGAAATTTGAAAAGGTTGCTGGTCCCAAGGAACCTGGTCTTAAATTCCAGTGTTTTTGCCATGTTCTAGAAGCAATTGCTTCCTTAGACTTGGAGGCAATATCATTTGAGCGAGCCCCATTGTAGACCAAACAGAAATCAAACTCTACATGAAGGCTAAAACTATTGATAATGACTATACTAACAGAATCTAGCAAGGATGACTGTTCTTTATCCCCACTTACTACCACCACTTATACTCATGTGAATTAGAAAGGTTTCTTCCAGAATCTTCTGCGTATAATTACTTTTTGTTTGGGACTTAGTTCATGTTTCTTCCTCGTTGCTTTTATAACTTATCTGGCCTCTCTTTGTCAAGGTCATCTTCCTTATTCTCCACAGTTATTGTCTCGGGTTCCAAGATCTGGATTATGATGTCTTAGAAAGAGATTAAAAGCCCTCTAAATTCTTTGTTAATGCTAGGGTTTTTTTTTGGAGGGGGGCTAAAATGGTCTTCACTAAACCTTCTGTGCAGACACTTTGGGTTTTTCAGTGTCTTCCATTTTCTGTTCTCACTGGTGTGGTTTGGAGTTGCCCTTTTATAGGAATTTCCACTCATTTGGTTATCTTTTCCCAGTTAGATTTCTCGGCAAGGATTTCTACATTTTTATGTTCTAAGTTTTAACATCTGGATTATTGAAGTTCAAGACGCCTTTATCTCTATTCAGCCTTAGTCCTTCTTAAAATGAAGAAGTTCAGCATGCCACTTTTCCATTGTTCTGTTATTTCCACTTCTTCACATAACTTTCCCCAGCTGTTTAGTATCAGTTCAGGGAAATCTGATTCCCTTGAGCCTTCCTGGACTTTTTAAAGAAAAGGTAATCAAGTTGTCAAGTCAGGATTTTTCTGGAAAGGTCTTGACTGGCTCCCATCCGATAGCAAGTGAATTAAAGTCACCTATCACCCTTACTGCATGCCTCTTTGAAAGATCTACATTTTAATTTTGGAAAGCATTGTTCACACTTTGTTATTTGACACTAAAAGCAGCACTGCTTCCCACCACCACCACCACCACCACTTCTTCCACCCAAATATTCTCCATTACATTGGCACTCTGCTGTAGCACTGGGAAATGACCAGTAGCTACAGCCAATCATGAAATCCCATTCCACTTGAAAATTTGGAAAGTTTTGTATGAATTAGTGATTGCCAGACTATGTGCTATGAAAAACATGTGCATTGGGTTCGATTAAATCACTGTATGAATACACCCAATGGTACCATCTCTTTGACGTATTAGTCAGGCTGTGCAGTGTAACATAATTGATTATTCCTTTTCACCTGTTAGGTGTGTGTAGACTTCAATATCTTGTCTTCAAGAAAAGAAACGTTCTCCCCATTGACAAGTCCTAGCAGTGTTCCTATCTGCCATAAAGGAGAGGGGACCAACCTATTCCCCAAAGCATCTGAAGACAGGACAAGAAGCAATGGATGGAAATTAATCAAGGAGAGAATCAACTTAGAACCAAGGAGAAATTTCCTGATAGTGAGAACAATTAGTGGAATCGCTTGCTTCCAGAAGTTGTGTGTTCTCCAACACTGGAAGTTTTAAAGAGGAAATTGGACAACCATTTGTCTAAAATGGAATCGGGTTTCCTGCCTGAGCAGGGGCCTGGACTAAAAGACCTCCAGAGTCCCTCCCAACTCTGTTATTTTGTTACTCTGATCCCAAGTTCCTACAAAATACAGTCCCAGCTATGACTGACTGGGCAAAGAGAGATTAAGCCACCATACTGATTGAGATAGCAGAGATGGTCTGGTCATGAATGCGAGAACTGATTGGGAAAAGAAGCACAGAGCTTTACATCATCATCATTATCATCCAACTATATCAGGAACCAAACATTTGGACAGATATATTATATATTGGAAAAAAGATAAAACGTTCATATCCTAGTGCCAACCAAATATATACCATCTATTATTTATTGACTCTATGTTTGAAAAACCACTCTGTTTACATCTACCAAGAGCGGAAGAAGTCTGAAGCATTTTATCATCTTTCTCTCCTGTCATTTAGGGATGCAGTGTATGTGTGTGTGTGTGTGTGTGTGTGCTGTGTGTGTGTGTCCCACTCACAATATTAGCAAGCAGAAGTTCCATTAGTTATCTGTTCAGAGCTCTGATGAGAAACTATTCTATTCACTGATCATTATTGACACCTTGACATTTGTCACTGTCTTTCACAGCAGTGAAGTCTTTTTTTTTTATATCTGCAAATGTCAATGTTTCATTTATTCATGAAAAGGGGTCACATTCCCAAAATAGCGTACTCATTTCTGTTGGTATTAACGTTTGTTGGAAATGTATTGAACCTACTTTTTTATTCAAAGCAGTCATCTTTGTGCAAACTTCATCATTGGTAATATTGTTCATTGCACGGTGAGCCGGATATTTAGACAGAATTTGGCATCTTTGTCCTTCCTATGGAGTCCTTTTCAAGGCTGATGATGACAATTTCTAAAGTTTTTACCTCTGAATAGCGGCCTTAAGTTTGCTTTTGAGGTGAAAAATATCAGAACAAAGAAAAAAAAATCAGCTCTCGTTTTTTTAAAAAAAGAAAAGAAAAAAAGCTGCTTATCCTTTAAGCTTCTATATCCAACTTTATCAATACTCAGTGTATTGGGTGAGCTGCACAGTCTCTTTAATTTGGCTTCTTAGAAACTTACCCAACCAAACTGTTTGTGTTTCAAAAAGCTCTTTATGTGGTTTCTGATTGATATCTTCAAGCACATCAGTCTGACTAATCTCAGGTAATTTCAAGGCCATTTGCAAAGAGTGACTAATCTCTAAAGCAATCCTTTGTGAGATAAAAAGTAGGGTATGTATATATATATATAGTCCCTGCATTAATCAAATGCCCCACTGTTGGCCCTGGGAACTATTTCTTTTCTAAGCCCAGTCCAATCTACCGATTTATGATTTATAATGATGTGCATTGTCGGTACTGACCAGAGTGACACGTCTTCTTGTTTTTTTCTGCAAATATTCAAGAGAATGAAGAGCAGACTAATTTACCATTAGGTTTAGACCTGCCAGATTCACATGCTTTATGGAACAACTCTCTACAGCCTGACCATGGTATCCTACTGCGACGACTCGGGGGGTTGGGAGTGGGGGGGCACCGTTTTACGGTGGTTCTCCTCCTACCTGTCAGATCGGTCGCAGTTTGTGTTGACTGGAGGGCAGAGATCGATCCCCAGGTGCGTCACTTGTGGGTTGCCCCAGGGGTCGGTTCTCTCACCCCTCCTGTTCAACATATATATGAAACTGCTGGGTGAGATTATCCGTGGTTTTGGGGTACGGTATCATCAATATGCTGATGATACCCAACTTTTCATCTCTACCCCAAACCACCCAAACGATGCCCTTGACGTGATGTCACGATGCCTGGAGGCTGTGCGGATCTGGATGGGGAGGAACAGGCTCAAGCTCAATCCCTCCAAGACTGAGTGGCTGTGGTTTCCGTCATCCCGATTTGTACATCTTGTTCCATCTTTGATGATGGTGGGAGAACTTTTAGCCCCCACAGAGAAGGCTCGCAATCTGGGAGTCCTCCTGGATACGCGGCTTAGTTTAGAAGAACACCTGACGGCCGTGACCAGGGGGGCCTTTTACCAGGTTCGCCTGGTACGTCAGTTGTGCCCCTTCCTGGATCGGGATGCTCTGTGCACAGTCACTCATGCCCTCATCCTTTCTCGCCTGGACTACTGCAACGCTCTCTACATGGGGCTCCCCTTGAAGAGCACCCGGAGGCTTCAGCTGGTCCAGAATGCGGCCGCGTGGGTTGTCATGGGGGTACCTAGGTGCTCCCATGTTACACCCCTTTTAGGCAGCCTGCACTGGTTGCCGGTTGTTTTCCGGGTGCGATTCAAGGTATTAATTATGACCTTCAAAGCACTCCATGGCTTAAGCCCAGGGTACCTGCGAGACCACCTACTGCCACCAGTAGCCTCCCACTGCCAGTACGATCCCACAGAGTTGGCCTCCTCAGGGTGCTGTCGGCCAGACAGTGTCGGCTGGTGACCCCCAGGGGAAGAGCCTTCTCTGTGGCAGCGCCTTCCCTCTGGAGCTACCCCTGGAGCTTCGCATAATCCCTGACCTCCGGTCCTTCTGACGCGCCCTAAATAGTTGGCTTTTCCAGCAAGCCGGCCTGGCCTGTTAATTTTAATTCATTTTTTAAAATGTATTGTCCTATAAATTGGGTTTGTTTTTTTGGATATGTATTTAATTTTTTTTAACCTTCGGGATGTGTGTTTTTTAATGTTGTATGCCACCCTGAGTCCTTTGGGAGAAGGGCAGCATATAAATCCAATAAAACAAACAAACAAACTGTGGCCAACTTGCCATGGCCAACTAAATGTAGCCAACTTGCCATGGCCAACTCAATGTGGCCAACTCAATGTAGGACAACTCGCCATGGGACAAGAGTTACACTAATACAGTGATGGTGAACCTATGGCACGCATGCCACAAGTGGCATGCGGAGCCACTTGTCAGGGCACGCAAGGCGCTGCCCTGTCAGCTGGCCAGCGCGCATGCGTGCACTGGCCAGTTGAGTTCACCTTTTTAAAAGGCATTTTTCGCCCTCCCCAGGCTCCAGAGGCGTTATAGGAGCCTGGGGAAGGCGAAAAGAGCCTTCCCCCCCCCCGGAGGCCCTCCGGAGGCTTCAGGGACCATCCGGACCGCTGGCCAGCTATAAAGCCTCTGGAGCCTGGGGAGGGCGAAAAAAGCATGTAAAAATGGGGGGGGTCGCGCATTGCATTATGGGTGTGGCACACCCGCACACCACCACCCCTGCGTTCCCCCACTTGTGGCACGCAAGCCAAAAAAGGTTCGCCATCGCTGCACTAATATAAATGAAACAATAGAATAGAATCATGAAATAAAGGATGCCAAAGGAGGGACCAAATGAAATGTGTTTGACAAAAATTAAAATAATATTTTAAATTATTTTAAACAATTGAACTGAATTGTTGAATTGTCCTGCAGTGAGTTGCCCTCTGGCAAATTGGTTGGCCATAGTGAGTTGTTCCACAGCGAGTTAGCTGTGGCGAATGGGCCAAAGCAAGTTGACTGTGGCGAGTTGTTCCATTCCGCCCAGAATATTCTTCTAGAATATAAAATTATCCTACTGTTTCTTTCTCTTTCTTTTCTCTCCCACTTCTATTTCTGTGTCAGTTCTTATATTGTGTGGAATTAATTAATTAATGCATTTTTATAATTTATAATAAGAGAAGGGAGAACTGTCATTAATTTAGCATGAAATTGCAAGGAAAGGTAACTTGAGGAACATCAATTGGCTCAAACATAAAATCACTCTCTTTATCACATTAAAAATTAAACGATCCTTCACTTATTTGATGGCAGCATCTATGTAATTACACTGAACAGAAAAGCAAATATCTCCTTTGTGTTTAGGTCTTATGTGCACCATAAGATTTGTCTAAGAGTCCAATTAAGAGGTCAAAATGTCAAAAATGTCCACATCAACTTAGACTGATTCGGAATCAACCCTATTTGGGTTGATTTCCTACTAACATTCCTACGTATTAAATGGGCATCATTTTCAACAAAATAGCATGAACTCTACTATGAAGTATAGGCAGGTTAAGAAACGACCAGCATTCAGTTTGAAGTTCATTGATCTTTCTTAGTACATGCAGGGTCCAGCTGATCTTTGCGCCCTTAGATGGCAAGCAGAAATAGGCCTGGTTAGTAGTTTTATAAGGGACCACTGATGAATTTCAGGCTGTAATCTAGACTGGAAAGTTGAAAAAACACTCCAGAAGAAGACAATGGCAAATCATTTTCTTTCCTACCAAGAAATCTATATAGGTGTCAATGAAGTCAGCAAAAATGAAGCTTGTGTTCACAAGAAGCTGTTGTCATTGAAGTCACCAGTAGTTAAAATTTGATTCAAAACAGGAAATTTACTTTTTCGGCAGAGTCGACCCACTTCTGTAGTAATAGGATTTACTTAAACGTTGGCACTCTCATTATATACTAGCTCATGGTATATAAAGGAATGAAAGGAAATATGAAGCTACTTTACAGCAATCTGGCCTCAACGGCCTTTACAGCAATCTCACCTCAATGGTCCATGAACTAGTTACCTCCTAAACAAATTACTGTAAAGCGCTTGACATGGGGATGCTTCTGAAGAAAAAGTAGGAAGTACAGATCTCCAGTCTAGAATGTGTCCAAGAGATTCCTTTCCATTGTACCTCGCTGGGAGCACAGGAACTGTGTTTTCCTCAGTTGCACAAGCTGTCAAATCTCCAAGTAATATATCCCAAAACATAAGGCCCAAGGAATCAATTTATTAAGTACACATTAAATTGTCAAGGGCTTGGTGTAATTCTGGCTCTGGACAGAATCTGGAATAACCCCCGATAAAAATAAAAGTATGAAACTTCCCCTCCTGAATCACAATCTCCAATCAATCCTCAGCCCAACAGTCTGTGACTCCAAACCAGGGGTGGGTTGCACCCGGCATGACTGGTTCAATGCACGCAAAAAATCTGTGCACGCACGATCGCTTCACTCACACATGCATGCACGTTTGCACAAAAATAGGTATGCACATGTGCAAAATGTTAAAAAAGGGGAAAAAATAAATGTGTGCAATTACAATTGTTCTGTACATGCGCAGAACCGAAAATCTAAATGTTGGCTCCATAGGAGAACTGGTTCGGGGGCGTGGCAGATCTGGGTTGTTGCTGGTTCCAGCAACCCAGGCCACCAAATCACTACCAGTTTGGCTGAACCGGTCTGAACCAGTAGGAACCCACCTCTGCTCTAAACTCCACTTTCCTCCAACTCAGGCATTTGCTCTGTTCCCACGGGAAGGAATGCCACCTAGACATAATATTCCCCTTTTATCTCTATAACCCCCCTTTCAACAGTTAGAAAGTAGTGAGCCTGAAATGTTATTAAATTACTTACACACCTAAAAGCTAATTAAAAAAACACATACAAAGGCAAAAATATAATATGGCTGCACTTATGGCATCTTCAGGGTCGACACAAGCTTCGTGTGGCCCTCCAAGCTACATTTCAGGTGTTCATTAATTATAAGTGGCTAATGTATTCATAGATAGAATCAAGGAAGGGTTGTATCCATGCAGAGTATTAAACATGAAACATAGATGGCCTGGGGCTCTGTCTTAGAGCACTTGTCCCTTATGCCATCAACCAGGAGCATCATTCATTCTCTATGGATCTGTTCTGAGTGCCACTTTGAATGAAGACCAGATAGAAAGAACTGGCGCTTCAGCCTTCTCTCTGATGACACCAACTTTGTTGACTTCCTCAGCTATTTTAAAGGAAATCTAAAGGTTTATTTGGAATGCATAAGCAAAGTATTTCCTTTTAAATATTTGTGCATTGTATTACTTCATATGAAAGATGGTTTGTTTTCATCTGTATTTTGTTTGCATAATTAATTGTTTCATTATTTTATTGATGCTCTTTTAACTGTTACTTGGTGTAGTGCAGGGTTGTTTATTGTTGCATGGTGAACCCCTGTTGGCTTTGTCCGGAGTATATTGTCAGGATCATAAATAAATAAGCAAGGAAGTAAACTATTGATGCACCTGGCTTAACTATAATCCATATTGATGGCAGTAAGAGAGAGGTATTTTTTCCAATCATACCTGTAGATGCCTGCAAGAAACATCAGATCTTCAATCATAGCATCCTTTCTTGTCTTCTATGGAAAGAAAAAGGTGTGTGTGAGAGAGAAAGAGACAGACAGACAGACAGACAGACAGACAGACAGAGACAGAGACACAGAGACAGAGAAACAGAGAGACACAGAGAGAATAGCCATATGCCATTTTAATTGGACCAAAGTTCCTGCATTGATGAAGTGTTATATGCAACAGGGAATTAAAATCACCTTATTAAGCAACCTAGAATAGAATAGAATAGAATAGAATAGAATAGAATAGAATAGAATAGAATAGAATAGAATAGAATAGAATAGAATAGAATAGAATAGGAGTTCTTTATTGGCCAAGTGTGATTGGACACCCAAGGAATTTGTCTTTGGTGCATAAGCTCTCAATATACATTAAAAAACATTCATCAAGAATCATAAGATACAACATTTAGTGATAGTCATAGGATACTAAATAAGCAAAACATCAACTTCACGCCTCAATAAAATGGCAACAATCCTTCTGTAGAGGATCACTATAGTCAAGCTATCATCCCAAAGAGATTGCACAGACATATCAACACTATTACCCAATAACAGAACATTTAATGCAAGTAATTCCTCCTGTAATAAATAAATCTCTGTTCTGATCCCCCAGGGACAATTAAAAATTCAAAGAAGCCATCTGGCTATTACTTAGTCATTTGCCTGTTAAGCAATTGGATGCCCTCCTGCTAATGTGCCACTTGTGACAGTGTCTAGTACATCAGGGGATTAAAGGTTGTCTCAAATGTCACGTCTAAATCCAGCTGATCAACAGAACAGCTTTTCTCGCTCAAAGCTAGCAATTTCATAATTGATATCAAACATCCAAAATCATTCAAGGAAAAAAAGAAAAATGAAGTGGGGAGGGGAGGGGCTGTTTTGAGCTGCCTTGGTGTCAGGTTTCAAAGCTGACAATGCAAGTTGCTTTATAAGGTAATAAAACAATATTGCAATCATTTCTATTAAAATAAAAAAAATAACATTGGAGTTAGGTAAGCAGGTAGACAAGTAGGTAGACTAGATAATAGATGATAGCTAGTTAGCTGGATAGATTAGATAGATAGATAGATAGATAGATAGATAGATAGATGGATGGATGGATGGATGGATGGATGGATGGATGGATGGATGGATGGACGGACAGACAGACATAGATGATTGATTGATAAATAAATAGATGTAGATGATAGATAGATAGATAGATAGATAGATAGATAGATAGATAGATAGATAGATAGATAGATAGATATTTAAAAAGAGTGTGTGTGTGTGTGATATTCCTTCCTTCCTTTTGAATTCTACATATTTATACTGGCATTCTCCAAACCGGCTACCATCTGCATAAACCAGCACAAACCTAGCGTCATTTAGGTTAAAATGGTGGTATAAAAATGTGATGAATAAATAAAGTTGTCTTGTTGGTTTGAGGATTTGGGGAGTTAAAATCCACATATTTAAAATTCACATATCCAGGTTAGGGAAAGCTGATCAATACAAACCACCCCATTTGAATCTTTTTAAAATATTAACTTCTCCTCTTTCATACATTCAGCATATAACACCCCAACAGCTTTCTATGAAATGTGACTATTTTTTTCTTGGAATATAAATGCCAATTTTGCCATGGTAATGCTAGATGTTTCGCCACATAGACATCTTCACCAAGTTACCAGGCTGCATGCGCCATTCCAAAAGCTGCCATCTCCTTCCCACCATATTTCTGCTAATTTATTTTCTAATTGCGTATATTCATTTAGGCATGAAGGCTTTACATGGTTGTGCACAAGAGAGAAGGGCAGGTAGAAGCACAGAAGGCAGACACAAATTTATTTATTTATTTATTACTTGAACTTATTAGTCGCCCCCTCTCCCCACAGGGACTCGGGGAGACGTACAAAAGTATTATATAGCGTACAGAGGAGGTAAGAATAAATAAATAAGTTACAATACCTAAAAAAGTTAAAACCCCAGTGAAATTAACCCTTAAAAACTAAAATTACCAATTAAAAATGCCCTGGGCTGGAGAGATTGTAGTATTATGCCAGGTCAGCTAGTCGAAACAGGTAGGTTTTCAGCTTCATACGGAAGGAGCGAAGGTCGGTTGTTGTCCTGATGTCTGGGGGGAGGTCATTCCAAAGGGTGGGGCCCACTACAGAGAAGGCCCTACTCCTGGGCGTCGCCCTCTGGCACTCTCTGGAGGACGGCACCCGGAGTAGTCCCTCTCTGTGTGAGCGGACGGGTCGCAGGGATGTATGGGGCAGGACGCGATCCCGCAGGTAACTAGGCCCTGTGCCATGGAGCGCTTTGAAGGTGGTAACCAGCACCTTGAAGAGCACCCGGTAGGCCACAGGAAGCCAGTGCAGCTCGCGCAGGATGGGTGTTATATGGGACAACCTCACTCTCCCCATAATTACCCGCGCGGCTGCATTCTGGACCAACTGCAGTCTCCGGGTGCACCTCAAGGGGAGCCCCATGTAGAGAGCGTTACAGTAGTCCAGGCGAGACGTCACCAGCGCGTGAGTGACTGTGCGCAAGGCCTCCCGGTCCAAAAGGGGCCGCAATTGGCGCACCAGGCGAACCTGGTGGAACGCCCCCCTCGCCACGGCTGCCACGTGATCTTCCATAGACAGCCGGGCATCAAGGAGGACGCTCAAATTGTGCGCCCCTTCCACCGGGGCTACTTGATCGTCCCCGATGGCTAGCGATGGCATATGCTGGTTGAACCGGGAAGCCGGAAGCCACAGCCACTCTGTCTTGGAGGGGTTGAGCCTGAGCCTGTTGTCATCCATCCAGACCCGTACAGCTTCCAGACACCGGGACATCACTTCAACAGCCTCGTTGGGGTGGTTTGGGGTGGAAATGTACAGCTGAGTGTCATCAGCGTACAGATGGTATCCCACCCCAAAACCACGGATGATCTCGCCCAGCGGCTTCATATATATGTTGAACAGGAGAGGCGAGAGGATCGACCCCTGTGGGACCCCACAGATAAGGGGCCTCGGGGTCGACCTCTGCTCCCCTGCCAACACACATTGCGTCCGGCCAGAGAGGTAGGAGCGGAACCATCGTAATACGGTGCCCCCAACCCCCAACCCCTCCAGACGGCGCAATAGGATACCATGGTCGATGGTATCGAAGGCCGCCGAGAGGTCTAATAGGACAAGGATGGAGGAACAACCCCCATCCTTTGCCCTCCAGAGATCATCCACCAACGCAACCAAGGCTGTCTCCGTGCTGTGACAGGGTCGGAAGCCGGACTGGCGCGGGTCTAGATAATCAGCTTCCTCCAGGTGGCGCGGAAACTGCTGAGCCACCACACTCTCAACAACCTTCGCTAAGAAATGTCAAGGATTGCTAAACTGGAGAAGCAGAAAGCCACAGAAATGTAATTTTAGCTCTAAATTAAAGAGACAGAAGGAGACTAAAAATGCACATTTGCACTAAGCCAGTTATATACAACACTCTTGTGCAGCAGAGAAAAATGTGGGGTGTTTTTTTATGAAATAAACAAAAATTATTTAGAGACAACAATTATTTTTATTGGAAGAATATGTGAGTCATTTGCTAAAATGCATTAAAAGGGCAAGTGTATAATTTGGGCTTCATTCTTTCCTTTTTTTTTTTAAAGGATCGAGACAAATAAACTCCATGGATTCTCAAAATAATTAAAATAAACTGATAAACTGAGACCAGAAATGCTTGATGGGAGAAATGAAAGATTGTGGAAAAAACAGACCACTAACATCTTTACAAAAGAGGAAAAGGCTGGACTTGAAATAAAATAATATTAATGCTGGGATTAAGTCTGCCTTGCCATGCTTCAATGGTTTGGGGTTGTTGTTTTTTCCTGAAAAGGGGGCTTCGGGTTGTTATTATTCTTGCTTCTATTATTCTTTTATCTTACCTTGAGATTCCCACACCACTGAAATAAATTTCTTCTTTCATACTTGGAGTCCAAAGCTGGTGTTTTTTTTTTTTTCCTGTAACAATTTTTTCTATTCTTTTGAACCTTCCCTGACTTCACTTCCCACTGTCTCCAATCCATCCCATATGGGAAGAGTATGGGACAACCAGCCTTGGGATCAAGCTGAAGTAGGGAAAGGCGGAGTGATTTTAGGCCACCAAATCCCATATATTATGGAGCGAAAACCAGAACATTCACTACAACTTTTATCCAAGGAAATTCAAGAACATCACACGCTGCCCACTGAAGTTGTCGCCTTCTCCCTTGAAACAAGGATGAATCTCAGTTTAGCAAATGGGGTGAAAATTGATAGCAAAATGCAGAACTCAAAAGTGTTTAGTGCAACATTTCCTACCAGATATATCGGATTTTACTCCAACATTCCTTGCCAGCAGGTCTAGTGTGACTTTTTGTTATTGTTGCTGCCTTCAAGTCATTGCTGATTCATGATGATGGCTGGATTAGTCCCTGGCAGAAATTCAGAGGGAGTGGGCTTTTGCCTGTTACCCAGGGTTGTGAAAGGGAGCGTAGCCCAAGATCACCCAAATGACTTTGTGACTGGGGAGGGTGGGTAGGACTCAGGGGTGGGTTCCAGCAGCCACTACTGCCAGTTCGCTCATGGCCGCACCATGCATGCATGCTTGATGCACATTATGCACCCATGCACCGTACAAAATAATTGTTCTGCTCATGCGCAGAACCAAAAAACAAGATGGTGGCATTTACGGCGGCACCAGTAGAACTGGTTTGGGGGCATGGCAGGCCTGGGTTGCTGCCAATTCCAGTGACCCAGGCCGCCAAAACACTACCGGTTCAGCTGAACCAGTCTGAACCAATAGGAACCTACCATTGGTGGGACTAGAACTCACATTCCCCCAGTTTCTAGTCTGGTACCTTAACTGCTACACCAAACTGGTTCTCCGTGGGATATAAATATTCTTGGAGATTTTTGCCAAGAACCAGAATACAACCTGGCATCCTGCAATCTGGCCCTGGTCTATCACCATTCTGATCATTTGGCACCCCCAACATCATAGCACCTTTGTGCAGTGCAAACCTGCACACCTTTGCGTGGCTGCCCTGCACCCTCAGTTATTAGAGAACAGCAGAATATTCAACTATATGATTGTGTTTCCCCCAAATTGAAAAAAGGTGATCTGAAAATTCTAGTGCTCTGGCAAGTGTAGTTTGTTTACAGCTTTGGTCTTTGCCTTCCTACAGTCCTCAGAATGGCCATACGATTCCCAAACTTCTTGATGGTGCTGTGTGAGCTTCAGAAGGCATTGATTTCTTAATTAAATTTCTATAGTGGCCCACCTCAGTCAATGATGCTGAGCAGCTTAGAATGTGAGCAAATGTAATATATTATGGGGAAAATATCCACCTGTTCTCCCAGCAGTTCCAAGCTGGGAGAAAGACACTGGAAACATGGAAGCTGATTGGAAAGATGGTTTATTGATGAAGCAGAACCACATGTGGTTCTGGTGCAGTTGACCAAAATGGAGTTGAGAGTGGGTGGGTTTCTATACCTTCTTTGGACTTTGTATTTGAGCCTCCTGTTCCTGTAGAAGAACATATCCTTTTAATATTCTATTGGCTGTTGTCAGATTCTGTTCTGACCCAGGCATCCTTAACAAACAAGAAACAGAGTCTGCTCCTTTCATTCACAGTCCACAAGGTTTATCAAACAGCCTTTCAGAGGGTTGTTTATCAAATACAAACCTTATCTCTGGCGAGCTGCCAAATAACTAGTTCCATATGCAGGGCAACGCAAAACTTGGCACAGAGTCTCTTATAGTTACAAACAGAACTTTCCTCTCTTGACACGACCGAGGGAACTGCAAAAGCCCCCTCCCAATTTGTTCCTCTTTTGTTTCCTCTGGGAGGGGCCAGTCACTCCAAGGTGTGGCTTTACTCTTGTCGACCCTGCTTTCTTAGTTGTTCTTGTCTTCTGGCAGCTTTGCGCATGCGCACACTGGGAACAGGCTCCAGCTGTTCTTCTGCCTCGCTGCTGTCTAATTCCCTCTCTGCCTCCCACACAGAGACCACATCTGAGCTTTCCTCGACCCCCATGACTGGCCTATGTTCCTCTCCAACCTCTCCAACCTCCAACCTCTCCAGAGTCTGTCTGACTCTGCTGCCAGCTCTGCTGGCTGCCGGTGGGCCACAACAGATTCCTACGGGGTCATATAGGGGTTATGTCATAACTGGCTGTATAGGCAAAAAGGGAAATATGGATCCCAGGTGTTTGTCTGAGCTAATTTTGTCAACCTTTTGTTCGTTGTTTATCTGAATTTCTCTCTTGACCTAGTTTTTCTGAATGGATAACCAAATCTGCATTTCTAAAAGCTGGCCTCCTGTTTGGGACAGGGAAACTGGGGCTGGTTTCTGCCTCCCTTAAGATATTTTTAATATTCCTCAAAATATTTCATTCTTTTAGGAAGGGGGGCTTCCCACAATATATACCTATTTTCTACCTAGTTCAAGAAATCTATCTGATGACCATCTTCATTCCAACAGACTGGAGGGTTTAGGAATTAACTCTGAAGCATTTTAACCCTTCCAATTAATGAAATAAAAATATATCTACTTTTCCCACTTTGACTGGTTTGTGTGCTTTGAAAAAGTACAAATTGCCCACTGTATGATTTAGCAAGTTGCTGGCCTACTGACTCTTCCTCAGGAAGAAATGAAGATATCTGATCATCCTATCTGGGGCCTAAATGGTTGAAAGGAAACTAATGCAGTCTGAAAAATATACAGCCACATTCTAACCATCTGCAAATGCACCAAGCCTTTTTTTTTCTATTTTACATTCTGCTTAAATTTCTTAGCTTCTGCTGGCTAATCTGACTTTCTGAGTACCTTCCCTGTTCTGTCATTTCTTTTCTCCTGGCATCAAGGAAATAGCTCTACTCTTTTGATCCATATTTTTAAACAGCAGAGCTTTTTTTCCTTTTTCTCCTTTAGCTGTCTGCCCAGTATGTGAAAAACCAAGATAGATGGTAATGTTCAACAAATAACCTTGCTTCAGCCTCTCCATTTTATGCTGCACTCTGCCCCTTCTCTGAGTCTTAACACATTTGGGAAAAAATCTGTATGTTCAGCAGTTTTAATTATATTCCACTCGACTTGGGAATAAGGGGTCGGTTTAAAATAATTGGATGAGATTAATTTATCTAAATGATTTTCATTAATCCGAACAGAACTGGGCTGACTCCTATTTGCACGCTGGACTGATTAGTTCTATTTGCAGAGTTAAAGACAGCTCGAGATAATCTTGTAGCTGGGTTATTACGGAAGCCCTGGACATGTACCGAAGTGGGTATATGTGCACACTAGTTTAAACTGTCAAATGAACTTGACAGTTGAGATATTTCCTAGGTAAATATGGCCCTCATAGACTTTCAGATCTCCCGAGTTACGGGTTATCTTGGCTTCAGTCCTTCCAAATGAGCTTGTCTAATCATTCGGTAAGTTTGCCAAGACACTTTAGAATATCGGTGTGTGTAAACTCTGCTGTATAATTAACAGCAAACATTAAAAAGACTGTTGATAGGAAGAACCCACAAGAACCTTCTCCCCCCCCCCCCCCTGTATAGTTGTGCCCCCACTCTGTTGCTTTTCCTAAAGGCCCTAAAAACATTATTTTCACAACAGGCCTGGGGACCACGAACAGAGAGAAAGCCAATCAAGTGCCTGATTGTATTGTGTGGTTCCTGTCATGGTGGTGGAGAGGGGTTGTGGGTCTTTATCATATGGTAGATTTTTTAAATTTTGTAAACTGCCCAGAGTCACCTATATGTGAGTTGGGTTTCTTTATGGGTATGTTTAATAAATAAATAATATAATAAACTACCATATTTTTCATACCATAAGAGGCACATTAGCTTTAAAGGAGGAAAACAAGGGAAAAAATCTGCCTCTGCCTCCTAGTATCCATCTGGTAATTCATCTGGCTAGCATCTTTGCAGCAAACAGCCTGATCAACTTCAGCACATTATCGCAGCCCCAGCACGTGGTTCGTCAGTCCTCCTTTCTGTTGCACTACCACCAGTCAACTGAGCTGAGCTGCTGCCACTGCTGGGTAACACTGGAGCCTTTGCTGCTGAACAGCTGATTGGTGGTTGGATCAGTCTCCCAGAATACCGCTGATCAGCTGTTCTAGGTGGCAGGGGGAAAGTGTGTCTTATAGTTCAAAAATACATTATGTACCATAGATTAGGTATGCTTCAGGGTTGGGTTCCTGCCAGTTCTAACCTCTTCTATAGAAGAGGTTCTACAAATCTACTGTTTAGAGCCGGTTCCAGCTCCCTCCCCCCACCCGTCTATACATCATCAAGATGAAGAGCGAGAGGAGGAATTCTGGGAGTTGAAGTCCACAAGTCTTAAAGCTGTCAAGTTTGAACACCCCTGGGTTTTTTTTTCTAAAGGGTTAGGGGTGCAAGGATCTTGTAACTTGACAGCTTTAAGACTTGCGTGCTTCAAATGCCAGAGTTTCTGAGCCAACATTTTGGTTGCTAAGCAAGAGCGTTGTTAAGTGAGTTTCACCACATTTTACAAGTTGGCCATGCCCACACAGTCACATGGCTGGCAAGCCACTCCCACCTGGTCACATGGCTGGCAAGCCACTCCCACAAAGCAGGCCACACTTACAGAAGAGGTTCTAAAAAAATTTGAAACCCACCACTGGTATGCTTAATAAATAAATAATATAATAAACTATGTACCATAGATTGGATTGGACAACCTGATTCCCCTGGGACATACGTAGCCCCTGAACTCCCTTGTTTTACAGCCCACACAAAAATAGTTCATGAACCATTAGGAAAAAAAAGAATCATTGTTTTCTACTTTGGAGGTGAGTATGTTAAAAATAACTAAAATCAGGCATGTGATGAGATGACAGTCAGAGGGATGACCCAATCTTGGGTAGATATAATCCAGAACCATAGCATTTCTTTCTTTCCTCCTGCTTTCTGGGCTATGTATAGTTATGCCAATTGATGATATTCTTATGGACTTTAGATGGGATTCAGTGGTGGGATTCAAAAAGTTTTACTACCGGTTCTATGGGCGTGGCTTGGCTTGGTGGGTGTGGCTTGGTGGGCATGGAAGAGGAAGGATACTGCAAAATCCCCATTCCCTCTCCACTTCAGGGCAAGGATACTGTAAAATCTCCGTCCCCCCCCCCCACTCCAGGGCATGGATACTGTAAAATCCCATTCCCTCCCCATCCCACTAACCTTCTTTCCAGCTCCATTCTCCTGCGCAGGGCAACAGAAGAAGACCTAGCCAATCAGCTGGGATGCCAATCAGCTGGGACTCAGAAGGCAAAAAAATAGATGGGGCAGAGCCAGCCAGAGGTGGTATTTGCCGGTTCTCCAAACTACTCAAAATTTCCGCTAGAAAAATTTCCACGAGAACCAGTCGGAACTGGCTAAATGCCACTTCTGATGGGATTGCACTGTTGGAGTTCATAAGGAAGCCAGGGCAAGTGGCCGACTTCTTAAGTACACTGCCTAAATTCACACTTCTGGTTAAGGAATCAAAGTGTCCAGCAAGAGCAACTCTGACTACTTGAAGTTTCTGACTTTTGAGATGTTCCATTTGTTTGATCTATACCTCACAAAGTGCAAATTTGATACTGTTTCCTCCTACTCGGAAAGCCTCATCACACATACACAGTCAGCATAAGATGAAGTAATAGCTTTCAACGCTGTTTCTATTATAAGAATTTCGACATCAGCCCAAATTACCTGTCATCAGCTGTTCAAGTCTTTTTCCCATTACTGACAAAACAAATGAACAGCTGTTTGCCTCATGAAGCGGGTGCATTGAAAGAGAGCGAAAGAGAAATGCTAATAACAAAAAGAGAGGGAGGATGTGGCAGCCAAAACGAAAAAGCTGAGAAGAAGAAGAAAAAAGTGAGTTTTGGGGAGAAATGCCAACTTTCTCTTGAGAAATCGATGGAAGTTCCTCATTGACTTTCCGTACGGAAACAATTTAGTCCTCCATCAGTGTCTTTAGGAGACGCCAGATGCAGTCTCGGTGGCTAAAGAGGGTGATTTGACATGACGCAGTAGTGAGGATCAGTGGGGCAATGGTCCCTCTCCCTTCCTCTTATTGTGATTTCAGCAGGGAGGAAGGAGTCAAAAGAGCTCCTTGCCAACAGTAATGCAAAATGTACTAAAAGGAAAGGTAATGATTTACCCAGCTGTCCAGTCATGTCTGATTCTAGGGTGTGGTGCTCATTTCCTTTTCTTAGCTGAGGGAGCATTGTCCAAAGACACTTCCGTGGTCATGTGGCCAGCATGACCATAAGCCAAAGTGCATGGAAAGCTGTTGTCAGAATATTCATGAACTGACAGAGACATGGTAACAAACTCAGCCAATGTATCTGACCCAGTAGCCATGCAACTGGGTCAGCCAATGGGAACTATTTGTGACTGAGAGCCATGCCAGATGGCTCGGAGCCTGGGCGTGGCTTACCTATGTAGCTGTGAGTCTGTGCAAGAGAACTAATCTAGTCTGTATTAAGCTCTGAACTCTGAACTGGAAACCAATCTCTCCTCTCTACCATGTTGGAAGAATCTGCTTTTGGTATTGTATTCATGTGTTATTATGTATATAAAGAAGTTAATGAATCCTGCTGAATAAGTTCTCCATGTGTGCTTTCTGGATTTGATTTTTGCAACAAACTCTGAGAGCTGTTAACTTCCCACTGAAGTGGTATACAGTATATTAATGTACTTGCATTTGCATGCTTTTGAACTGCTAAATGGGCAGGAGCTGGGGTAAGGACGGGAGCTCACCCTGTTGTGTGACACTCGGGTCTCAAGCCAGGGCTGTCAGGTTTCCAGAGTGTCTTTAATCACTGAGCTATTGCGATCCCAAAATTATGAAAGGTACTAGAAAGAGGGAAACAAAGGGACATTGAAGGCACTGCCTTTGAATATATTCAAATCAGAAACAAGGGATACTGTATTCACTTTTCTGCAAAGGGAAAGGTGCAACCTCGGTACTGATTTGCAGCTGCCGCTCACCACTTCTTATCCTTTCTTTTTTAATCTGCTCGCTCCATAAACCTTGGTTAATTTCTTTCCTGAACCCAGGTGCATTTCCCCCATCCCCACCCCTTGGGAGTTAATCCTGGTGCTCCAACTCTCAGTCAGAGCTTACTCTTCTTTCAAAGCAGGCTTGTCACTTCCAGCAGAGGAAGGAGGGAGGGGTTGGTCTCTGTAATAGCTGTCCAAATAAGCCTTTTCAGATGTCATTTAGAACAACACCAACACAAAAGTATGTTATTGATCCATTGCCATCAGGGGAGTTTCTGCTTCTTCCTCCACTATTGTTCACTGAGATGGAAGCACTGACATTAATAACAATTTTTAAAAATGGACCTTCCAATCTGATTTTAGCCCAGGTAACTGGAAGTTGTGGGAGCTTCATCACTGGAGGCTCTCAAGAAGAGATTGGATTGCCATTTGTCAGAAACAGTGTAGGTTCTCCTGCTTGGGTGAGGGGTTGGGCTAGATGACCTACAAAGAGGGGTGAAATTCAGCAGGTTCTGACATGTTCTGGGGAGCCGGTAACGGAAATTTTGAGTAGTTCGGAGAAGCGGCAAATACCACCTCTGGCTGGCCCCAGAGTAGGGAGGGAATGGAGATTTTGCATAACCTTCCCCTGCCATGCCCACCAAGCCATGCCCACAGAACCAGTAGTAAAATAATAATAATAATTTCACCCCTGCCTACAAGGTCCCTCCCAACTCTGTTAATCTGTTAACATCTAAAAGAATACAGTTCCGACTATACTATTGGGGAGATCTCTATTTACTTACTTACTCACTCACTCACCCACTTACTTACTTACTGATTAAATTTGTTTTGAGGCCTATGACACCACGTACATTCTAAATCGGTGGCATTCCGAATGTTGCTTACGAATAAGCCCCAATGGCACAGTGGTTGTCATTGCAAGCAAACTCTGATGGGCTCAAGGTTGCCTCAGCTTTTCATCCTTCCGAGGTCAGCAAAATGAGGACCCAGATTGTTGAAGGCATTATGCTGACATTGTAAATTGCCCAGAGAGTGCTGTAAAGCACTGTGGGGCAGTATGGAAGTCTAAGTGCTATTGCTATTACTGCAACCAGCATTTCTCATCTTTTGTTCTGCTGGTTAGAGGTGATGGAACCTAAAGTTGAGCGACATTGGGAAAGAACAGCCACTTGTATATCTAATACAGGGATCGCATCAGCAAAAAAACAGAGCTTCTGGGTCAATCCTGTGATTGATTAACATTTTGAATGAACTCCTGTGACTAACTCTTATTTAGACAATCTAGCACCTTTGTGCCTGGATTCTGGGAGACAGTCCCAGCTGCTTGGGCTCATCACAGCAAGTTGGGAAAGGCCCCCTGGTGTTTTAAGTTATTGTTGTTCTTAGTTGCGAAGTCGTGTCCAGTCCATTGTCCAATCCCCCATGGATAATGTTCCTCCAGGCCTTCCTGTCCTCTACCATCCTCTGGAGTCCATTTAAGTTCACACCAACTGCTTCAGTGACTCCATCCAGCCACCTCATTCTCTGTCATCCCCTTCTTCTTTTACCCACAATCTTTCCCATGATTAGGCTCTTCTCCAGTGAGTCCTTCCTTCTCATTAGGTGGCCAAAGTATTTGAGTTTCATCTTCAGGATCTGGCCTTCTAAAGAGCAGTCAGGGTTGATCTCCTCTAGGACTGACCGGTTTGATCACCTTGCAGTGCAAGGGACTTGCAGGAGTCTTCTCCGGCACCATAGTTCCCCAATTCTTTGGCACTCAGCCTTTCTTATGGTCCAACTTTCACAGCCATACATGACAACTGGGAAAACCATAAATCATTAATGGGGACAATTCTAATAAACACGGTCTTGTTTATTTCAGTCCTGATTCCTCCTTTAATGTCCTCCTGGTTTGGTACCCATCTTGCAAGTTCTAAATCAGCCAGAACACAAGAATTTGAGAAAACAAAACACCCTTTGGCTCATGTTAACATGCTAGATTAGAGCTTCAGGAACAGCTCAATCTTGTCCTGAATCACTTCAACAGGGAATCAGATTTGACCTCCTGACTGTGTTTAACTTGTTAAAACAAGGCTTTGTTTCTTACTGATTACTATAGGGGGCAGAAAGATATAAACAGCTGCCAATTTTCAATCACAGGAGAGATGGAGTGATTTGTTATCTTGGGGGGAGTTGGGGAGGGAACAGGGATGATTTGAAAATCAGTGGAAAGCATAAGCATAGACTAAAAGCCATGGTGGTTTTAAAATGTCATTTTGCACAAATGATATTAATCATGTAACCTGAGTCCACTGGAATTGTGTGTGTGTGTGTGTGTGTGTGTGTGTGTGTGTGTGTTCGTTCCAGCATAACTCTGGAATACCGCGAGCAATTTCAATCAAACTTGGTACACAGATGACTTACCCTCTAGAAATAAATACTGTGGAGATAAGACACCCCTAACACCCCTCAGGGTTGTGTTCTGTTAAGATGTAGCCTGTTGTGCCTTAAAATGGATTCTACCTTACTGCCGTAAAATGACTTCTACTGTACTGCCATAAAATGGTTTCTACTGTACAGCGCAATGGAGTTGCCATGGTAATGGCTTTACAGTATTCCACAAGGGGGCTCCCTCTGGTAAGGGGGGAAATCCAACATTAGAAATTAAGTTTGGCCCAGACATTTTCAACAAGGCTTTGATTATTTTTGAGGACAAATGTATGGCTTATGGAGGCACAGGGAAAACATTTGTAACTAATTTAATTGTCACCAAAATCAGGGATTTTCCTGTCTAATATGAGATTAGGATAAATAAATACCTGCAACGCCGGATTATCAGCTAGTAAATAAATACAAATAAAATTGAAAATTACAGTCATCTGCCTCTCCTGCTCCCTCTTGTCGATATTCATGACAAGGAGGTGAACAAAAGAGAAAAAAATCTGGTTATGTCTATAAATGATTATTGTCTGATGATGAAGATGGTGAGATTTATATTTAAAGAAAGATATGTATTATGCTGGGAGAAGGGACAAAATATTATCTACCAGCATAATATATGTATTGTGTATGGAACTCTTAGAAATGGGCTATGGAATTGACACACTACGCAATAGATCAAAAGGGCATTTTGTTTTGTTATAATTGTAAAACGTAATGTCAAAAGAAAACATTTTCTTTGGGTTTTGTCCTGCTGTTAAATATGCTGGCTAAACATAATTAACATGCTAGTCAGTAGAGTAAGCAAGATAAATATTTGAAAAACACGTGAGGGGAAGATGGAATTTTATGCCTAATATTTAGCCTCATGCTTGTCCTTGTGTCTGCTTCTTGTTCAGTAATTTAGATTCCTCCCTTCATTTGACTAAAGACACCACAGCCGGCATTTTTTTTTTCCAAATGAAATCAGATGCCCTCAAACGTAAAAGTTTTTGAGCAAAGGTGGCTCTAAAATCTATTCCTGCATGGTAGTATTTTTGAAGCTCTATTATAAAACAAGCTTCCAATGGGTTGCTTTTATCCTAAAAACGTTTTTACCAATTCATGGAGAAAACTATATCAAGCAGCAATGCTAAGATATTCATTTACTACAATCAGTCTATGTGAACGTCTAATTTTCTACAGTCAGATCACCAGATGTGAACTCTGCCTAGTGAATACCAAAATCAAAGCAGGATTAAAGATTTAAAATTTTATCACTGCATTAAACCCCCAGGAAATGGTGTTTGTCAGGAAGGAGGCCATATTTCTAAATCTGCCAGCCATCTATCGAAAATCATTGCCATAAGCATAACTGTCAGAATTCATAATAAAGCACCTTCTTACAAGTATGTCTAAATCCTGGTCTCAACATCAGATAAAGGTGCATCCCAGTAGTCCCAAATAACACAGACACTTACCTTTCTTCCAATTTGCTTCTTTTACTTCTCTGAGAGAGATGCTGTGCAAATTTATCAAATACTAGCCAATAACCCAGCATTGGTATTTATTTATAGGGGGGGGGGGGGAAATGTCCGGACCAAACGTAATTTCTAATGTTAGATTTTCCCCCTTACCAAAGGGAGCCCCCTTGTGGAGTACTGTGAAGGCGTTACCATGGCAACTCCACTGCGCTGCACAGTAGAAGCTATTTAACAGCAGTACAGTAGAAGCCATTTTAAGGCACAACAGGCTATATCTTAATAGAACATACACCCCAAGGGGTGTTAGGGGTGTCATTCCTACAGTATTTTTTTTCCAGAGGGTAAGTCATCTGTGTACCAAGTTTGGTTGAAATTGCTCGAGGCATTCCAGAGTTATGCGGGAACATACACACACAGCCATATAGATAGACAGCTAGATATCTAGATATCTAGATATCTAGATAGCTAGATAGCTAGGTAGATGATAGATGATAGATAGATAGATAGATAGATAGATAGATAGATAGATAGATAGATAGATAGATAGATAGATAGATAGATGATAGATAGATGATAGATAGATAGATAGATAGATAGATAGATAGATAGATAGATAGATAGATAGATGATAGATGATAGACAGACAGACAGACACTCTAGAATCAGTTGGATCTATGAATGGAATGGAGCGGAGTAGAACAGAGTCAGACTGAACAGAACCAAATGGAACGAAGGTGAGCAGAAAAGAATGGAATGGAACAGAACCAAATAGATAGAATAGATTACTTTATTTGGCCAAGATACACAAGGAATTTGTCTCCAGTGCAGAAGTACATGCAGAATCATCATCATCATCACCACCAATCATCATACCAAGAACAGGGTGGAATAAAGAAGATAATAAGAAAGATAAATTAAAATACTAAAGCCATAATGCATAGATAAACATACGTAGATATTAGACAACACTGTAAGAATGAGGTGTTCAGCAGATTGATGGTGTGAGGAAAAACTGTCCCTGAATATAGTTGTTTTGTCTGTGTCTTGTTGCTTTATTCCTCAAAAATGGGATTTAGGACTGCAAATTTAGGCAATGAGCAATCATTGTAGTGGCAAATAATTTTCCTTACTGAGGAAATCGTTGTTCCATGATATCTAAATGACATAGAGCAGTTTCCAATATTCTATACCTACAGGGCCCTATATTGTGTTGGCTAAGAAATCTGGGTGATTATTATCATTCTTAAAGTCAGATTATTTGAGGAAGGTTGATATAGGCAGATTTCCTAAACAGATGATAATCCTTACAGTATTACTTTCTGAGAAAGTCAGAATGCTGGCCATGAGCCGAAATGAAGCCAAACGAGTGACAATTTGAAAAGTTATCTTAGTATGTTCTAGGGACTCTCAGAATGTATCAGAATTTTTTTTAAAAACTGAGTGGGCAAAACCAAACCAAAACGCAAACTCAAAACAAGCCAGTGAGAGCTGTACCAGCACTGTTTCCAAATAATGTTGAGTATTATTTGGAAAATGAAAAGCAAATACAGAGGAGAAGGGAGAGAAAGGAGTTAAAATGCCCTCCATTATCTAATCTTGTCATACACACACACACATACACATCAGGTTCTGATCAGTTCTGTAGAACTGGTAGCAGAAATTTTGAGTATTTCGGAGAACCGGTAAATACCACCTCTGATTGACCCCAACCCCATCTATTCTCTGCCACCCGACTCCCAGCTGATCAGGAGGAAATGGGGATTTTGCAGTATTCTTCCCCTCGAGAGACTTGGGAATGGAGATTTTACAGTATCCTTCCCCTGCCACTCCCACCAAGCCACACCCACCAAGCCATGCTATGCCCACCAAACTGTGCCTACAGAACCAGTATTTTAAAAAATTGAATTCCACCACTGATACACATTCCAAATATACCCATGGTATAACAATATAATTGCATAAGCTTTCTTGATGTCATACTTTTAGCAGCCTTTTCAAACTGAATGCCAAATACACTTATCAGAAATCTCCCAACATTCCCAAATCATGTAAGATTTTAGCAATTTAACCTTGCTTAAAAAAAATATCTTTAAAAAAAATCCTTTGAAAAACCCCAAAGTCAACAGGAAAAAATGGGCAACCCTCTTCCAAGGGTTGTCAAAGTCTCATAAACATACTGCAGTTTCACAGATTTGCTGATACTGAAAGATGCTGATTATTCCTTTTTTATTATTATTTAAGTTCTAAGGATGTAATTTTTGGTATCACAGTGGGCATAGATGACATGTTGCCTTCCCTTGGTTTAGCAGCTATTCCAATGCTATGTTATGCAATTCCTTAAAAATTAAGGACAGAAGACATCTTGCCATGATATAGATGATAGCATTGGAAGGCTACCATCTGAATTTCCTTATCAAAATGTACTTTGCTACCATGCCACCAAAATAGTTTTCTTACAAAAAAGTAACTATGCAAAAAATGTATAATGGATGGATACAGTTTCATGTATCCATCCATTATACTGCAAGGCAATCAAACCTGTCAGTCCTAGAGGAGATCAACCCTGACTGCTCTTTAGAAGGCCAGATCGTGAAGATGAAACTCAAATACTTTGGCCACCTAATGAGAAGGAAGGACTCACTGGAGAAGAGCCTAATGCTGGGAAAGATGGAGGGCAAAAGAAGAAGGGGACGACAGAGAATGAGGTGGCTGGATGGAATTACCGAAGCAGTAGGCGTGAGCTTAAATGGACTCCGGGAGATGGTAGAGGACAGGAAGGCCTGGAGTAACATTGTCCATGGGGTCATGATGGGTCGGACATGACTTTGCAACAACATTACTTTTTAAAAGGAGAAAAATAAGAGTATTTATAATAAGGGCTTATAGTAACATAATTGTGTGAAAGGGAAATGTTTATAAAAGGAATTTGGGGAATTTATATTAGAAGCGATATACATAGGGGAGATAATATGATTATGTAATGAATACACATTAAAGTTGTATATTTTAACAACATGCATACACAAGATGCTCATTTTAAGGAAAGTTGCGTACAGATGCAGATTTTTTTTAAAAAAAAGACTCTTTCAAAAAATATTAAAAGCAATCAATAAACTAGAATACTGCCTTACTTATGAATAACAGAAGAGACCAGATTTTTATACAGCTTACAATTTACCACTCAGGGTAAATTCCTGTTGAATTCAGATGAAACTACATGTAGAAACACTCTGAGATAGCCTCATCTTTCCATTTACCTAGGAATAAAGTCGATTGAACTCAATGGCCCTATTACATGTGTGGGCACGAATAGGCATACTCTTCTAGAAAACCCTTGCAATAATATGTTTTTCAATTCCTTGATTAAAACATCCATTATCTTTGGTGCATGGAGAAAAAGTGTTTTGCTAATTAGCATGACCTCTGTTACCCAATAGTGATTATTCTGGATAACAATGCCTGTGTGAGGGAAGTGAAAGATAAACTCAAAGCGGAGATGATGAATCCCCTTGGTGAGATTCTGAAAGTATTGAAATGACAAAATTCCAGGTCACCTAATGAAGCTAAAAATTCAGGCTTTTATAGTTTTGTTCCTAAAATTTCAGAAACAGAGTTGAAGGGGGAAGAGAAATCATTTTTGGAATAAAAACATAAAAAGGCAGCTGTGCAAATAGATGTTATTCTCAGTGTTTTATGGAAATTCTATCAAGACATATTAAATTGCATATATACATATATATGTACATGTACACAGGAAGTGTGTGTGTGTGTGTGTGTGTATACACACACATAAATACACACACAAACACACACACACAGACACAAATGGGTTATACACAATGTAAACCAGGATACATTGCAAAACACAGGTCTAATGGAAACCAGTCCGAATCAGCACTCTAGTTAAACAATTCCACACCCAAATTAGCCTCCAGATCAATTTTAAAGCCACCTCTATAAGTTAAAGGTTCCCCTCGCACATATGTGCTAGTCATTCCCAACTCTAGGGGGCGGTGCTCATCTCTGTTTCTAAGCCAAAGAGCCAGTGTTATCCGAAGGCGTCTCCGTGGTCATGTGGCCAGCAGGACTAAATGCCGAAGTGCACGGAGCACTGTTACCTTCCCACCAAAGGTGGTCCCTATTTTTCTACTTGCATTTTTTACATGTTTTCGAACTGCTAGGTTGGCAGAAACTGGACAAGTAATGGGAGCTTACGCGGCACTAGGGATTCAAACTGCTGAACTGCCAACCTTCAACAAGCTCAATATCTTAGCCACTGAGCCACAGCGTCCCTACTCTACGTATAATGCCTTGCAATTGTTAAAATGGAAGGTCTTCAGGATGTGTATTGTTTGTTTGTGCCTCCAGCTAGTTAGAGAAGCTGGGCCCAGGTAATGACACCTTTCCCAATTGGGTTTACATAGGATCCATCAGTGAGTCAGATTTAGGGTGCCTTTCTTCCTTCCTTCCTTCTTTCATTCCTGTCCCTTTTTTGGTAATATGAATTGACACAATTCTGAAGCGCATAGATATACATGTAATTTGTCACTTCATTTACATTTAAATAAATACATCAACAAAAATGCTTAAAAACAAGGAGCGTAACATCCAGAAGAACCGTATTCCATGAAGCAAATAAAAATAAAGATTTGACCCATCATATTCTAATTTATGTCAATAACCATTATTCCCCAAACTGTACAAAAGGGTTCTTGCAAATGGAATCAAAGGACCTTAAGAGATCTGAGAGATTCTTCAAGGTGTTTTCTTGCCCCACTCCCCTCCTTCCCTTTGGGCAACCAAAGCAGCTTTTGCTCCAAATTCAGGACTGTAACGATATTGAAATGGATCAAGAAAACCCATTTCATCAAATGTTCCAGAAGCTGATTGGCAATCATTCACGCAAGAATCCTGGCCGGGACTGAGATTGTTAATGTTTGCTGAGTGATTACAGATTACCTGTAATCGTCCATGGGAGTAATCCAGGAAATGTTAACAACTTCACCTGGGGAAATCAAGTATTTTAAAGTCACTGATTTGAAGAATCTAAAATAAAAACCGAAAGACAATGTTAATACAGTGTGTATGTACATGTGTGCATATTTTTACAGTATTAATGTTAGTGTTCCTTACAGCACTGTTGGAGTCATTCTTGTGGCATCTTTAAAAGCAACAACTTTATTGCAGAATAAACTTCTGGGGCTTATTTTGAGCCCCCTAAAGGTAAAGGTAACCCTCGCACATATGTGCTAGTCGTTCCCGACTCTAGAGGGCAGTGCTCATCTCCGTTTCAAAGCTGAAGAGCCATTGCTGTCCAAAAACATCTCTATCGTCATGTGGCTGGCATGACTAAATGCCGAAGGCACATGGAACGCTGTTACCTTCCCACCAAAAGTGGTTCCTAATTTTCTACTTGCATTTTTTACATGCTTTCGAACAGCTAGGTTGGCAGAAGATGGGACAAGTAACGGGAGGGATGCAAACTGCCAAACTGCCGACCTTTCTCATCGACAAGCTCAGCATCTTAGCCACTGAGCCACCACGTCCCTTTATTTTACGTCCCTTTACTTTACCCTTGAGCCTCCTACTCAACCCAATATGATGCAGTGGTTTCTTGTCTGCCAAGCCTTCTATCCCACCATATCTACTAGCTTTAAAATGTCAAAAGAACAGCTTGTGTATTGCAGTAAGAAACTAACACAGCTACCCCTCTGGAATGAAATTATCAAGAAATTTGCATGAAATCCCTCTGTTTCTCATTACAAAGGCATCAGTGGAGCTGGCTGACAAAATGCTAATATAATGAGGACGTTTATCGCAAAACTTGGGAAGGTGGGGCAGAGATCAGTGTTACTGTAAGGCTGCTGTGACAGTTTATAGATGACAACAAGCAATGTGCCAGCCATTTACAAAGCAGTTGTTAAAAATGCCATTGTGGAAGAAGCCTCCATTGCTCTCCAAATCTCTTTTAGGAGCAGTCGTCCATATATAATCATTCTGAAAAAGACATCTATCACAGGAATAAAGCTAAACTATTTGCTAAAGTCAGTAGCAGTCTCTGGAACAAAAAAAGTGGGGCTTATTAAATGCTTTTCAGATTAGACAATGGGCAAAAGATAGGAGCTAAATAAAGCTGGAAAAGTGACAGATATAGCAGGAAATTCACAATGCTCCCTCTTACAAAGCAAATATCTTTTTTTTTTAACCATGCATACACATAGTATGTCATTAAAGACCTGAGAACACTAGTAGCATCACATTATTTATTAACTTGCCTGAAAAGTTAACCAAGTCTTGAAGTGAATCTCAAGTATACAAATGCCTTAGTTCCTTTCTTGTGTATAAGACTCTTTCCTTTGGTTTCAAAACTATCTGCACTAGGCTCCATAATGCAATATCAGAAGGAATAGTTATGGCCAGGTTCTCCTCTTTATATTCCAGTTATTGCCTCTTTAAGTTCATATGAAAACATAGATCACGAATACGTAACATGTCCTATGGGGGGAGGGGGGTATGTGCAAATGATGGTTGTAAAGATGAGCAGATCTTAAACAATACTCTCTTTTTTTGGTACTACAACCTAAGAATATCCAAAGGGTTCCTTGAAATATTTAGAGTATTCCAAATGCAGGACAAACCTACATTCCCTGAATATTTCATTCCACAATGTCTAAACTTCTTCAACACCCCCATGTCTATATACAACTAAAACTCGTATGTTCATCTGTTTGCAAACTTCAATTAGGTTGACAGTATGTCATAGGGCCACCATTTGTGAACCAAGGTACCTCTAATTTATACAATGCTGAACCCATTATTTCCAAAGGAATGCAGTTGGGAAAGTTGTAGCCACTTCAGCATCGCTGTGGCAAGGTGATCATAAATTCCATTGCTCCCTGCCAGCTTCCCACAAGTTAGTGGGGAGTAGGCTGGAAGTGGAAGCTTGATCTGATTGCTGACACACTCTGCTAGCTTCCCACAAATGAAATCTTTGCCTATGGGTTCCCCAGTGTCAGGGAGCACTGGCAATGGGGAAGCCAGCAGGAACACAACTAGTTGCTCAGATAAATCTCCCACACCTGGGCAACCTTCCCAGAACTTCTGTGCTCATGCGGCACTAGCCACTTGTGCAACCCCCACTCAGCCTTCCTGACCTGTGTTGCACACTTGCGTACTCTCTCTTTCTTGTACAACACTTTTTGCACACACACACACACACACACCCTTTCTGACCTGCATGGGACCCCCATGTACCCTTCCCAACTTGCACTGTACCGGTGGATGCTCTCCCTGACTCATGCAGCACTTCTGACATGCCCCTGTGCACACTTTTCAACTCACACAATAGCTTCTATACCCCCTCTTGCTCACATACACACCAGCCTCAGCATTTCTCATACACTCCTGCACATCCTTCCTAATCCACATCCATGCATCATGTTATGGCACAATCATAATGCAAGTTCTGGGGTGGGAGTGGGTACAGGACAAGCACTATCTGGGCTGGAGCTGTTGCACATGGTTGCAAAAGCCTGAACAAGAAGTGCTGCACAGGTCAGGAAGAATGTGTGAGATTCACAAAAGGTGTTGTGGGGGTAAAAGGGTAGAAGTGGGTTTGTGCCGGTTCACCCTGGATCGGGTGAACCCATAGTGGTGGCGGTAGGAGGCTTCGGCCACCCGCCCAAATGCTTCTGCCCATGCTTGGAAGCATTGTGTGAGTGTGCGAGCAAGCAAGCATGCAAGAGTAAACCAGTACTAAAATAAATTGAAACCTACCACTGTCAGAGAGGTTGTGTGAGGGTGCAGCATGGGTTGGGAAGGTTAAGCCTTTGTGTGTGTGTATGCAGAAGGGTGAATAGCAATAGCACTTAGCACTTAGACTTATATACCACTTTACAGCCCTCTCTAAGTGGTTTACAGAGTCAACCTATTGCCCCCAACAATCTGGGTCCTCATGTTACCCACCTTGGAAGGGTGGAAGGATGAGTCAACCTTGAGCCGGTGAGATTTGAACTGCTGGTCATCAGTAGAAGTAGCCTGCAGTACTGCACTCTAACAACTGTGCCACCATAGCTGTAATGATACAAGAGAGGTGCAGTTTAAGTGTTAGGTAAGGAAATATGTCTGAAACAATACCCCAAGGAGTCAAGGCTGTCTAGTTTATTATTAAAAATAAACAAACAAACAGCCATGGGGACTGGGAGAATACATTACCTAATAAAACACTGAGTAGTCAGGGTACTGTTAGGGATTGAAAGATTCCTGTCTAATTTCGTTGACTGAATGGGAAGCCGGAACGCTAAGAAGGTAAGCAAGTGTCAATGGACATTGTGAGGGTTAGGGAAGACTCCAGTTCCTCCCATCTGAAAGGGCAAAGCTACAAGACAGCGTGGAAAGTCTGAGATTTGACCTGGGATAATTCTGAATTGTTATTTTGTTCATTTGGAAACTGCCAAATATCTTCTATTAGTATTCTTTCCTGGTCTGCAGTAATGATATACCTCCCAGCTGTGTTCATCTTTGTCTCTGTGGGAGCCTAATAGGTACAGGTTCCATCTCAGCTGCCATTGGTTAGAAAAAGATGGGTTGGGAGAAAAAGTGATAACATAATCAGTTAAGCACATGTTCAGAGAGGGATAATTGTTTGGGACCTGAGAAAAAGAGGCTACTGCGCAGCAAGTTATTGCTGCTCCTTGTTATAAGGAAATTATAGCCATTAGGTTGTAATGTAATGTTGTTTGTCCTGTCAGTTGTTCTCTCTGTGTTAAGCTTTTTCAGGCAGATTGCCAACTACACTAGTGTATAGTATGGATATACTTTATAGATAGAATTACTGTTGGGTTCTGTTCTATGGCTAAGATCAATGAAAGGTACAGTGCAAGGCTTGGTTTTCAGCTTCCATTGTTCTTTATAGTGGGACACATGAAACATTTTGAGTTCTACCAGAACAGATACCAACTAACTGTGATGGTTCAAAAGATATAATGCTCTGTGGGATATCAGAACATTCTGTTTTCTTCCAAAAAAATTTGACTTGGAAATTTTAGATGAGACCTGAGAATTTTACAGAATAAAATCCAGAACAGTAAGTGCTTCGTGGTTCTATACACTGATCAACTGAACATTTTGTGCAGGATTGTTTTGTGCTGAGCTCAGAAGAGAAGTAGAAGTAGTAGTAGTAGTAGTAGTAGTAGTAGTAGTAGTGGAGGAGGAGGAGTGGTGTGGTGTGGTGGATATGATGATGATGGTTTCAGGTCCATGGTGACTTAATAGAATACAATAGTAGAGTTGGAAGGGAGGTTGGAGGTCTTCTAGTCCAACCCCCTGCCTAGGCAAGAAACCCTATACCATTTCAGACAGATGGCTATCCAACATCTTCTTAAAGACTTCCAGTGTTGGGGCATTCACAACTTCTGGAGGCAAGCTGTTCCACTGATTAATTGTTCTAACTGTCAGGTTAGAAACCTAAGAACACCAACTAGAAGAAAGGTATTTCCAAAACCCTGTTCAGAGGTTCATCTGAATGCATAATACACTCAGAATAGGGAGTAGGGAGCAGGGAGAGAATGGGAATGCAATTAACCCATCCTCACCTCTCTCCAGCTATACAGTAGTAGACAATACTAGTTTTGGCTTGAGCACAAGTCCAGCTCAGCATACGACCCAGAACCCAAATAAAATAAGGTCCTGGGTCAGACTGACAGTTATAACTGTATTCAAAAAGCCTGAATATAACTAGTTGTCCTTCCAATCTCCAGGACAAAGGCAAGGGCGATTTAAATGATCACCCCCACTGTTTCCCCATTTAATTTGTTGAAGTGTATGTCTGAATGGGAATATAATTTAATAATTGTTGGCTATAGAATGAATGAATGAATCAATCAATCAATCATATAGCTATAGCCCTGGGCAATTATTTTAAATAGAGAATCAAACCAGAAAGAAGATCATAATTATTCTACAAATACTTGAGCTTAAACCAACTTCCTTAGTTTCAGCAGAAAATTTAAGCAGAGAGATTTTTTGATGCTGCTCATTGTCAAATAGTCTAATCCTATCCTGCTTTGTAATTAATAAATCCCAATCAACCTTCTGCTCAATTTTATGTTTATAAAGTGATGATGATGAAATGGACAACATAGCCCAGGTTACACAGGATTCATTTAATTCTAATCAATTTGTTAAATAAATAGCACCTAATGAGTCCTAATTGAGAAGGAAATCTTGCTTGATGCTTCAAAGGAATTGACCTGGCCTGGCCTTCTTAGAGACCTCAAGAAGCCGCTAAGGATTGTACTCTTAATGAGCTGCTCTAACAGAACGAAGCACAGTAGGTACCTTGGAGAGCTCAATGCAAGGAACGACCGGATGGGTTAATTCTCTCTATAAGAACTGTTGTTCTGTCCCAGTTTGTGCTGAATTGAAATTAATGGAAGAGTAATTCTTTCGTTTTGTCACTCCTTGCTACTGATTCTGACCTCAAAGAGGCCCTGTCAGTTTCCGCAAGCGTGATATTCCTGTACATTTGGGAAACTGCAGAAACTAGGGAAGAGTCTAAAATGATGGAAAAATTATATCCTTAGGCTGTAAAGATGTAAAAAGGGTTATGGGGGTCTTCCATCCATTAAATTAATCTGAGTTCATCGCTCTCTGAGTCCTGTTAGGCTCCTTATCCAGTGAGGAGCTTGACAGGTAGAAAGGCTTTCAATTATTAAAGAAAAGAAGAAGATGACACAGGATAAGTATACCTTCTGAAATGGAGAATCAGAATTCACCCATTTTCACCATGTGAAAGCTTTCATGAGCAGCATTTTACAATTATGAATTCCTCTACTTCCACAAAATATGTAACACATATATCAGAGAGAAAGCAAAAGGAAGGATAGCTACAAACTACATATTAAATTTCATGGGTACTACTGTGGCTCTTAGTGGTAATAGTGATGGTGATAAAAGTCTTCTCGGGATTTTTTGTACTTTCTCCAAACTACATAAGGTATGACTTCAAAAACCCTACCCAAAACTGCCATCAAATTTTACTTCTTATGATGACATCTAAGGAAAATTAATGTATAAGAAATAATCAATTTCCTGTATGTAATTAATGCAAATCAAAATCTTTGTTCTAATCCTATTATCAACGTCTAAAGCGTTTCCATGACTACTATCAACTTGAGAAAGGGGGGAAATGCCATGCATACTTTTGGCCAGAGTAAAAAGTTTCATATTTCTGTAACTGGGATGTGAATGTGCATGTCCAGAACCCTGCCATAACGTCCTGTTGGAGAATGTGATTGATGACTTCAGGCAGAGAGGAGGGGACACAGGGGTAAAGTTCAGACGCCATTAAGTGGGATTTAGTTTTGGCTCTACAGAAGTCTGTGCCAAGATGTTAGTCCTAATAAATGAATGGGTTCTTTTTTAACTTTGTCTCGAGGCTCATAAATTAATTAGGTCAGCTCTTGGAAACTTCACACCTAACTACATGTTGATTACATCCTCAAAAAGGTTGCAGATATTCCTATTCTAGGAACTGTAGACTAAGGGCCCCAATCTGGTTGAGGATCAAGGTACAAAGGGATGAGTTAATCTTTCCCCAGTTTCCCCATTTAGACTAGCACTAGAGAAGATAGTTTGAGAGCATGTCTCACAGAATGTTTCCTGAGGGGATCTGCCCACTCACAAGAATGTTCTGATGGTGGAAATGGCCAATTAAACCTCCCATTCATCAGAAGGCTGAGAGATTGATCTCCATTACTTATTTACCTCCTTCCCCCACCCTGTTGTTACACTCCCTATGTCTGGGAGACACTTTTGAATTGTGATGTTGGAGAAGACTCTTGAGAGTCCCTTGGACTGCAAGGAGATCAAATTAATGAATCCTAAATGACATCAACCCTGACTATTCTTTGGAAGACAGATACTGAAGCTGAAGTTCAAATACTTTGGCCACAAATGAAAAGAGTAGACTCATTGGAAAAGACCCTGATATTAGGAAAGATTGAAGGCAAAAGGAGAAGGAAATGGCAGAAGATGACATGGTTAGATAATGTCATTGATATGGTGGACATAAGTTTGGGCAGACTCCAAGAGAGAGTGGAGGGCAGGAGTGCTGTGGTCCAAAGGGCCATGAAGAGGCATAACTTAGTGACTGAACAACCACAAATGTGTAGAGAAGAGCAGGCAGAGCCTAGGAGCAGACTCAAGGGAGAACTCAGACTGCCCAAAAGTGTTCTAAGGCCAAGGCCAGAACCCCCCCACCCCCTGTATTTCATTAAGTCCTATCTAGTGCCAATTCATTGCTGACAGTTAGTTGACCAGATTCTTGTGTATAGGGTGGAGCAATAAATCACCTGAACTGGAACTGAAATGTGATTCTGATTTTTCATGCATGATACTATATTTCCACCTTCTTTTTGTCTCTTTGTTTTCAGAGCAGAAAAGCACATTTCCAAATAATATTCTAGGTTTTAGTAAATAATTTTAATTTTTCAAGAGTCTTGGGCTTGCTTGGGGCCTACATATATTCTTGGAAATGAAGGGGTGTTAGAAGTAAGCAATTTGTTCTGCATATGATCAATTTTTGCTGATTTATTTTTAAAGTTAAAAGAATCTTGATATGTGAAGAATATGGGTATGTGCCAAGGGAAGTCTCCATATTGGTGCCACTGGGCATCACATTGGGCACAACACAACACTTGATAAACAAGGTCTTGTGAAGTATAGTTTCAGCCCTGTGCCTCCTGTGTTGTCTTGTCAATTCAAAAGGTTACTTTTGGTTGTGGCCATGCAATGATGCAATCCTTTTTGAAGGAAGGACTGGTCTTACTAGCCTTGAAGGAGGCAGTGATATGTTTCCATCTCAAAAGGCAATCACTGAACCCTTCCTTCCTGGACAGTTACTGTTCAGTCTTCAATCATCCTTTTGTGAAAAAGGTTGCTGAGAAAGTGGTCAGAAATCAGTTGCAGAGGAGTTTAGAGGAAGTGAATAATCTGGATCCATTCCAGTCCAAGAGAGAGTTCAGTACTGAGGGAGCATTGGTTGAGCTTCTTGATGACTTTTAGTAAAACCAGGATAGGCATGGTGCATCCATTTTTATTCTCCTTGATCCCTCAGAATCCTTCAAAGCATCCAATATGTAATCCTTCTGGACAAATTGCAGGGGCCAGGATGTGGGTGAGTGTGCTACAATGATTGCCCTCCATCCTCAGTAACTAATTCCAGTCAATATTGAAAATGTTGTAAGGTTATATCCCTGGTTCCTCATCTGTGGAATGCTTCAGAGTTAATGCCCTTCTCCTTCCTGTTTTACATTTAATGAAATAACCAGGTAAGATTGGCCATCATTCAGGGTTTGGTATAATCAGAATGCCAGCAATACCCAATTGTACACCTCAACTCTGAGCTGCACTGATGAAGCTGTCAATGGGCTCACTCCATGTCCTTTCACCATGCCTTCTCTGCCATGATACCTGCTATCTGTAAGAACATCTTTGCAAAGATACATACTGTATGACTCCTATACTATCACAAGACTTACTGGTGTTCCCAGACCAGGAGTTAGGTGGTTTGAGAAACCATTGTTTGGATATTATTTGTGAAGCTTGTCTGAGGGATTTTTAAAAAATGCATATTATTTTAACATTGTAAGATAGCCAGTTTTTTTTTTAATCTATCATGAATAAAATCCAATAGATAAACATTTAGTCTGTCTCTAAGGCACAGCAAAAAGCTGCCCACTGAAAAGCAGTATGTACTTCATTTTTTAACACACAAGGGATAAAACCATGTAAAACCTTCTTATATTAAAACATATAATTTAGGTAACACTTACTAAATATAAATGTTGTAAAAAATAAACATTCTCAATACTATCATAATACAACAAACACCCACACTAACAAATTGTTCGCAGCAGTTTCTTAGCGAGGTAAGAAAATTTACAATATTTACCCGTGATCGTGAATGTAAGGCGATATCCTAAAAGAAGGAAGATAGTCAGGAGCTAATCTCCCTCCTTTATTGTATTGTCAGTCAATTTAGGACTCACTTTAAAGATAAATTAGTGGAGGAAAAACTAGTCTCACTTTCAAGTAAATCCATGATGTGATAAATACAGAATGAATATGTTTCAGTCAAATAGGGAAATAAGGTTTTCTCAGCAATGGCTAATGAAGTGGTATAATTCATAGATGGCACAGAACTGAGGTTACAGTCGGTGTAAATAAATCTCAGTAGAAGGCTCCTTTCTCCCCTCACTTCTTTTTTCCATGTGAACAAATATGTTTTCCATTTTAAGCCAATTCAAGGCATTTACTTTTTTTCAAAGTGTTATATATGTACCATACAGATTCATCATTATGGCTCCTTAGGTTGCTCAAATGGCATCCTTCACCAGGAAAGGGTACTTTGGAGCACCAAAGTTTCCAGAAATATTGTTCTTTAGAAAGACAGAAAGGAACCTAAGGGATGAATTTTCCAAGCAGTTGAATCAGGATAGAGCCTGCTTAGTGGGTGAAGAATGGTGACTGTCTGTCAAGAGGAAAAAAGACAGAAAGGGACTATTGTAATTTTAATTTAATTTTATTGAATTTATAGACCACCCCCTCTCCCCAAAGGGACTCGGGGCGAGTCTAGAAATGGTATGGCGACCTGATGGAGGCCTTGCTTATAGATATGCACTATCAGTGGCTGAGTGAATTAACTTCGCTATTGCAGGATTTAGGTGGGCTTCAGTTTATGCTGAAGCAGATAAAGCTTTCCCAGCAGTTCTGTGGTTTTTTTTCACCTCTTTTGAGAGTTGTGGATGTGTTGAAAAGGTTCCATTTGCCAGACAACACATCAATTATCTGTGCTCAAAAGAAAGAAAATGGGGGGGAGGGGAGTTTCTATCCATACTGAATAAACTGAGTATTGTCCAACATTTAGAGATCCTCAGTTAAACACTTTTATAGAACCTGAGCCATAGCAAAACAACCACCCTTGTATGTTCTGTAAATTTTATTTACAAATCTAACCTTTTTAGCACTTTCTGCTCAGTCATGGCTATAATGCCCTGGGTGTTTATAGATCAACTGTCAAATCTTAAGTGTTATATTTGACTAAAGTCCTCCATAATATTCTGATTAACAAGCTAGTTAAATGTAGACTGGATAGCCTGTCAATTAAGGGGGTATGCAGTTTCATACTGAAAACATCATACTGATCATACTGGGAAAAAAAGTGCAATCTGTAACTAATATTCTGAACATTAACAACAGGGAGAAAAAGATGAAAATTGCAAGTTGCAGGTGAGAAAGTTGAATGGAATATCTAATACCCTAGAACAGTGGTCGGCAAGCCGTGGCTCGCGAGCCACAAGCGGCTCTTTACACATTTTAATGCGGCTCTTCTGTGTGCCGGATTATTATCCTCCCTAATCATTGTGGATCCAAAAGAAAAAAGGGAAAGGGGCACTTGTTTTGAAGCGCCCGCTCCCCTCCCTCCTCTCGGGCACTTCAAAACAAGCGCCCCTTTCCCTTTTTTCTTTTCGACCCACAATCATTAGGGAGGATCCTGAAGTCGGGCGGGGACGAGAAGCGAGGAGGCAGAAAAAGAAACAGAGGCTAAGGAGCTTCCCCCCCGCCCACTCCCAGCAAAAATCTAACCGGGGAGCCGGGCAGTAGCAAATTAGCCAATCATGCGAGGAAAGCGAGGTCTGACGAGGGTGGGCAGCGAAACTCCAGGGCTCTCTGTTCTAATTCCCCGTGAAAACTGTTGCCTCTGAAGCGTTTGCTCTACTGTTTGAACCTTTAAGCATCCCTTTCCCTTTTTTCTTTTCAACCCACAATGATTAGGGAGGATCCTGAAGTCGGGCGGGGACGAGAAGCGAGGAGGCTTTTTCTGCCTCCTCGCTTCTCGTCCCCGCCCGACTTCAGGATCCTCCCTAATCATTGTGGGTTGAAAAGAAAAAAGGGAAAGGGACGCTTAAAGGTTCAAACAAACGCTTCAGAGGCAACAGTTTTCACGGGGAATTAGAACAGAGAGCCCTGGAGTTTCGCTGCACACCCGGTCAGACCTCGCTTTCCTCGCATGATTGGCTAATTTGCTACTGCCCGGCTCCCCGGTTAGATTTTTGCTGGGGGGGGAAGCTCCTTAGCCTCCGTCTCTTTTTCTCCCTCCTTGCTTCTTGGGGCTCCACCAATGGGGGAGCAAGGCCCAGCACCAGGCTTTGGGCTAACACAGGGGTCTGCAAAGTTGGCTGTTTTAAGACTGGTGGACTTCAATTCTCAGAATTCTGGGAATTGAAGTCCACCAGTCTTAAGAGCCAATTTTGCAGATCCCTGGGCTAATATGATTGATGCCCTTGGTGGACTTCACTTCTCAGAATTCTGGGAGTTGAAGTCCACAAGTCTTCAAGCTGTCAGGTTTGAAGACCCCTGGGTTTTTTTTTTCTAAAGGGTTAGGGGTGCAAGGATCTTGTAACTTGACAGCTTTAAGACTTGCGTGCTTCAAATGCCAGAGTTTATTGAAACTAAAAACAGTGTACCATCCTATGTATTTTCGGTTTTAAAAATGTGGCTCTCAAAATAAATTTCAATCGTGGTTTTGGCGAGATTTGGCTCAGTTGAAAAAAAAGGTTGCCCACCACTGCCCTAGAAGACAGAGGGGGGAAATGAAACTATCTGGATAGGTTCCATAATTGACCTAAACCTGCAATTTAAGAAATGAATGCCAAATTCTTTACTTAAGAAATAAAACCCAAATGCATGGGAATAGGAACAGTGGTACCTGACTTGCCAATAATAGTTGTGAAAAGTATCTTGCAATAAAGTAGTTGATTGCAAAATTAATGCAAATCAGCAATATAATTTGGATCCCAAAACAGCAATTTTTTAATTGATTAACTTTATTTGCCTCCCAACTCATTTTAAAGCAACTTTGGGTGGCTTATACATAAAAAACATTAAAATCATCCCAAATTAATATTTGTAACCTAATAAAATGACAATACATTCAAAAGTGTACAATTTTAATGTTTAGGCTGCATCAGCAGAAGCATAATAACCAAATCCCAAAAGGAAATACTTTCATTTTATTCTGAGAGTCACACTCTATCTTGAATATTGTATCAACTTTTGGTCATAGCATTTGAAGAAAGAGTCAGACGAACTGATACAGATTCAGAGATCGGGACTTACTGCTAAACCCTAAAGAGACTAAAGATTCGGATGGGAGTTGATATGATAGCAGACTTCAAATACCTGAAAGAATGTTGCACAAGGGAAGGTCAAGACTAGATCTCATTGTTCCAGAGTGCAGGGCACAGAATGATGGATTTAAATATCAAGAAGGTAAATTCTAACTGAGCGTTAGAAGAATTTTTTGAATAGTCTGAGACATTCAACAATGGAACCAATTATTCAGAGAGGTCATGGGCTTCCCTTCACTAGATGTTCATTCAAGGAATTATGCTGTGATCTGTCAGGGATTATTAAATCTGGAATCTTACATAATTAGGGAGTAGACCTGACATCCTAAAATGGCTTCTTTCTTTTCTTTAGCCTTGTAGTTTTTTGTAACTTTGGAGTACGGTTTACGAAATTGAATGAAGGCATATACTTTGTGGAAAGGCATGTACAAAAATGCATATATTCAGAGTAAAAATAAAAATCATTACACTCGGGGGAAATGTTTACAAACGTATGTGCATTTGGCAAAATTACAAACAAAGTATGTTCAGAAAAATATACACCAAAATATATTCTTCACTTTAATGCATTTTTTTAAAATCACAAGTTAAGTGAATGAAAAATGAGAAACAGTGGAAAGGCAAACTTGACAGATTTTGAAAAATGGGAAACCCATCACAAATTTGTCCTCCTTGTATATATTTGTGTATATATGCATATGTATGTATTTAAACTATCTAGAAAAACTGAGTGCAATTTCAGTCAGTGTTCCATAGTCACTGCTAGGATAACTAGATGGGGTAATGATGATTTGTTGTCTTTTGCAAATAATAGCATAAAAAGGGTGGCTCTGGTTATAAGAATTGTACTTTTTCCTAACTATATAGACTTGTCAAATAAATGCAATATTTTGTACTAAAAATGAGAGAGGGCTGCAGTAACATTAAGAAAAATTGGTTTGGAAAGGAGCATTGTTAATCATGCATACAGATCAAATCTTACACCCAAACAGATGTTCTTGGGAAAATGCTACTATTTTGAACTATAAGGAAAACCTCATAGGTTTCACTTGATATTTTAGCTCAGGCTCCCTCCTATGAAAACTATGAGAGATATTTTACAAGTTGGAAAACCCTGGGAGTTGAAGTGCGCACATATTAAAGTTGCCAAGGTTGAGAAACACTGCCCTAGCTGAAGGGAGAGAGGGAGGGAATGAGGAGGTGGTTGGCTTCAAATCTTCTGTCCAAAATATATAAATCAAGTTGTTGATTGGCACTAGCTATTGGAAATGAGTGTATCACTGATTACTTTCAGAACCTCAACTCAGGCGCAAAAATATCATTGTAGTTTGAGATCTCTTTGTTGCTGCCTTTAGTTCTGTTGGGGGCATTTTGAGTTGCTTATAATTAATGGGACCAGTCTCTTTTTTCCTCCTTGTTGTTTGTAGGGAATTCTCATCCTCTTCTCTTCCTGATAGCAGACTATTACAGGGGTAATGGACTGTATGGATGACCTTGGGGGTCCTTGGTTGCCAAAGAAACAATCAGTCAATAGAGGAAGGACCCAAGGATGCTTTTCCCAAGAGGCAACTGGACTTTCTTGTTTTGCTTTGAAGACGTTTCATTTCTCATCCAAGAAGCTTCTTCAGCTCCATGCTGAAGCTGAAGCAGAGCAGAAGAAGTTTCTTGGACGAGAAGTGAAATGCCTCCAAAGAAAAAACAGAAAGTTCAGTTGCCTCTTGAAAAAAACACCATTGGGACAACTACGACCTGGATGACTGAGAATCTCCATAGACAAATAGAGGAAAGAACTCCCAAGGTGGAATGGGACAACTTGCCACAACCAACTTGCTGTGACTAATTCACCACAGCCAACTTGCTGTGGCCAACTCACTATGGGACAACTTGCCAGGCCCAACTCACTGCAGAACAACTCGCTCCAGGACAATTTAACAATTCAATTTAATTATTCAAAATAAATAAATAAATATTTTCATTTTTGCCATTCATATTTAATTCTGTTCCTCCTTTGCATCCTTTCTTTAATTATTCTATTCCACCATTTATTTGATATTAGGGTCACTGTTGACCAACAACGAATTGTCCCACAGAGAGTTAGCCATGGCAAGTTGTCCTGCAGTGAGTAGGCTACAAGTGACTGTGGTAAGATGGGTGTGGTGAGTTGTCAATGGTGAGTTGGCTGTAGTGAGTTGTCCATGGTGAATTGTCATAGACCCCCACCCCCAAGGAGTCCATGATCAGAGAAAGAAATTTAGGAGGGACCCGTTCTAATTGATCAGGTAGTTAAAAGTGACAATGGAAAATCTCTACCTGTACTTGCAAGATTGGTGTCAGCCCTCCTGGGTAAATCAGACAGGAAACATGACTAGATGAGCCAAATTTATTTTACTGTAAGACTACAGCAACAGAATCTTTCAAGTCTGAAGACACAAACTTCCTGCTGCCACTTTTAACTATCTGATCAGTTAGGGCAGGTGTTCCATTTTGGTGATGCACTATTTGGCTCTTTGTTTTGCTTATTGGTTTTGTATTGTACGTAAGTTGTTGTTTTTTATTCTTGAAGAGACCTGCTGCTTATATTTGATATTATACTATTGGCATCTTTTAATTCTTGTGCTAGCAGTTTTTTGTAACAAGCTTCAATGCAAGCAACCTTATTCTGCTGTTTCTGTGCTCTTTTAGATGCTCGGTTATTCTTTATTTCAATTCTTCTTTTGCAGCTAAAGGGATTTGTTTTTGTTTTCTGAGGAGAATGCAGAGGAGAGAATGACTATCTGGGATGGAAAATGATTCAAGAGTTATGCCAGCTTCCTCTACTGCTAATTCTCCTGGTTTGCCTTGTCTTAGCTACTTCGGACAAAACTTTGATTTCTTTGCCCTGGGTAGATCTTTGCAGTTCTTCCGATTTTGTTTCTGTGAATACTTTATTTTATTTTGGTCTCTAGGGTTAGGGGAAAAGCAAAACTGGGGATGCAGGCAAAGAAAAGGGAATAAAAATATAGAAAAAGGGTACCTTTCCAATTTCTTTGGTACAGATACAAATATGAAATATATTAATGTATTATGATTATTAAAATTAACCATAATACACAGTGCTTCTATCATCACAAACAATTCTAATGGTCAAAAGTGGTTTCCAAGTGGAAACAACACTAGAAAAAGTCCTGTCTTTAACCAAAGCAGTCAATTTCACCATCTCCACTAACTTCAGCATCCATCCATTTATTGTGGGAATTTATAAGTCCTTTGTTCACTGTGCATACAAAAGTCACTGTGCATACAAAAGTCTTGCTGCTATGGTCATATATAAAAACAAAGTCCTATTTTTTGTATCTATCACACCTAAAAGAAAAACTCCAGTTTCCATTGTACATTTAAATTAAGAATTATTTGAATTAAAATGATCCCAATATGTCTTAGCTTTCTTACTTGTCCACCAAAGATGCTAAAAAGGACTTCCACGTTGGTTGTATTTTCAATTTATATTTGACAATTTATCAACTGTTAGCAATGATACATCAGCTTATAAAAGTTCTCTTCCAAGTTGTAAATTTCAGTCTTTCACTCCACATATTCTCCCATTGATCAAGCGTTATATTATTTCCAATGTTTTACCCATTTAATCATACGATCTTTAACATATTTATCTTCCATGTTCATTTTGAATACAAGTTTATACATGTTAGCAATAACATGCTCATCATTAATATATAAATCTAATTCAAAGTTGGTTTTCTCACTTATAAAAAGAAAATTCTTCTTGTCCAACTTGAATCTGTCAACTGAGCATAAGCAAGCCATTGACCTTCCATTTCTAGTTCTTTTCTGGTTTTTAATTTATATTCTTCTTCAGAAAAGGTAAATACATCAGCATAGGTCAACCAAGTCTGAGCAGCAATCATTTCTCTTTTAAATGTCTCTTCTTGGGGTGACAATAAAAGAATTTTAGGAATCATCTTACTTGGTATATATTCCAAACCCTCATATACTTTATATATATTCCAAACCCTAACAAAATGATTTTGAAAATCTATATTGACCTTAACTTTGTCACACCATAGTTAGCCAAATCTCAAATAATGTCCTTCCAGACACAAACCTGCCCAAAAAGAGCTCCTAGAGAAGTTGCCCTACATAGATCCTAAAAAATTTCAAAAACTTTTAAAAATGACATTCTTTTTAAATTTATATTTTGGGGATACCTGTTTTTAGATATAGAACCAATATGGTGTAATGATTAAAGCACCACCCTAGAGACTGGGAGTCCATGACTTCTACTCCTACATTAGTCAGCTGAGCAACCTTGGGCCAATAACTTTCTCTCAGCCCTGGGAAGCAGACGAAGGCAAACCACTCTTAAAACCTTACCAATAAAACTGCAGAATCTTGATTTTCTCCAGAGGCGGATCCTGAAGTCACTACGACAGGACATGCAATCTTGGGGCTCCAGGATTGCTGTCGATATCTCTGTTGCTGGATGATCCTTTTGCATCTAAACCGTTCTGAAGGAACAGTGATAGAGAAGGGCACGTCCTGCTGATCTCAGGGGCATCATAAAGCCTCTGATCGATCCAGGAAAAAGCTCTTTTTGCCGGTTACAAGAGAAGCAGCCAAAATGGCTGCAGAAGGTTAGGACAGACCCCTGAAATGGAAGCAGAATAGGAGAGACAGTGTGTTGAAATGGTGAGAAAAATCCTTATCATTAGAGAAGAGAAAACCCAAAAGACTTAGAGTTAAAATAAAATTGAAGACAGAAGGAAGCAAGCGGCGAATTAACCCTGGTTTAAAACAATCATGTTATCTTTTTCACTTTAAATTTGTTTGTTTTCTATGGATGGACTTTTTACAAATGCCTCTTACTTTTAAACTGGACTGGTCTTTTTTTCCCCTTCTTCCTCTATACTTTTTCCTCTATACTTTTTCCATTTTTTGTATTTGTAGATTAAAAGTTTCTTTCCTCGCAAGGCTCGACCAGATGATAATCTTTAAACATTTTTTTTCTTCTCTTCCAGAGTTCGGAGCTTAGAAAGAGAGGCAAAAACAGAGGGAAAGGCTAGAGGCTAGAGGCTTGGCAACATCTGATAATACAAAGCTACTGGCTTTGTTTACTGAAAGGGTCAGTGGAAAACATCTTGTTTATACAGGTGTTTCTTTGAAGGAAAGAGAAAGCTTTGAGCTGAAAAACTTTACTGAATTTGTTTGAAACCTAGCAAAAGCCTTGGATGTTTTAGTGGCAGTGTTTATAACCTGGAAAAATGGCCCAATATGAAGAAGAAAAGGGACTAATATTACAAAGAATTATGCTAGAAATTCAAAAAGTCTTAATAATCACAGAGAGAATTGAAAAGAGATTTGAAATTATAGATCAAAATACAGAAAGTACAGAGGGAAGAATTGAGAATGCTTATAAAGCAACGATGAAATTTGAGGACAGAGTTCAAAAAACCACAGAGACATATGAAAGTGATAAGAAAATTGTTGACACTGACAGCAAATCAAGAGTGGGGGGAAATGATAAGTGCGAAATACGGAAAGGAGGGATAGATGAACTGGAACTCTATCTCAGATGTCAAAATATAGATGAAGAAAGGGGAGAAAATCTGGCAGAAACATTAAGAGTAATTTCGGCAGAAGCACCAGCGATAACAAAAGTCAAGCTGATGAAAGAAACAGATAGAGGGTTTTGAATCTTTATAAGATATACAATGAATAACAAGTTGTCAAGAGAAGTCCACACAAGACTTATCAAGAAGACTTAGAATACAGATTCTACAAATGGCAAGAGATATTGGACTGCACTATTTCTGGAAGGATACAGGATGATGAAATGAAATGTCACAATAAAATTTAGTTAAATGTAGTTAAATTTTGAGTACTATATATAAGACAAAGTAATAATAGCTATAGTCATATAAATGATCAATAATGATAATAAAGCATTTATATATACTAGATTGATAATATAAAATGTTATACAAACTGTAAGTGAGGATGATGGAAATGATGTTGAAAAATCTTTTTATAAAAGATAAATAATTCTATACAGAATAGAATATAAAGATGTAATATCATTGGATGATTTCAGGATGATGTAATGAAATGCCATAATATAAATTTACTTCAAATTTAATATGTTTCATATAAAAAGGATGTAATAATAGCTATGCTTAATGGATGTTTAACAATTATAACAATTTGTATACATGTATATTAGATTGATGATAATAACGGAAAAAACATGGAATTGAAAATTATTAGAGAATGTTATCAATGCTAAAATAATAGAATGACTTAGAATAGGATATGAAAAATTCTTTATTATTGGATATATTGAAGATGATATAATGAATCATTATAATAAAAATGGATACATATTTAGAATACCTTGTTTAAAATGGAGAAACAATAGTGATAATCAAACAAATGAAGTATAATCATAATGTATACAAAGATATTTGATTGACAATATGTGAGTTTTGATAAAACTCAAGTGATGACTATGGAAAGGACGCAGAAAGACTTTGTAACCTATCGACACACTGTATGCAGTTGAAGAGGTTTTATGTTATATGTTTTGGGTGTTTGTGTTTGTTTGAAAATAAAAAATATATTTTTTTAAAAAAACCTGCAGGATCTTGTCCAGGTAGTTGCCAGGAGTCAACACTGACTCGAAGGCACAAAAAAAAAAAAAAAAAAAAAAGGAGAAGACTTTAAATGCCCATTTTTTTTCTCTTAAAGTTGATGAAAATGCAATACCTTTGATTTTCAGGTATGGTGGGATAGCAGAAAAATTGGCATAGTTGGTGGCAGAGATGGGATTAACTTACCTTCCCTACCGGTTCACAAATGTGAGTGCACTTGCTTCACTTACACACACCTCATCTGCACATGCGCACTGCCTTCTGCGCATGTGCAGTGCTCGCACATTACATCGGGGTGAGTGGGCGGAGCATCCTGCAGCTGCCACTACCAGTTTGCCAGAGAGAACCAGTTGAATACCACCTCTGGTTGGTGGACAAACTTGGCCCATTGTGAGAAGGACTTCATCACTAGTTTTGGCTTATGTGCCAAGTTGGTCAGGGAACATTGACACTACTGAGTATCTGGGCATTTTATAGTTGGATGATGTCATGCACAGACAAGTTAAAATGTGATTAGTACATCAAAAGAGTGGGTCAAAATTAGTACATCAAAAATCACAAAATTGAATGGTGGAAATACATTCAAAGCCGTCAGTAGCTGGGCCATACCTGTGATGTGATACACTGCTGGGTTATTAAGTGGACACGAGCTGAACTGAAAAGTTTGGACTGAAAAATAAGACAATATGGGTTTTGGCTTAAATATCTAACTAGCTTAAATCCAATAAAACTAAACAGCTTAATAAAATATTGGATAAAGGAAACATCCATGCCTGGCTAATAAGTACAAAACCAGTTTTTATTTCTATTTTTGCTATTCCCAACCCATATTCTTTAAAGCAATACTTGCTAAAATATAAATTGTCATCCTAGATCCCATTCATTCATTGTTGACACTAACAAAATGACTTTGTTATGTTAAAGATAAGGATGAGTTTAACTCAAGAGTGTAGACTAGACAGGTCAGCCTGGAGCTTGCATTCAGAGTGTGGACAGCTAAGTTGACTCCCTGTTGTAGAGCCATCATAGAAATGCAATACTTCATTAGCACAAGGGAGAGAGACAGAGGAAGCGAACTAGTTAATGCTTCTGGCTGATGACATTCAAGACATTGAGAGCTGAAAAGATAGATGAGGCCAGTGGTGGGTTTCAAAATTTTTTGGAACCTACTCTGTGGGTGTGGCCTCCTTTGTGGGAGTGGCTTGCCAGCCATGTGACCTGGTGGGAGTGGCTTGCTGGCCATGTGACCAGGTGGGAGTGGCTTGCCGGCCATGTGACCGGGTGGGAGTGGCTTGGCAGTCATGTGACCGGATGGGAGTGGCCAAGACAATGTCACTGAATTTTTTGCCCCAATGAATGATCTACAAAAAGAAGATATAAAAAAGGAAATTTATTATTTTGTGCACTTACTACTTAAATAAGATTAAAATAAGTACACAAAACAATAAAAGAGCTACTTACAGAAGGTAAGTAGCTTACTACTTACTACTTGCATTTCAAAGGAAATAAATACATATTTAATTTTACACATGTTAACAGCTGTTGGAATTGTGTTTGCACAACAGTGGAAAAAACAAAGATATGAAAATGAATAAATATTAGAATGTGCAAGAATGAATAAATTGACAATTAAAACCAAGAAGGCTTTGAATACTTTTTCACATGGAATTTGTTTTATCAATTGCTAACTAACAGAAACAGCAATTAGAAATCTAAAAGTATGAAAGAAAACACCAATTATGAAAGGAAAGGTCATTAAAATGTATGAGGAAATATTATTAGTACTTGATCATTATTAATGTGTAGATAACTGCAGGACATTACATACCCACAAACACAAACTATGACAGTGCCAGGAAAACACACACACACACACACACACACACACACACACACAAACAATTTCCCCCCAAAAGACTGCAGATGAAACCAGTTTTTTTCCCTAACCCTAAGAACAGGAAAGACAAAGCCACAGGAATAAAAACCATCAAGGCATTGTGGGAAATTATAAAGGATAGTGCCAGGAAGCTCACAGAACCAGCAACCACCTCACAATTACCTAAACAACCAGGTATCACATAGAAACACACAAAATCTGGCAAAGCTGCCTTGCACCAACCTGGCCTGCCCATAGAAAAGAAGCCACCTTGAGACACATACCATACACCAACCTGTACACTTAAAAGCAACATATTGCATCACAAATAAAACATTTGCAAAAAGGAATAACATTTTTTGTAATAAACATTCTATAAACAATAAATAAATAAAAATTCCCTAAAAATAATTAAAAACCACCAGGTTCAGAGAACACCAAAGGACCCCACAGTCCTCTCCCTCCTTATCTTTTTCCTTTTTGTCCTTCGACTTCTCCTCCTCCTCCTTTCCCCACAACCCCATCTAGCACTGATGATGTTACCTAGTTTGGTAGTGAAATGTCTGTAAAAAACCCACCAAGCTCAGAAAGCAGCAAGGATCCCACTTTCCCCCACCTCCTCCCTCTTTCTCCTTTTTGTCCCCCCCCCAAAGACTGCAAATGAAACCAGTGTTTTTTCCCCCCCTAACCCTAAGAACAGGAAAGACAAAGCCACAGGAATAAAAACCATCAAGGCATTGTGGGAAATTATAAAGACAGTGCCAGGAAGCTCACAGAACCAGCAACCACCTCACAATTACCTAAACAACCAGGTATCACATAGAAACACACAAAATCTGGCAAAGCTGCCTTGCACCAACCTGGCCTGCCCATAGAAAAGAAGCCACCTTGAGACACATACCATACACCAACCTGTACACTTAAAAGCAACATATTGCATCACAAATAAAACATTTGCAAAAAGGAATAACATTTCTTGTAGTAAATATATTTTATAAACAATTAAAACATAAAAATTCCCAAACAATAATTTAAAAAAGATATTCTATAAATAAAAAAAAATCCTTAAAAACCATTGTTAAGTATTCCACCAGCAATAATTTATACTATAACTATTTTAAGGTATTGTACCAACTGTAACCATTATTCCACCAGCAATAATTTATACTGTAACCATTTCAAAATATTCCACACACAATAATTTAAAATGAAACCATTAAAAACATTCAATACACAATAAATTACAATAAAACAATTTAAAACAATTCTATACACAATACAATTTAAAGTATTGAGTATAGAATATTTTAAAATGGTTTATTTTAATTTATTTTGGATAGAATCTTTTTTAAAATAGTCTTAAGACAATTAAAAAAAAAGAATCCACAAACAATAATTTGAAGTAAACCATTTTAAAATATTCTACACTCAATACTTTTAAGTAAAATTATTTTAAAAAATTCTATGCACAATAAATAAAATATTATTTTAAAATACATTAAAAAAATAAAAGAAAAAAAAACCAAGTCACTTACCAGCAGGCAGAATCAGCAGCACTCCGATGCGATGGGTGAATGCAACAGGCAGCATACAGAGAGAGGCAGCAGGACAGGTAAGACTGTCACTAAGCAGGCCGCCTGGCAGGCTTAGCCAGCCAGGCAAGGCTGGAGAGGGGGGGCGGGGGGCTTTCGGCCCTCCATCGAGGAACCTTGCCGCCCGCCACCCGCAACGGCCCTGCGAGTCCCCGGCTTCCGCGAGAGAAGGCCGCGAGGCCTTGCCTTGCGGAACCTTGCCTCCCGCCGCCCGCGACGCCCCCGCGAGTCCCCGGCTTCCGCGAGAGAAGGCTGCGAGGCCTTGCCTTGCGGAACCTTGCCTCCCGCCGCCCGCGACGGCCCCGCGAGTCCCCGGCTTCCGCGAGAAAGGCCGCGAGGCCTTGCCTCGCGGAACCTTGCCTCCCGCCGCCCGCGACGGCCCCGCGAGTCCCCGGCTTCCGCGAGAGAAGGCCGCGAGGCCCTCCATCGAGGAACCTTGCCACCCGCCGCCCGCAACGGCCCCGCGAGTCCCCGGCTTCCGCGAGAGAAGGCCGCGAGGCCTTGCCTCGCGGAACCTTGCCTCCCGCTGCCCGCGACGGCCCCGCGAGCCGCCGGCTTCCGCGAGAGAAGGCCGCGAGGCCTTGCCTCGCGGAACCTTGCCTCCCGCCGCCCGCGACGACCCCGCGAGTCCCCGGCTTCCGCGAGAGAAGGCCGCGAGGCCCTCCATCGAGGAACCTTGCCACCCGCCGCCCGCGACGGCCCCGCGAGTCCCCGGCTTCCGCGAGAGGCCGCGAGGCCCTCCATCGAGGAACCTTGCCTCCCGCCACCCGCGACGGCCCCGCGAGTCCCCGGCTTCCGCGAGAGAAGGCCGCGAGGCCCTCCATCGAGGAACCTTGCCACCCGCCGCCCGCGACGGCCCCGCGAGTCCCCGGCTTCCGCGAGAGAAGGCCGCGAGGCCTTGCCTCGCGGAACCTTGCCTCCCGCCGCCCGCGACGGCCCCGCGAGTCCCCGGCTTCCGCGATAGAAGGCCGCGAGGCCTTGCCTCGCGGAACCTTGCCTCCCGCCACCCGCCCGGCCTACGCCAGCCCAGCGCTTTAGCGAGGAAATGCCCGGAGGCCTTTCCTCGGTGAAGCTAGCCTCCCGCCCCCCCCTCGCGCTTAGTTGCTTACCTGAGGGAAGCAGCAAGCTCCTGGAAGGCGAAGGGAAGAGAGTTTTGAAATGGAGGACCCGCTTTTTAACGGGTCGCCTCCAGACTGCTCACTGATTGGCTGGACTCCAGCCAATCAGTGAGCGGCGGCTGGGCTAGCTAGTTTAGTGCGGACGGGCGGGGGAGCGAGCGAGCGAGCGAGGTGCGTTGGGACAGCAAGGGCGATCGAGCGACAGGGCCGGTGCCGGTTCCCAGAAGTTGCTTCCGGGTCCGGTTACTTCCGGGTTCGGTCTTCAACCGGTTCGCGCGATCCGGTGCGAATCGGTCGGAACCCACCACTGGATGAGGCCCTACGCTAGCTTAATCTTGATATCACCAAGAAAGCTCCTATGGACAGAGGGTTTAATGAGGTGATCAAAGTCATTGCTGGCTACTCATTTCAGGGTCAGAGAGTCCATCCCATTACTATGCCCCCTTTGGAATTCTCCACATATAAAAGAGGAACATTGCATATAATCTGTAACAACCCCAGAAGCATCAAGTCTGCAAAGTACTTTGAAACATTTCAAGCATTTGGAGCCCCCCCCCCCCCCCCGGTGAAAAATGGCCACATAGAAAAGGTCACATTTGTGGAAAAATTAATCATATGAACTGAAGAAATTGCATGCAGTTGCTGGAATCGGAATGTTTCCAACTCCATGTGAAAATAAATTTCACCATCATTTTCATCATTGACTTAATACACTAAAATATATAGAGAACAGTAAAGCAGACAGTATTGGATGGCAAATCTCACAGTGAAAAAGAATATTGCAGAGTTCATAAAGGCCAGATTAAAATTCTGAGGAAAAACAATTCCAGGAATCCAAATGCTAGATAAGTCTGCTGGAAAAAAGATGGCAAATGTCTAGGGCCCAAAATGAACTCATAATAAGAAAAATAAAATTAAATCCATATTTTCTCTCATACGTAACACAACTTCCCCTGGGAAAAGTTCCAGCAGCACTGAATTTGATGTATGGCTCTTAAAAAATAAATAACACGGAAATACAAAACAGTAGACTAATACCAAACTACTTAAACAGACAGTGGAGGAAAACCTCTCAAAAATTATTTAAATTTTTTGAGTGTATGTTAAATGAATGGGAGAACGGAATACTTGATTTTGATAAGATTTCATTCCAGACCCCTGACTTTTTGAAACAATAGACCCAGAAGTGATTTTTTTTAAGTTTGGAGGAAAGGAATTAACCAAATGATAACTTTAAAGAGCTAGCGTTCAGTTTTCTTAAGCCAAACACTAAGAGAAAGAAAAACAGAAGAAATGTGACATCATTACAAAAACAATTAAAGTTGCCTCAGTGCATGTCTGTGAATAAGTCTAATAGAATTTTAAGTATTATTGACAATGAAACCCAACAATATACAGCATTCAAATCTTGTTTTTCTTTCCATCAGTATTGGGCATGCATTCTTGTTTTTAAAGTACCAAATGTCGACACTCAAGTAAGAAAATGAATACTATCTTAAGAGGCAAATGTATCCTCCTAACACGTTGCAGGGATTTAAGGATTTTGAGCAGCGATACTGATTATTTATTTAGTTTGGACATCTCAGCATCACTGTCTTATACATATTTGCTCAGAATGAATTTTCAGGTTCACAGGGTGTTGGGCAGTCCTGTAGTTTTAAAGTATCAATGTTAACCCAGACAAGTATTACAACCAGGTGTATTAGCACTATTTTTATTGTACGGTGACGTTGAGTCCTGCAAGATTGAAAGTATTTCTCCCCTCCTTTCTTTTTACTATCCAGAAAACTAGGGAGGGTCCCTTTTGAAATGTTTCCCACACTCTCCTTCCTTTTGTGTGCTAAGGTCAGTGGTGGGTTCCTACCAGTTCGGCCCAGTTCAGCCGAACCAGTAGTGGTTTGGTGGCCTGGGTCGCTGGAACCGGCAGCAACCCAGGCCTGTCACGCTCCCCCCCCCAAACCGGTTGCCCGGGCAGTGCCATCGGCGGCGTCATCTTGTTTTTCAGTTCTGCACATGTGCAGAACAATTTTAATTGCATTGTGCTTGCGCATGTGCATGCAGCATACAGCGCACGCATGCACAAAGCACACACATGAGCAAACCGGCAGTAGTACCTGCCAGAACCCACCGCTGGTTAAGGTACATTTTATATGGTGTTTGTCCAATCTGTAGCACTCACTCCTGTCTCCCAAGATCCTTCTCACATACCTTTACAGAAACCCTCTTGGATGATAGCCTTTAAACTAAATCAGAAATGCTGAATAGTTTTGGCAACAGGTTTCTGTCAAGAAAATTTACCATAGATTCCAAGGCTCCTTAAATTTAGCATATTGCATACCTGTAAAAATAAAGCTAAAATATACTCTAAAATATACAAAAAAATAAATATATACTCTTCAAACTCTCATTCAGGCCATGTGGCGGTTGTGTCTCTTATATTTATAGTGAGATCTATTCATAGGAAAGATATGCATTTCTTCCTGTAGAATGCAATCATGTTTCCATAAACTTCTATTGGTGAAGAATGTCCTTTACTATGTACCTGGCTCTAAAATATTAATATCTTCTCTAAAATATTAATATCTCATTTACATGCATCTCAAAATAGAAGGATCTTAAGCAATCCTTGTATTTTTTTTAAAAGAAATGACCTTTAACTACTTCTTCAAGTGATAACAAACTCATCTACATATCTCCACCACTTAAGTAGCTCCAAAGATGAAGTATTTGTGATAAAAGTGTATTTGTTCTCCAGATTTTCATCTTTATAATCAATTCCCTTGCCCATTCCTTTATTCTGGCACTAGAACCATTATTTAGCCATTTTTATTATTTAATCCATAAAATTGTTTCCAAATACTTATTTAATGAATATACTACAATTTGGAATACCTGCTCTTATAGAAGGCTGATTTAAGTCAGGGGAATTATTATTTAAGGCGATAGATTTATTATATTCATTCATGTCACTTTTGGAAATTTAGCTATGTCTTTGTATATGCTGAATAAAAGCCTTTCTGAGGTAAATCTGCACATTGAAATAATGGTTCCGAAACTGACTACTGTTTGAACATGCTAACCTGGAAGAGAATATAAATTTTATGGTTTGGATTGCTGCATTTAAAAAAGATAAGAAAAACTTACAGCCATTCCACTGAAAAACAGTGCATCAGAAATAACTATTTCCTCATATAGCAAGAGCAATACAGATAGTCCTCGATTTACAATAGTTTGTTTAGTAACCGTTCGAAATTTACAACAGCACTGAAAAAAGTATTTTTTTCACAGTTACTACCATTGCAGCATCCCCATGGTCACATATCAAAATTTGGATGCTTGTCAATTGACTTATATTTATGACGGTTGCAGTATCCAGGCTCATGGAAATCAACTTTTGTGACCTTCTGACAAGCAAAGTCAATGGGGAAGCCAGAGTCACTTAACGACCGTGTTACCAACTTAACAACTGTGGGCATTCACTTAACAACAGTGGCAAGAAAGGTCATAAAATGAGACACAATTCACTTATCAACTGTCTCGCTTAGCAACAGAAATTTGGGGCTCAGTTGTGGTCATAAGTGGAGGATTACTGGTGGTGCATTTGTCAGCTATGCAGGCAACACACTTCAATTAAGGCATTCTTAGATTGGTGCCAGGACATTTATTCATATCCATGCAATTGAATACATATCTTTACCTTTATTTCGATTTTTATACCGCCTCCTCTCCCCAAAGGGACTCGGGGCGGTGTACAGTCAAATGAAATAGATAAAATGGACTACAAACATGCAAACATAAAAACATAGAAGAGGAGGCAATACAACACTGTACAGGTAAAGCAGATAAAAACAGATCAACAATCCTGGACATGAAATGCACAAGCCCAACCAAAAACAAATCCTACAAAGAAAAACTTATAGAAATGCCTGGCTATATCTGGGAGGGAGTGAATATCATCAATATCATTAAAATCAACTTATCCACCGATAAAGCAAACTACCGGGTAGAAACAGATAGCAAACCATAGTCCCTTCGAGCACTGAAGACATTACCTAGTCTTGGTAATGAAACATCTGCCAGCAAACTACCAAGATCATAGACCTCTGAGTATTCAACAATTCAACCCTGAGCTGCTTGTATTCTCTTCAATTGGTACTATATATGGACATGGAAAACATAAAGGAAGAAACAGGGATGGAAAAGGAGGTGAAACTAGCATTCACTGGAGACAAAGCATGCCCAATATATATGGTGGTCTCTCCCCGGCAACTATATTGTAGAGTAGTTAGTCTTAGAGGGATCAGCTCACTCAAAGGCATTCAGTAAACTTGCTGAGTGAAAATAATGGTCAAATCCTAGTAATTTTACTTCTTCATTATCTATATATAACAATAGCACTTAGACCTATGTACCACTTCACAGTGCTTTATAAGCAGTTTACAGAGCCATCATATTGCCCCCAACAATCTGGGTCCTCATTTTACTGACCTCAGAAGGATGGAAGGCTGAGTCAAATCTTGAGCCAGTGAGAATCGAATTGCTGAACTGCTGGCAGCCAGCAGTTAGTAGAAGTAGCCTGCAGCACTGCATTCTAACCACTGTGCCACTAGGGCTCTTGTTGTCCTTTGACTGGATTGCTGTTCATAAAGCATTACAGATATGCAGGAACCGTGGTGGCACAGTGGTTAGAATGCATTATTGCAGGCTAAGTCACTGCTCACTGTTAGAAGTTCAATTTTAACCAGCTCAAAGGTTGACTCAGCCTTCCATCCTTCCAAGGACAATATGATGGCTCTGTAAACTGATTGGCGAGGGCTGTGAAGCATTGTGAAGTGGTACATAAGTCTAGGTACTACTCCTTTTGCTAAGTGCTAAATGGGCAACTGACTGCCAAGGCTCTGCATAGGGAACTGATTCAAAAATGTGTTCTCGTTAGTGAAGAAATTTTCAGAGAACTACAAGCAAATCTCAAGGAGAGATCAGATATCTAGAGTGCCACTTCGGTGTTCCTTAGGATGCCTTTATTTTGCATACCTCTGCTTAATCCTCTATCACAGCATGAGTGTTCCGTATTCAGATGAATTTTTAAAGTGACTGTTCACACTTCTCATAGCCCATCATTTCCATCTACCCTAGAGTTATATTTTTTTTGACATTTCATAGTTTCTCCTATGCAAAATTAATTATCTTTACATTTTTCTGTCTCTTTATCAGGGCTATTAAAGATATAGTAACATCATGGTTCCTTTGTCTTGGATCAAATCTAACAACACTTTTATGAATACGTTATATTAATAATAAAATCTGTACTCCAACTTCAGTGATGAAGCTATTACACCCCATCCAGTTTACAGTGGCTATTTTTCCACACAGGGCCTACAACTGCTGTCTGTGTGTGTGTGTGCGTGTGTGTGCGTGTGTGTGTGTGTGTATCTCAAATTCAAATCAAATTTTATTTGATTAGCCGCACCCTCTCCAGAAGGACTCGGGGCGGCGTACAATTAAAACACATAAAAATATACAAATATAAACAATACATAAACATATACATATGCATGTGCATGGAGGAGGTAAACAAATGAATAAAATAGCATTAAAATTTCAATTTAAAATCCCTCAATTACAATACAAAATACACAATTAAAAAACCCGTCAGGAGCGATATGATAAAACTATGGTTGAGCCAGGCCAGCTACTTGGAAGAGGTGGGTCTTGAGCTTTACGCGGAAGGAGCGGAGGTCAGAGGTGGTCCTGATATCAGGGGGGAGGTCATTCCACAGGGCTGGGCCCATCACAGAGAAGGCTCTGCTCCTAGGCATCGTATCTATATTTATATCTATATCTAGCTAGCTAGCTAGCTGTCTATATACATATACATATACATATACATATACATATACATATACATATACATATACATATACATATACATATACATATACATATACATATACATATACATATACATATACATATACATATACATATACACATAACTTTAAATGTTCTAATGCAGGATTGTTCAACACTAGCTTTTTCTCTCAAACTATTTATTTCTAAAACTGTCTTACAATAGCTGAGAGCAGAGCAAAAAAACCCCACATTTTTGACCATTTTTCTATCTAATGTTCTTTTTGAGGGAGAAGAGAATCTTAAATTCAGAATTGTCTTCATTTCAAATAAATACCCTCAATTATTGCCATCTTTCATTTCTTGACTGCAGCAGAACCTGTCCAGTATATATACTAATATTAAAACAGGCTGTTAGCTGTTGGCTTCTTTGGCAGTTTCTTGATTGGAACATTGTTTCCTTGACTGTCGGTCTGATGTTAACCTTAGCATTAATCTATGCTGATCTGGGTGCTGATTGCTGGTGGAGAGGTGCTGGAGTCTTTTTGTTCCTTTTGGGGCTGAGTGAATTTCCATCATGTCTTCTATTGGTGTCCGTGGATGTATTTTGCCAGTCTACTCTTCTTTGTCCTAAACAGTAGTTGTTGCAGTCCTTACATTGTATGTTGTAGATTTGTGTTGATTGTGCTGTATTAGGTTAAATGGTCAGGGGCTTTTTGATAAAGTTGCATGGATATCCGTTCTGTTGAAATATGTTGTATAGGTGCTCTATTTCCTTTTTCTGCTGATTTAGGTTGCCACAGTATGTTTTGGCTCCTCTAAATAAAGTCCTTATGCAACTTCCCTTGTGGGAGGTTGGGTTGTTGCACATTCCAACAATATGGATATCCACGCAATGTTACTAAAAAGTCCCTGACTACTCAACCCAATACAGCACAACCAACACAAACCCTATAAAGAATTACATCAAGAATATCTCAGAAACCACCAACAGACTACTACAACCACATGGGATCAAACATAGCACACAAGCCAACTAAAGCCCTTACAAAACATCCTAAGCAGACCAAAAGGCCCAACAACCCCAGAATAAAAAACAGGAGTCTTCTATAACATACAACGTAAGGACTGCAACAACCACTTTGTAGGAGAAAGAAGCAGAAGAGTGGCAAAACGCATCCATGAACACCAACTAGCAGTCAAAAGACATGAGGAAAATTATTTCATTCCGCAACACAGGTTTCATCATAGTTTCACCACAGTTGAGACAGGTTTCACCAGAGTTTCAAAAATGTGACCATCCTAAACCAAGCCAAGTCCAAAAACTGCAGAGAATTTCTAGAAGCATGACACTTTGACAAATCAGAGAATTCAATAGACACATAGACATTAACAACATGTATAGACTACACGAAAGAGACAATCAACCAACCCAAAAGAGAAAAAGACTCCAGCACCTCTCCACCAGCAATCAGCACCCAGATCAGCATAGATTAATTCCAAGGTTAACATCAGACCAACAATCAAGTAAACAATACCCCAATCAAGAAACTGCCAAAGAATCCAACAGCAAACAGCCCAACCAAAGAATCTCTAAGGCTTCCCCCACTCACACAGACAGGCAAGCCACCAGAATATAAACTGACAGCAAACAGCACTCCTTACTAACACTGATGATGTTACCCAATTAGGGCAATGAAATGTGTGCAAGAAAACAAGCAAGCTCAGAAAGTACCAAGGGCCTCTCATTCATTCCTATTTCTATATCTTGGTGATCTGCAAATTTCCCTGAAAAGTGCACAGCGTAATCAATATATAATTAAAACATCTTTGGCCAACAAATAAATGAAACACCCACAGGGAAAAAAAACCCAATAAATATTTACTAAAATGAAGTTTCTTTATAAAAAAAAAAACGAGCCAATATACAATCTTATATAAATAGAATCAGCTCAACGAAATCACAAAAGATCTCTGGAAAAGACTGACTCGTTTAATAGTGAAAATGACCCAAAGATTCACACACCAAGCACTCTCTTTGTATTCTTCCCCCAGATCTATGAACTGCTCGCTGCAATTAATTTCAATAGAGCAGTTAAAATTGCTTCCTTTAAAATTAATAGGCTTTTGAGAAGACTAATTTTTGGTAAGTCATATTTAAGGATATAAAAAAGTATAACTTGTTTTTTTTTTTTTAATTTTACTCTTGGCTATCCAGCTCTTTGGAGTGCCCCAGCGATCTATTATTTTTTCCTAAACTATTCCTGCCTACTACGTTGGACGTTGATTTTCCTGCCTGCACAAAACACTGCTAGATGCATGAAAGCCAGGCAGCCATTCTCTTGTGTTGTTTCTTAGGCAGTGGAATGTTGCTTGGCTAAAACTTTTTGTTTTCAAACATTTACACGCATTTAGAGGCCCATAGAGAACCATGATCATAAAAGTATTACCCTTTTTCAGAGTTATCTATTCACAGAGCTGGTGTGAGGATACCGTAGGAACAATTGGAGAATCCTGCATGTTGTTTTTTTGCCCTTAAAATTAAAAACCAGGATATAGACACATTCAACAAGCAATGTTAACTAGCAACGGGTATTACTTTAATACTGTTAAGCAAAATGGCACCTGTGTCGTGTTTGTTGTGAAAGAAGCCAGTTCGTGGTCAAATTCAGTCTGTATAAGGAAAGAGAACCCCATTACAGTTCATGGTAAAAACTGTTTCATAGATATTCTCATTGATTTGGCTAGGTTAAAAGATTTTTTTAAAATTTGTATTATTTTCTTCATTGTGGCTGACTCTCTCACACACTACTGCAGAAAGCCAGGCCATACATTCATTAATAAATGTACAATTAAACTCTTCATACCCATTTTGCTGAGATGAGAATTTGCATTTGCAACCGAGATTAAATTTATAGACATTGGATCCTGGAGCAGGCAATACATTCCATGGGAAATGAAAATGGGTGAAGTATTGGAAGCACACCAACTACCACATTGTTTATCCTACTCTCCATGTAGTGAAAATTGTCTTTGTTTCCTGTGCCTTATAGCAAAACAGGGACATACATATCTCAATTGAGGTGCCCCTGATTTCTTTTATCCATCTCTTTTTGGCTACCTAATTAAGATGTGGAGTGAAATCTGGCTTCCGGAATATTTACAATATGGCTGACCAAAACCTAGTACTGTCCAGAGGCAGAACTTAAAAAACAAGGTTGTCTTTTTTGTTTCTTTCTTTCCAAAGAGAAAATAAAAACGCTGAGCAGTATGGAACACATAGTAAAGGAGGTCACTTCTAAAGGCAGGCTTGGATTATTTGATATACCACAGTGCCATCTAGCTGGAACAGGGGACATAGCGCCATTGTAGCTCCTGACAGGAAAAAAACAACTTCTCCATTCTAATATAAAATGTTCATAAATAATTTGTGACCTTGGATGAAGCTTAGCCCCTAGCTTTATTGTCTGAGTTTTTATTCACATTTGTTTTTCTTCAACATAATGCAGCCCGGGATCCCCTGGGCCAGGCTGTAGCTGCAGGACACAAACTAACATATGCTATTTTCATTATTCCTAGAATTGGAAGGCACATGAATTAATGCATTAAATAAACCGCCTATACATTTCAGGAGGGAATTCTTATGAGAAGGGACTTCAAATTGCATAAAGGCCCAAATTCGAGGGCATGATATTAGAAATGTTGGGCAAAACAAAACTTAGAGAGCTACTTCATGGAAGTCAAGAGAAATAAAACTCCATATTTTGGTAGAGTCATTATTGATCCTTTTAAAAGTACATGTACACACCCAGACTAAAAGCACAATCCACTTTGAAGTCACACTTCAAGAAAGGTTTAAACAAAACCTTAATTCTCTACTGATAACGTTAGGCTTTAAAAGGTTGATGGAGAGTAAATCATCCTTCAGTCTCCTTAATGGAAGTATAACTGGCAGCACATAGGACCCTAGTTGTGCTTTAAAAAGTAAAATAAATTCTGGAAAGTATATTTCATACTCAATAACAATTCCAGGCAAAGATGTCCATCATTCATAATCCAGCGACAGTTTTCCTCTCATCCACTAAATGATCTGGAGGCATTGAAGTCACAGTTCTATTTAAAAAGGAAGAGTATGAATCATGAGTAGCAAAATGGCAGAATGTTGAGGCAAGAAACGCATAGAATCTATAGAGGACTTTCTATAATTGGTTTAACCTAATGAAAAACCAAAGAGGGGTAAAACCAAAACCTTCCATAATAGTGTCGCCATGTTGAATTACTGTTTTCCCTTTTCTGTTGCTCCTCACATTGTACAACTGTGCCATAATAGATGCTAAATTTGAACAGGGTTATATATGAGGTTCCCTCCCCCACTTTCATTGTTTCTTTCCACATAGAATTAAAAGGATGATTTAAAGTATCATATTTTTCCTACAGCAAGAAAGCCAGGTGAATAAGTAATGCTTAGGACACAACGGTGCTTAGCCCCTGTTGCAGTCCAAAAATTCAAAGAAAGCACTTTAAATAGAGACACATTTTTTAATACTAATACATGAATTCAGAGGTCCCTCCTCCACCAAATAGATACACTTTATCTTCAGGGATAAGGGACGTAGTGGCTCAGTGGTTAAAACGCTGAGCTTGTCAATCAGAAAGGTTGGTAGTTTGGTGGTTCGAATCCCTAGGGCTGCATAATGGAGGGAGCTCCCGTTACTTGTCCCAGCTTCTGCCAACCTAGCAGTTCAAAAGCATGTAAAAATGCAAGTAGAAAAAATAGGGACCATCTTTGGTGGGAAGTTAACAGCGTTCTGTGCTTCTTTGGCAGTTTAGTCATGCCGACCAAATGACCACGGAGACATCTTTGGACAGAGCTGGCTCTTCGGCTTTGAAACAGAGATGAGTACTGTCCCCTAGAATCAGGAACGACTAGCACGCATGTGCAAGGGAACCTTTACCTTTATGTTTATCTTGAGTGATAAAAGCCCTATTTTTTTTTAAGCTTGAATGTTGGAATGGAGTGTGTGGGGGTCTTATTTGCTTATAAATCTTAATCAGCTTCCACATTTGAGCTACCCAGAATAGTTTATTGAACCTTAATAGTGAAGGTGTTGAATTACACAGGTGCCATTGTAGCAGTTAAGAGCTTGGATTGCATCAGAGAGATCCAGTTACAATCTCTGCTGAATCACAAAGCTTAATTGCAGGAATCTGCCCAATTTAATTTACAAGGTTATTGTTACTTGGATAGAATTAGGGCAAGACTCCCTAATATACTGCTTTGACTTTTCCAAAAAAAAAAAAAAGCTAGAACATAAAGGCAGTAAATATTATTACTGCTACTACTAACAATAATAATTTGAGAATGTGCCAGGAAAGAAACACGGCCAATCATTGCTACTGTAGGAAGAAACAGTGTCTCATTACATTCAAAACATGCAGGATGACAAGCACAGCATCATGATGAAAGCCAGAACAGAACAGAATAGAATAGAATTCTTTATTGGCCAAGTGTGATTGGACAAGGAATTTGTCTTTGGTGAGTTGGCCATGGTGAATTGTCATAGACCCTGTTGGTATATTATTCCTTCTGAGCAATGTAAGTATTTCACATTTCTTATATAAACCAAAGTCATATTTTTATTTACTCTGACTTTGCTTCTCCACAGGGAAGGATGAGTTTGCACACCATAGAATAAACTATTCAACGCTAATTTATCATGTTGGCTTTGTTACGGCTTCTTTTTTTTAAAATAAAATAAAATATAAACAACACAAGTCACCACATTCTCCATTGCTCCTTCCCCTTTCCATTTTTTCCCATTCTAACTTTAAATATTGTAGGATAACATGCAATCTTCTGCACAGCCATCCATCAACCTGTGGATAACCTTTTGGCACACAGCAAGCCGATTAAATTTAAGATTCCCCATCATAATAACATCTATTGCATGTTAGCACATCGCCAACATAAAATGAGATCAAGAATGAGATGACCAGCAAGCCAGAGAAATGTATATTCTTGATTTCTGTCCTAAAGAAATTTATAATTAAACTTTATAATAAGGTGCATATACTAATCTTTTTTTTAATATTCCTATCAAAATAACAGGGAATGAAAGATGAATAACCGGAAGGATGATTGTTAGTGAACACTCAGTCCAAGGGCCAGATGATGTACCTGCCTTAAATAATAATCCATTCTTGCAAATAAGGCATTGAGTCAGATCCCTGTAGCCTGTACTAAGAACCAAATGACATATTTTAATCCATAGTATAAACTCTAGAGATCTAACTCCATGTCTTGTATTTAAATATGTGACTAAGATAGCCCACTAAACAAGAGGCAGCAAATGTGGTACAATATTTTCCCTTACTGCATTTTACTACTACCCTATTCCTAGGAGGGATTTTTCAAAAAGAATACAACTGCTGGAGAAATTGAAACACAAATAAATTATACACATGCATTGCTGGGAAGTGTATAGTTAGCACTCTAGACTCATTAACTTGTCAGAGGAACACCTGCCGGCTTCTCCATGTGTCTGGCATGTATCGTGCATTCCTTAGCTAGTAGTCCTTCTCTAGTGCAATTGAATGGCCATGGATCAAGTCAAAAGTGGATAGCTATGCTATTTAAATCTATAGCAGTGTGCGTAATTCCTAACTACCCATTTTTAACAATGCACACTCACTTTTGCAGAGATTTTTCTTAGATGGAACAAATGAAAAGATGTACACTCTGGTTTCTGCGATTGGCCCTCTGATAGAGAGGCTAAAGACTCAAATAAAGATCTACAATGAAACCTAAATTCCATGAACCTATGCCCTGCAAGAGGACTTTTCAGTGTGTATTGTTGTATGTAAATTTCCAGTAGGCAAAGTGATTGAAGATATTTTATATGCTTAAAGTCGATTGCCTGGCCCAAAAGTTCAGTTGCCTTTCTAGAATCCAAACTATTTTATGATCATACAACTATGGGCTAAACCCAAATGCAGCTATCCAGAAAATACTACCCACAATTTCATCAAATAAGAACTGAATTATATTGCCCACGAGCAGGAAAGTATGGTTTACCTCGTGTTGAACTTCATGAACACATTGTTGTTTAAAATCAGTGGCCCATGCAACACTTCTTAAGTCCAGAGTTAAAAATCATGCCACAACACTGTTATTCAAAGGAGCTTTATTAGAAAAAAAATACATAGCACCAGACTACAGAGCTATTAAGAAAGGAAATATAGGTGTAGGCTGTGAATTGGGTCCTCTATCTATCTATCTGTCTGTCTATCAATCTGTTTGTCTGTCTATCATCTATCTATCTATCTATCTATCTATCTATCTATCTATCTATCTATCCATCTATCCCCCTCAACCTCCCCCCCTCCCTCCCTCTCTACCTATCTATATCTATATCTATATCTATATCTATATCTATATCTATATCTATATCTATATCTATATCTATATCTATATCTATATCTATATCTATATCTATATCTATATCTATATCTATATCTATATCTATATCTATATCTATCTATCTATCTATCTATCTATCTATCTATACATACATACATACATACATACATACACACACACACATTGTGTGTGTGTGTGTGTGTGTGTGTGTGTGTGACAGGTATGCTAGTCTTGTTGTATTCGGGTGTAAGATTGAGCCAAAAACACCAGCCTGAAGATGGCAAGTGAGACCTCCCCAAAACGTTTCCAAGACAATCTCAATCTTACACGGGAAAAGACCCAAATACAACAAGACCAGCATATGTGTGTGTGTGTGTGTGTGTGTGTGTGTGTGTGTGTGTATGTATGTATATGTATTTGTGTTACAACCCCTGGTATGACTATGGGAGGAAGGTCACTACTCCCTCTTTCTGTCCTTTGGCTTATCACAGAAGACCATGCAGGCAGAAAACCATATTTTTATTTTTAATGTTGTCTTTTTATATTTGTGTTATATTTGCACTGATAAATAAATAAAGGGAGACTAGTATAGATCTATTTCGAGCTAATTAGCTCTCATCAGCTAGCCATACCCTTACTGGGATTTGAACACAAATTTGAACACAAATTTGAACACAAATACATACCTATTTCCCTGGCTCAACTGATAAGGAACAGAGCCCGTGGCTTAGTGGCTAAAACTCCTGCCTAAGATATATACAGCCCAGATTCAAATCCCAGTAAGGGTATGGCTAGCTGATGAGAGCTAATTAGCTCGAAATAGATCTATACTAGTCTCCCTTTATTTATTTATCAGTACAAATATAAAAGGGAGGAAGTTTTTTCTTTTTTTCCTTACTGCGTTCTTGTGTTCTGTGATGCATGCTTTTATTCTCCTGTTCGTTTGTCCTATGTATGTTTCAGGGCAGATTTTGCATAGTATTTCGTAGACTCCTTTGTTTTCTAGCTGGTTTTGTCTTTGGGGTTTCTTAAGAGGTTGGCTATTTTTTGATAAGTGTTGAAGGCTGTCTTGATATTGTGTTTTTTGGGAATTTTGCTGATTTTATCTGTGGTGCCTTTGATGTAAGGGAGGAGGGTGATGCCATTGTCCTGTTCTATGTCTCGGTTTTTGGGGGGAGTCTCCCTTTGGATTAGGTTGGTAATTGTTTTTCTTTGGAATCCGTTGGAGATTCATACGTTTGTGAGAGTGTGTAATTCAGTTTTCAGGTGGTCTTTGTCAGCTAGGCGTTTGGTCCTGAAGATGAGGATCTTGGGTACAGAGTTGATCTGTGCAGGGTGGTGATGGGATTGTGCGTTTAAGTAGCAGTTGGTGTGTGTTTTATTCCAGCAGATGGTGTGTCCTAGGAAGCCATTAGTTTTTTGTAGATTAGGACATCCAGAAAGTTGGTTGTTTGCTTCTATTTCCATAGTCAATTGTATTTTGGGGGGGTAGACTGTTGAGATGTGTGAGAAAGATGTCCAGTTTTTATTTCCCATGTGGCCAAATCACAAAAGTGTCATCAACATATCTAAGCCAGAGTCTGGGTTTGTGTTCAGATTTATCTAAGGCGTTAGTTTCAAAATGTTTCATGTATAAGTTTGCAATGACGGGTGAGAGAGGTGATCCCATGGGTGCTCCTTCTATTGTTGTGTTTGTTCTGGATAGCTGTCAAGGCTTCTTTTATAGGCACTTGGGTGAAGAGCAATATGGCATCGAAGCTCACGAGTAGGTCGCTGGGTTGTAGGTTTTGTTTCTTTATTGTTTCTATGAAGTGGAGTGAGTTTTGTACATGTGAGGTGATGGATTCTGTGTAGGGTTGGAGTTGTTTGGCGAGGAATTTGGCAAGATTCTGTAGAGGTGAGCCTATGGAGCTGACTATGGGTCTGAGTGGTGTTCCTTCTTTGTGAATCTTGGGGAGGACATAGAGTTTGGGGCATCTGGAAGATTTCTCTGGGGATGATTCTTTGCTGGATCTCTTCACTGATGGGAGAGACTTTTAATTTTGGATTTGGTGGTTTTTTTCCAGGTAGGTGGTGGGGTCTGTGTTTAGGGGTTTGTAAGCGGGGTCTTGGAGTAGGTTGGATAGTTTGGCTTGGTATTCAGACGTGTTCATCACCACTGTGGTGTTACCTTTGTCTGCTGGGAGAATGATTATGTTGTTGTCTTTCCTCAGGTTGGTGAGTACTTTTTGTTCTTCTTGCTGTAAGTTGCTTCTGGGTGGATTACTGGAGCAAAGGACATTGGTGACTGCAAGTCTGATTTTATTGGCTTCATCTGGGTTGATTTTGGTGAGCGTAGCTTCAACTCTGCATATGATGTCTTCAGTGGGGATGTGTTTAGGGGTGACTGCAAAGTTGAATCCTCTGGAAAGGACATTGGTTTCAGCTGTGGTGAGGGTTCTGTTTGATATGTTGTGTACTGTTTGTTTCATAAGTTGCTGTGAAGGGGGGTTGGGCTTCTGTTGTTTTTCTAGTCTGTGGAGTTTGTTTATCTTTGTCCATTATGGATGAAGTATGTGTTGGTTAGGCAGTGGTTGGTCAGGTCCAGGATGTGTTTAGGGGGGGTTGTGTTTCAATTTCAACAAGAGAATAATTCAACAAGAGAATAATTATGGAAGCCATCGAAATAGAAAAACACCCCCACAACATGAATAAACGTGACAATACCTCCAGCCTACCAGACATCTGGAAACCAGCCCTAGTCAACAAATGAGCCCCACCCATGACCCAGGTCGTTACAACACAAAAGAACAATGCACACACAACCAGCACCTCAGCCACACAAGATATACGAAACAGCCAACTAATCAACAAACATCAACTCCATCTACCAATCAGGATGCAACTACACAGCCAATCAACTCACTTACAGCAACACAGCAAGCACCCCACCCCACCCCACCCCACCAAGATTTATAGAGAAACGGCAGCTCCAATCATGCTTTACTCGCACAAGCACGAAGCCAAAAACACCAGCCTGAAGATGGCGTGTGTGTATGTGTGTGTGTGTATGTATTTGTGTTACAACCCCTGGTATGCCCAAATATGGGAGGGAGCTCACTACTCCCTCTTTCTGTCATTCGGCTCATTACAGAAGACCATCCAGGCAGAAAACCATATTTTTATTTTTAATGTTGCCTTTTTATATTTGTGTTTTATTTGTGCTGATAAATAAATAAAGGGAGACTAGTATAGATCTATTTCAAGCTATTTAGCTCTCATCAGCTAGCCATACCCTTACTGGGATTCGAATCCCAGCAAGGGTATGGCTAGCTGATGAGAGCTAAATAGCTTGAAATAGATCTATACTAGTCTCCCTTTATTTATTTATCAGCACAAATACCCCCCCACACACACACACTATATATATATATATATATATATATATATATATATATATATATATATATATATATATATATATATATATATATATATATATATATATATATATATATATATTGTGTGTGTGTGTGTGTGTGTGTGTGTGTGTATGGGTGTGTGTGTGTATGTGTGTGTGTGTGTGTGTGTGTGTGTGTGTGTGTGTGTGTATATATATGTTGATATATTTCCCTAGATATAAAACCAAAACCTTTTATGGACAAAATGCTATATCAGTCCCTTTTCTGCTTGAACGGGTATTTGAAATCACAATAGAACAATACCTTTTTCCTCAGAGAGAAATTCTTGAGGGAAACACAGACGAAAGTCAATGAGACACCAAATCCGTGTGGCAAAAAAGCCACAGAGCAGGGCCATTTTCTGCAGTCCTGCTTGGTTTCACTCTCAGTTTAAAGTAAAAGAAAGCCATTTCCTGGTTGATTTCAGTTACAATTGGAGATGGTTTTTCAATCTGACTAGCAGTAATACTTTTACAAAAGTTGAGAAAAAATAAGGAAAGAAAGGAGAGAGAGAGAGAGAGACAGAGAAAGAGAGAGACAGAGAAATGGAAAGAGAGAAAGATTGAATGGAAATTGCAGCTTAGCATTAGAGGGAAAATGATACTGCTGAACTGCTCAAGGAATTAGAATGTATGATATGAGCCAAAGAACTGCAAGTAAGCTAGATTTGAAGATGAAGCAAACTACTTTTAAAAGATTGATTTATTTTAACAGGCTTAACAAAATAGCTGGAATCTTTTTGCCTTTTATTGGTGTGATAAAACAGTTGGTGACACCTGAATGCAGCAGTTCTTCCACACCACAAAGACACTGTGTTCCATTTAATAAATCGTCAATATAAAAATGATAAACCCCAACCACCAGGACATTTATTTTCCCCAGTAGCAAGTTATTTATCACTGTAAATTTGTTGCACTGCTGTTTCCTATAATGAATGCACCACCTTATCTTAATTATCAACAGCAAGATTTGGCTCATTCATCTTACGAACCGTTATGTCCTGCTTGCTGTAACATGCCTCTCAATTCATTTGTATGCCTGGTGTGAGGGCAAGTGATATCTTCTTCAGTTTGGTGGCTTTAGGTGTAATGGACTAAAATGCCCATCATTCCAAGCCATAGTGGGAACCGCAGTCCAACATTTCTGAAGGCCAACCAGCTTTCAGATCAGATCTTCTACCACAGGAAGACTCCTGTTTTAATTTACATCACAATCTAGAACATTACTGTGTGCTACTTATAGTGGTAGCAGCACAATATATAGTACTAAATTTAAAAAAAGATGTCAATAATACATTTGGAACAAATGAAATTAACACTTGCTTGTTAACATTTAACAATTATTCAGATAACATATATGGAATGGGCTACAACAGGGGTGTCAAACTCACGGCGTCATGGCGGCGTCATGTGACGTATTGGGACTTTTTTCCCCTTCGCTAAACCGGGCGTAGGTGTGGCCAACATGTCATGCATCCAGACTGCGGGCCCAGAATTTGACAGCCCTGGGCTACAAATTCTAAAGTGAGTCACTAAGCTTAAGACCCTTCTGATAGATAAACAGTCTCAGACTGAGCTCTCAATTTAATCAGGGATTCGAACCGCCAAACTGCTGACCTTTCTGATCAACAAGCTCAGCCTCCTAGCCACTGAGCCACCGCGTCCCTTGAACTTTTCATATACACATATAATTCTAAAATACCAAATTCAAGGAAAAGGTTAAAAAAAATTACCTCTTCGAAATTACTATATGAAACAGCTCTGAAAGGTTCTTGCAAACTTCCTAATTCATCTTGCAGTATCCTAATTATCTTTCAGTAACTGAATCCATACAGGCCTGGGAGATGCATATTCATTAGAAAATTATAGATCAGCATTTGTATTAGATGATCAACTGACAATCACAACAACATATAGTATCAGTTTGAAGGCAAGCAAGACATTAATTAAAGACCTTGCTACTAAACAAAAAAGATGAAAGCCCTAATAATTCTTAACAGGCACTACCAGGACAATAACTAACTTTCAGAGGATATTAATGTATAATTGGGAAAAAAATACTAATGGCCTTAGTGCAACATCCTGCTCAATTCCCTGTCAAAAGCATATGTTATCTTTTCGGGTAAAAAAAGTGTTTTAGGCTATATTTTTTCATTCAACCTGAAGGATTATCCTCCTATAATTACACATGCTGCAAAGAGAAAGACTTCATCCTTAAGTATTTGCCAAAATTATAAATTGCTTTTATTTATAGATGAGGCTAAAGTTATTTAAAATGCATTGAGTAGTCCTACCTCTGCTCTTTATCATCAAGAATATCAACTTAAATTAGCATTCTTAATTATGTCCTTGAAATGGAAGAAGGCTACAAATCATTTCAATATGGGGAAGCTCTGGCAGAGGGAGCTGAGAGTTGCATGAAATAAGAATCAGTTCCAGCAAAAACAAACCCTAATTTATAGCATGGTCCTCTTGGCTGTTGAACCAGCAAGATGTTCTTCAGTCACCAGAATCTTTTATGTCCTATGTAACCTTGACAGATTTAACACCTGCTGCAAAGATAAAATTGAAAACTGACACCTGAAAATAGCCAAGCACATCTAGAGCCTAAGGTAACATAATATCTCAATGATTTAGAATTTGCATTTCATAAAACAGTGCTCAGAAATAGTATTTGACAAGAATCTAATGATGCTAATCACATGCGGTGGATGTGCTTGAGTATTCTTCTCATGCATTAGCTTTATCCATAGCTTCCGACTCACAGTAACAATAAATACTCACCAGTCAGATGATAAATAAAATTACAGGAAGACATGAAGATACACTTTCTTAGGCCAAGCCTATTCTGTGCTTATATGTAATCATAATTGAACTCCCGCAATAAGCACAAAATAATGAAATCATAAATATATTGTTTATAAGGAGCTGCTGAAAAGCTGACAGCCTGGGTTTGAGACCCGAGTGTCGCACAACAAGGTGAGCTCCTGTTACATGGTCCCAGCTCCTGACAACCAAGCAGTTCAAAAACATAAAAATGCAAGTAGATAAATAGGTTCCACTTCGCTAGGAAGGTAACAGCATTCCATGCACCTTGGCAGGGGTGGGTTGCTGCCAGTATTACTGCCAGTTTGGTGTGAACGCACAATTTTTTTTCACGCGCATATGACCATAAATATGTGCAAAATGTGCATTTTGCATGTGCAAAATGTTAAAAAATGAATAAATAAATAAATTTGTGCAGTTAAAAACAAGATGACAGCACTGACGGCACCAACTGGGAAACTGGTTTGGGCGCATGGCAGGCCTGGGTCGCTGCCAGTTCCAGCGATCCTGGTCACCAAACCACTACTGGTTCAGCCGAACTGGTCCGAACCAGTAGGACCCCACCACTGCACCTTAGTCAGGGGTGGGTTCCTGCCAGTTCTAACCTCTTCTATAGAAGAGGTTCCACAAATCTACCATGACGTTTAGAACCGGTTCCAGCTCCCTCCCCCCACCATCCGCATCACGCTTGCCCCGCCCACCGCTCACTGATTGGCTGGCTCACCAATCGCCCTGCCTGCGTCTAAGAGTCCTATCTAAACCTTAAAGTCTTAAAACTGTCAAGTTTGAACATTCCTGAGGGTTTTTTTCTAAAGGGTTAGGGGTGCAAGGGTCTTGTAACTTGACAGCTTTAAGACTTGCACTCTTCAATGCCAGAGTTCCTGAGCCAAGATGACTGGAGGAGGAATTCTGGGAGTTGAAGTCCACAAGTCTTAAAGCTGTCAAGTTTGAATACCTCTAGGGGGTCTTTTTCTAAAGGGTTAGAAGTGCAAGGATCTTGCAACTTGACAGATTTAAGACTTGCGTCCTTCAAATGCCAGAGTTCCTGAGCCAACATTTTGATTGCTAAGCAAGAGCGTTGTTAAGTGAGTTTCACCACATTTTACAAGTTGGCCACGCCCACCCAATCACATGACTGCCAAGCCACTCCCATCCGGTTACATGGCCAGCAAGCCACTCCCATCCGGTTACATGGCTGGCAAGCCTCTCCCACAAAGCAGGCCACACCTACAGAAGAGGTTCTAAAAATTTTTGAAACCCACCACTGACCTTGGCATATAGTCATGCTGGCCACATGACCACGGAAATGTCTTCAACCATTGCATGCTTCATCAACTAGGAAACGGAGATGAATACCACCGCCCTAGAGTTCTTTACCATTTTATTGTTTATATTGCTATTACTACGACAGTCGTTTATATCCCACCTTTCAGAATAATGTTCTTCCCAAAAAAGATTGCAAAGAACATAAACAAACTGCTAATTAAATTACAAACAGATGATAGGTGGACCCCTCAGCTCCAGAAGGTATGGTCCACCATGAACAAGAATTAAGACTGTGATCATTAGTTTCCAAAATATATGAAATCTACTGACAATTATTTCTTCCTGCCAATCCATATGATGTCAAAGGATAACGTGCAATTGGCTATAACTATATTGGCACGATCTAGGAAGATGTACAAACTTCGGGACTTCCCATCCATGGAAGTTGTAAGAATCAGTGTTAAAACCAGAGACTCTTGAAGGTACCCTAGCCGAATCATTTGTTCAACCTAGCTGAACCTTTGAAAAATTCCAAATAACTAGGATACTGCCAGTTGACTAAAGGATAGTATTTGTCTTATCGTGGATTAACAACATTTGAGTGAGATAGGGAGATAGGTCTTTCTGAGATTTGCCCCACCAGTTTTGAGACCTTCAGTAGCTATTACTCAAAGGCAGAGAGGGTGATGATTCCTCAAGACCCCAGGGTTATGATCAGGCCCCTGCTCTTTAAGTGATGGGCTGTAAATTGTTTTTGAAGCTGGTCTTAAGTTCTGAAGCTTTGGTGGCTAGGAAGTTCCTTGAAAGTCCCCTAATTCCAGCTCCCACCATTAGTGCAGAGTAATGACATAAATTCTCCTGCACCTGGCAGCCTTCAATCATTCAAAATAATAGTAATAAATCTATATGACAACTTCGTCCCTTTATTCTATCCATTCCCATATCTTGACATCTGCTGACACAAAGTCGATAATAACTTACATTCTCATATAATGCATATATAATTATTTTCAAGGGTAGTGTTAATAGTTTATTAACTCATAAAGGATTAGGATGCTCCTTATAAGAGCTAATCTTAATTTTCTAACAGCTGATTTTCTAAAATCTTTGCTTGCAAAGAGCGATGCACTAGTAAGTGGATCCAATGTAGCTGATCTGGCCATGCCTTCTCCTCTTTCATGCTTTTCTTTTGGGAATTGTAAAAATGTAACTCTTGTCCTGGAAAATCATGAAGCCTGTTTCTCTTTTTTTTTCTTTTCTCCCTTTTGTTGCATTTTTCAAAGATTAAAAAAATAGATTTAAAAAGGAGGTGGGGAAGCAACATGGGTTTTTTTTTTCATTGAAATCTGAGCTCATGTTTTTAAATGAAAATAAATGGGCCCAAAGTCCAGCTGATACTTAGTTCCCCAGTATTAATTCCATATTTTAGCTTCAGCAAATAATATGGCATTAAGTTGAAAGATATATTCAAACCACTTGAGATAGTTCTGGAACACAACTAACAATAAAAGGCCGATGCCATAAGCAACATAATTTAGTTGTAGCATTGCTATCCTGAAGAAGTACCGTATTTTTCAGAGTATAAGACGCACCGGAGTATAAGACACACTAAGGTTTTGAAGAGGCAAATTTTAAAAAAAAGTAGGTAGGTAGATAAAGGGATAGAGAGGGAGAGAAAGAAAGAAAGAGAAATACAGTAGGTAGGTAGGGAGAGAGAGTAATTAGGTAGATAGGTAGGTAGGTAGATAAAGGGATAGAAAGAGAGAGAAGAGAGAGAGAGAGAGAGAGAGAGAGAGAGAAATACAATAGGTAGGTAGCGAGAGAGAGAGTGTGTGTAAGTAGGTAGGTAGGTAGCAGTGGTGGGTTTCTGCCGGTCCGCACCGGTTCGGACAGACTGGTTTGTCAATGGACCCGGAAGTAAGTTCCTGCCCCACCCCTGTCACTCACTCACTCGCTCACTCGCCCCCTCCTGTCCAGAAGCTGCTCCATTGCTTGCTCCCCCCACCAATCGCCCCACCCGCCTCTAAGAACCCTATCTAAACCCACTTACCTTTTTTTCCTGTTTGGCGCTCTATTGCTGCCTGCCGACTCTGAGGAGGTAAGTAAGCTGCAACTAAGCGTGGGACAGGGGGAGGGGGCTGCCATGGCCCTGCACTATAAGCAAGTCCAGTGACCTTTTGCGGCCTTGCAAGGATCCTGGGCTCGCTTATAGCGCAGGGCCGAAGGGCCACCAGAAAGTGCGGGGGTGGGGACGGTGGCGGAAGCTTATGCGGTGCAGCCGGCCCAAGTTCGGGGACCTTGCAAGGCCTTGTCGTTTTTTGTATTGGGGCGTACTGCAAGAGAGAGGGAGTAAAGACCTTTCCCGGACTGTTGGTGATGGAGGTGTGGGCCCGTGCTCACTAAAGCAAGTCTGGGGAAGTCCTTTGCGCCAGCTGGAAAAGGTCTTCACTCCCCCACTCTTGCAGCATGCCCCGATGCAAAAAATGGCGAGATCGGCACACTTGGGGCTGCTGCTGTGATGTCCAGGGAGGCTAAACCAAGCCGCGCGCCTCTCCCAGCCACTTTTGCGGCTTCATGGAGCGCCAAGAACCTTCGCGCTCTTCTCCGCACTCTCCTCGGCTCCCCGCAACAGCAATAGATGTCCAGAAGCGGCGGGGGCCGGAAGCTCTAGCCCCAAAAGCCAATTCTGGACATCTATTGCAGTCATGAGGAGCCGAGAAGAGCGTGGATAAGAGCGCGAAGGTTAGGGTTACTGGGCAACATGTGTGTGTGTGTGAGGCTGGAGTTATGCCCCCCCGCACCCTTCCCCCTGGGGGTCGAAGCACCTCAAAGGAACAGGCAGCTGCCACAGCTCCACTGAGAAGACATTTCTGAGAAGAGAAACTTCTCTGGTCATGCCCGACCTGGTGGAGCGCCGGCAACCGCCAGCCCATCGCCAGGGAGACAGTCAGTGAGGTGAACCACGTGGTTACTCCTATCGCACGGGCACAGCCCGACCGGAGAAGTTTCTCAGTGGAGCTGTGGCAGCCTGCCTGTCCCTTTCAGGAGCTCCACTGAGAAGACATTTCTGAGAAGAGAAACTTCTCCGGTCACACCCGACGTCGCCAGGAAGATAGTCAGTGAGGTGAACCACGTGGTTACTCTGATCGCACGGCCACAGCCCGACCGGAAAAGTTTCTCTTCTCAGAAATGTCTTCTCAGTAGAGTTCCTGAAAGGGAAAGGCAGGCTGTTGCCAGCGCTCCACCAGCTCCGGTGCAGCCCGACCGGAGAAGTTTCTCTTTTTAGAAATGTCTTCTCAGTGGAACTGTGGCAGCCTACCTGTCCCTTTGAGGTGCTTCGACCCCCGGGAGGGAGGGTGCGGGGGGGGAATAACTCCAGCCTCACACACACACACACGTTGCCCAGTAACCCTAACCTAGGTAATATCATCAGTGCTAGAAGGGAGTGGGAGGAGGAAGAGAAAGGACAAAAAGGAGAAAGAGAGGGAGAAAGAGGAGGTGGGGGAAAGTGGGATCCTTGCTGCTTTCTGAGCTTGGTGGTTTTCTTACAGACGTTTCATTACCAAACTAGGTAACATCAGTGCTAGAAAGAGTGGGATATATTGAGAGGAGGAAGATGGGTGGGGGGGAGGAGGGAGACGGCAGTGGGGTCCTTGGTGTTCCCTGAGCTTGGTGGTTTTCTTTCAGACATTTCATGACCCAGCTAGGTATATCACACCAATGACAATAAAATATCTGCAAGCAAGCCATTGAGACCACAGGGCATTTATTTCTTCATTTATTAAATTTATATGCCTCCTGCCTCGTGTTCATCACACTCTCCTCATCAAAACCTTCCACAATGACTAGCCTTAGAATTACATCTCCACAATCTCAAATTTTATTTATTGTGTATAGAATATTTATAATGGTTTTATTTTAATTTATTGTGTATAGAATATTTTAATGGTTTTATTTTAATTTATTATGTGTAGAATATTTACATACAATACTGGGAACAGCTGATTGGCGGGTGGATCGGCCTCCCAAAATACCCCCAATCAGCTGTTCCCAGAGGTGAACTTTAGCAACAGGTTTGCTGGTTGTGAGTGTGTCCGCGCGCACACTCACTACGCTTGCACGCAGACACGCAGCTTAAAAATGCAGCTGATCGTCGCAGAGCGCTCCAGTGAGTATAGCAAATGAAGCACGGAACTGGTCCAACAAGGCAGCAGCTGTTCTGGGTTGCCATTTTGGTCTCTGCGCCTTGCTTTTTCACCCTCTGAAAGCCCCATTTGGGAAGCTGAGTTTACAGTCTCCAAAAGGTTCACTTGAGAGGCTGCGCAGAGGCCGAAGGGTGGGGGCTGGGGGGGGCTACATTTGGTGTATAAGGTGCACCCAAATTTTCACCCTCTTTTAGGTGGGGGAAGTGTGTACAGTACCTCTTTCGTGACATTTTCACCTTTCCTGGAACCATTTGTATTATTCCTAATAGCAATAGCAATGTTTGAAAAGCAAAACTTTCTTCAAACTTAAACATATTCAAGAAGCATGGATGAATATAATCAATTAATTTTTTTTTCATAGAATAGGATTCAAGACTGCTTTTTGTCTAAAATGGATAAATACTCATTTACTGTAATAGAATAATAATCAGTAATACGGCAATGAAATGATAATAATATAATATTAATGAAAGGATCTATCTTCAGAATAAATCATATTTGGATATTCCTACATAAATCTTTGAGTCACTACTTTAATATGTACAGTTAACTAGAAGAAACCATTGACGTTGGTGAAATTTACTTCTGAGTAAACATTAAAAGAGTTGTATTACTTTTCTTCAGTTGCAAGAAGTTCCTTTTTCCTGGCTTCTAATATATTTCATAACCACTATGATGTGGTTCAAATATTGTTTCAACCCTGATATAACTAGCTTTTAAAAAAAAAAGAATATTTTCCAGGGCTACGTTTTTATATGCATAATTGAAATGTTTATGGAGGAAAAATTATATATATGTATGTGTGTGTGTATATATATATATGTATTTGTAAATAACATAGTAGGGCATGATCAGCAAGCAAAGGGAATAAAAACGCTCTGCAGTGGGAGCTCCCGTCCCTCGCAGGACTTCATCTGATATTCCTCAAGCCAGAACAAAGTAGCTCTATCTCATTGCAAATCCCTCATTCGTGCAAAATGAAGGTTCATTTAAAGTGCAGTAATAAATAATACATGGCAAGCATATTTCTGAAAGGTTACTCTGTCACCAAGTTAATTTTGGAATAACATGACTCAAACCAGCTGTAGTCTGAGGAAGAAGGCTTAAATGTTTTGACGTGCCTGAAACCTCAGACTTTGATTTCAGTTTTCAGTATCTTTTTAAAATTCCCAGTTACTTTTAGAAATAGACTTTGTCATTGCCTTGACAGGAAATCTTAGCCCAGGACCCGCTACCCTTTGGCCTACTGGCTCATCCACTTTTCTCCTCTTAAATCAACGGCTGAAAAGGTTACCCCACTTTTTGTCAACTTCGTCACACAAACTCTTCCTGTCACACTTATTTCGAAAGGACACTGTCAGTGTTTTAAAAGTGTCACCTTGCTGAAAGCAGACTCGGAGTCTAACGAGGTGCTGAGGATCAATTTTGGAAGCATCACTCCCATCACTTTTGGAGGAGTTGGCAAATAACTCCATTTACTGTTTTCGACAGCGCAGAAAATTCTTTTGGTTGGTATGAGCATTCATTTCACACTGTGGGTTTCAGCATTTGTAGTATTGGAAAGAGTTCGATCAAAAGGCATTTAAAACAAATGAAGGAGAGAGGGAGGGAAGGAAGTATGGTGCTGGGCCAAGAGAAACCAAGCAGAAGATCAAGTCTATGAAGAGAAATGGGATGAAGGGTAGAGAATCAAGGACAGGGCAATGGTGGGAGAGAAATTAGTAATTGCAATAGCACTTAGACTTATATACTGCTTCCTAGTGCTTTACATCCTCTATAAGCAATTTAAAGAGTCAGCCTATTGCCCCCCAACAATCTGGATCCTTATTTTACCACCCTCAAAAGCATGGAAGGCTGAGTCAATCTTGAGCTGGTGAGAATCAAACTGCTGGTGGTCAACAGAATTAGCCTGCAATACTGCATACTAACTACTGCACAACCACAGCTCCTTAGATTATTAGGGAACTGAGGACTTGGGAAAAAGAAAGGAGGAAGTTAGGATGGAAAAAGAGAGAAGAAAAAAGGCAGGGTCTAGGACGAAGACAAAAAAGATACAACTATGTTGGGGGGAAAGGGGAATGGCTACAGAAAACAAGTAGATGAGGGTTCAATTGGAACACAAAGTTATAGGACACCAAAACCAACATGGGCCACAAGTGCTTGGTGATGGATTTGCAAATAAAAATTAGGTTCTAATGTCCACTTAGCCAGGGAGTCCACTTTGGGCCAAACTTATGGGAGTTTATTCTTACCCAGCTTGTGGGAAGAATAAAATGGAAAGGGAAATATTCTGAAGGCCAGCCCAAGGTACCAGAGCAAAGGTAAATTATTCATTCAGCAAGCAGGTAAATACTGTTGTGAAAGTCATTGTCCAGCTTTATTCTTGGAATCTCATTGGCCCTTAACTAGCCAGAAAATGAAGACATCTTACAGGAGGCATTCAGAGATTCAAATGTTACAGTCCAGCAGATGCATCAGCAACCATTTCACCTCAACTGCAGAAATTTCTCTATTTGCATAAAATCTGGCTGAATGTGCTGAAGAATTGGACAATTTTGGCAGAGCCGCCACAGTCCGGGAATTCATTATACCAACAACTTGGAAAAACAGCTGATTTCACTTAAATATATTTTGGCATATGTCACGAATGCTGGATGAACCCCAGGAAAATTAGTGTGCAGACAGATTCTTTACACAGAGTACACAATGCAAAAGAGGGGGAAAAAAATCTCTCTAAAATATTATGTATGTAATAATCTGTTAACCATCATGTAAACCACTAACACGCTATGCCTTAACATTTGCGGATATTAACAGAACCCTTTTTATGAACATATTGTAAAGTCTGGTTTGCATCTCATCATTTAGTAAGTAAGAAACTAATTATTTGAAGATAATGAGAATTGGTTTTGAAATAGCTGGGAGAAATCAACACACACAATTAATGTCACACATTAGGAAATTACAGGTACCTCATTCGCATCACTGCTTTCAGTGTAACGTGCAAAGAAAGAGACAAATTATTAAATTTTGTCCTACAGCTCAGCAAACAGAGGGTTCCGTCCAGCCGAATGGATGTCTCTGTAAGCCCCATTGACTTCAGTGAGGAGAGGTAAGCATGCTAGACGTTTGCCTCTCTTCAACTGAAGTCAATGGGACTTTAGCGTTACAAATAGCAGCTAATTCATGCCTACATTATCTCAAAGTAGCTGGTCCAGATAATTAAAACTGACAAGCAAACATATTTAGGCAGCATGACAAAAGATGTGCATTTCCAGTCTGCTGGGAAACTATCTGAAGCTTGAGAATAAACATATGTAAAAGATTCATATTCAAGGGATACTTCATTTTGGCGAGAACTCGGGAATCAGAGAGGGAGAAGCCTCAAAATGCATATAACAAATGACATTCAATAGAAATTTCTGCAACATCCAAATTGGGTCGGTCACCAGGACCAGAGGTTTAGTCTTCCGAGCTTTTGGACTTGTGCTGGAGCCCATCCTCAGGGAATTTCTTTCTATTGAGATGTTTGCTTTGGGCTATTCTATGTGTCATATTTGTGTGGTACCTTTCTATTGGTTGATTGGTGTGTTGACAGCCGGCAATTGGCTGTTGCTTCCTTGTGCTGCCAAGTCCTTGGCTCCTAAGTATCTGATAAGCTGGTAGTAAATCAGCATTCCTGTTGACTGACAAGCGGCCCGATTCCTAGGCTTCAACCATTTCCCTGGCTATTTTTGTACCTGCACGGCCAACAATCTGAAGAGCTTAGAAGTTGAATGTATGTCCTTGTTTGTTGCAATATTCATTCATGGAATATTTGCCTTAATTTGTGGAATATTTCTGCCCAATGCTTGCTATCAGCACTGTTTCCAATAGCAAACATTGAAGGCCAACAGGACTGAGCCAAAATGGGAACAATGGGAAAGAAGTGTGAATATTAAGCAAAAATTTGCAATATGCAAATACAGAGTTGGGAAATTTTAAAGTATTTTCTCTTTCACTTTCTCTCTTAAAACAACCATTTAAATGGATGGAATTGGGCCTACATAGGGATATCCAAGAGCCAAAACTTTAACAGCTAAATAGGAATAATGGAATATTGTATGGAGGAATTGATTGCTGGAGCCTCTTACAAGTTATATAAGTATTACAATAGTTTCTGAAGAATAACATGCCCAGCTTTTTGGTTTCCTCTTGGACAGGAGCATTCACGTTAGAAATGTAGCTATCATAAATATGAACCAGTTACCAAGCATCCAAATTTTGATTGTGTGACCATAGGAATGCTGCAACAGTCGTAAATGAGAAAAAGGGTAACCTTTTTCAGTGACTTTGAATGGTTACTAAATGAACTGTTGCAACTGTTGAGGACTTCCTGAATTCTCCAGCTCATATCAGAAGCAGAATCTGAGCCACAGAAGTCATTTTTGTCTATCTTCATTTGATACCTTATTCCATACCAAAGGTCCTTGTTAGCTTCCCAGCTTTCTTAGCTACTGATGCAGCACAACTACAGTATATCTCTCAGGGACCTTAAGCTATGCACTCCAGAATATAACTGTTCAACTTGTTACAAGTTAAGGATAGAGGAAGGGAAGGAGGGAGGGAGGGAGAGAAGGAAGGGGAGAAGGAAGGAAGGAAGGAAGGAAGGAAGGAAGGAAGGAAGGAAGGAAGGAAGGAAGGAAGGAAAGAAAGAAAGAAAGAAAGAAAGAAAGAAAGAAAGAAAGAAAGAAAGAAAGAAGGAAGGAAGGAAGGAAGGGAGAAACAGAGTGGAAGGGAAGGGAAGGTCTTCAAAGAAAAACCAGAAAGTCCAGCTGCCTCTTGAAAAAGCAACTTTCATATGTTTTAGTCTCCAGACCCTTTAATCAGTTGCTTTATAAAGCGGTACTCATACTTCATATCTGGAAGTCACCACTTCTGCCAAAGGAGAATTTGCAAAGTACACATGGAAACAGAATCCAACTTTTTGCACCTGAGATAATCACTACGGTATTTACCTTTTGTGAAACTGTCAGTAACTGCATCTCGATAGCAGGCATGCGTTCAAAGTTGCAGAAAGAGCTTGTGTTTAATTTGTTCCCTATGGGGGGGGATTTGTCTGCTTCTGCTTACTTAAGGGTTCATTGAACCCTACAATTTGACCAGGAGTGCCTGTATGCAGTTGCATTGCTAAGAATGTAGAGGATTCTGCTCCAAATGGCCTTTAACGGTGCTGCTCTGAAGAACCAGAGAACTGCGCCAGGCTGTCAAAATTTTCACAGATTTCTGAAAGGCTGTGTTTCTTCTGCGAGATCCTTTGAAAATTGTATTTCCTTTTCCACCTGCTGCCATTTTGGTATAAAATCAATGAGAAGCAACAATATTTCAAACACTGGAGGAAGATGGGAGGGCCCTTGCATTCTGCCTTGGAAGAATGTGCTTCAAGTCCTGCACCATCCCCAACTCACCTGGGACTCTGAGAAGAGCTTCCGATATTCCTGGCTTTCTCACGCACCCTCTTAGAACTGCTTTTGAGCAGATGTCAGTCCGGTCCCCAAAGCTGCCTGCAAGACAGGGCATGAAAGATTCATCTCATTGCCACCTCCAGGCACATCCGCCTTTATGCTGCATGAAAAACTATCTAGGTACATAAAAAGGCATTGCATCCACCACAGCTGATAGCTAGTGCTTGATTATGAGGAAATCACCCGACGCCTTTAAACTAAGATTCCCATCTAAAATTATATGTCATTTTGCAACAATTTTCAATGGATAGCAGGCTTGGTGGCGTATCTGGCAGTAGATGTGTATATATAGAGGAGTCAAAAGAACTGAGCCAAAATGCATTTCTACAAGTACAGATAACTTCACACAGTTCCAATGCAGACTTTCAATAGCGATGATTGGTCAAAGCATAGTGCTCCCAAATGGAAAGAACTTGGGAAAATTTCCCTCTGTAGCAGCTGATTCTCAGAGCTGGTTGCTATGGGGAAACTGTTTCCCAGTCCAACTAGAGTCGTTTTTCACATTCATTCTTAGCAACACCTGGCCATTGTTATACCACCACTACCACCCTATCCAGGATTCGATAAGCACTGGCATTATATGCTAGTTTGGTAAATTATTCTGAAATGGCTTTTTGCATTGGCCGTAAGTGTTTTAAAATTTATAGCCACATATAAAGAAAGTTGGTCAGATCACTTCTTAACACAGAAGTTAGGAAGTTACCTTACATTGAACCTTGAACAACCTAGCCCAGTATAGTTGACTCTGGCTGATGGCCCCTCTTCACAGTTTTAGAGAGGAAATAAGGTAAAGGTTCCCCTCGCACATATGTGCTAGTCGTTTCCGACTCTAGGGGGTGGTGCTCATCTCCGTTTCAAAGCTGAAGAGCTAGCGCTGTCCAAAGACATCTCCATGGTCATGTTGCTGGTCACTAAATGCCGAAGGTGCATGGAACGCTGTTACATTCCCACCAAAGGTAGTTCCTATTTTTCTACTTGCATTTTTACATGCTTTTGAACTGCTAGGTGAGCAGAAGCTGGGATAAGTAACAGGAGCTCACTCCGTTACGTGGCACTAGGAATTCGAACCGCCAAACTGCCAACCTTTCTGATTGACAAGCTCAGTGTCTTAGCCACTGAGCCACCACGTGAGTGGTGTGAGATACCAAGGACTGAATCTGAGATGTTTTGAATGCAAATTAAGTGCTCTTGATGATGAATTACGGACCTTTCCCAACCCAATGTGACAAGATGACATATTTGATTGTTAATCAACTAAGACAAAATGAGGTATTTCATTCTCAGTCTAATAGGCCAAATGACATATTTCATTACTAATAAATTTACAGAATGTTCTGACCAAGTCTGAATTAAATGGCAGCAGGGGGCACAAATACAACAGAAACCAGAAGTGGGGAGAATTTGCATCAATAATAAAAAGCGGCAGAGGACAGTCTTCAGGGAACATGGCAAGAAGGGGAACAGATAAGTTGTCAATGCATACTTGGTTATGAAATCGCAAAATCCACAAGTCCCCTGCTTAAAACACTCTTAATTACATCTGACATCAAGCAACATATAACAGGTATTTAAAAAGGAGCCACACAAAATTGTTGTCTTTCTTGTTTCCCCGCATCCTGGTCTTCTCACAACTGTCTCTTCTTGATCTCAGAGTATTCAGAGTTCCTACTGGCAAGAGATAAAATATATTTAGAAATGTTTTGCATTTAAAATTCAAAGTATTGGGCAGATAAAAAAACACTGCATACTGATTTAAAATAAGATGAGAGCATAGCACACATTTAAAAAATTGCACAGGCTAGCATACTGGTCCAAAGGAAGACAACTATATGTCTTCCAAAAAAATTGGATTGTCATTCCCACAGTCCTTTGTAATCGGTCAAGTTGGTTTGATATGATTGGAGATGGTCTAAGAAAGCATCATGCTATCCAGGTCTTGTCCTACTGAATAAGACTAGAATGGCCCAACAGAAACAGACCCAAGGCCTAAAAGGAGCCATTCTTCTTCTTCTTCTTCTTCTTCTTCTTCTTCTTCTTCTTCTTCTTCTTCTTCTTCTTCTTCTTCTTCTTCTTCTTCCTCCTCCTCCTCCTCCTCCTCCTCCCTCCTCCTCCTCCTCCTTCTCCTAGCATACTCCCACAGGTGCAGGGTCCGCTTTTTGGATCATTGAACACCACTTTGCACAGCCAGCTTCATCTCCAGGGCCCAAGCCCATGGCTTACATATCTTTGTTGATGGTGTCTTGCCATCTCTGTTTTGGAGGCCCACAAGGTTGCTGGGCATTGATTTCTAGTTGGTATGCAGTCTTGGCCATGGTGGAAGATGCTGCTCTCAGGACATGTCCATGCCAGCGGAGTTGGCCTTCTTTCATCTTCTCTATAATTGGCGTCACACCAAAATGTTGTCGAATGGTGTCATTTGTGATGTGGTCAAGAAGGAAGCCACCTGATATCCAACAGAGCATTTGCATTTCCATGGCATGGAGATAGCTTTTGGTCTCTGTTGTTGCTGCTCAGCATTCAGTGGTGGATTGTCTTGTAAAGCTTAGATTAAGATGTTGGTATCCATCTGTCACATAACACAATGGTGAGTTCTCATTTACGCATCCAGGATGCATTCACCCTTGCTCGCACCTCATGATTGAAGTCACCATTGGCTTGGAGATGGGATCCCAGATACCAAAAAATATCCACCTTCTTTAGGTTTTCTCCATTGATTTGAAGAATTCCAGGGGTGGTAAAAGGAGCCAATCTCCATAAATAAAGCTTCAATACATCAGTAGAATCATTGGTACATTAGTATGTGTGTGTTTGATGATAATGAGAAGTTACTTATACATTTTCTTAAATTTTATGCTTGTGTCCTTCAGAAATGCAGAACAGATTTAGGTGCTAAAGAAATATACCATTAAGTAATTGATAAGGTGAATCTGGGTAACTCATCATGCATGAAGACTTATCACACAGGTTTCACATTTCCTGCTCCTAAAATGCAACAGAAAGATGCAGAGCACTAACCGGTCAATATATAATATAGTCATAATCTTGTAACCAAAGATCAGTTATTTACTTGATTTCCAGTGGAATTCTGCCTTCAACCAGAAAGGCTGAGTTATCAAGGGTTCAATAAGTTACAGTTCTCAGTTCAGGAAAAATCCATTTATTTATTTTTTGCTGCCCACACAAATTGTGGAGACCTAAATTTCATCCATTTTTCACTGCAATATCATTTATTCCCCCAAAGATGCAGGATAATCTTTGGACTGTATAATCTCTATTTTGTGTAAAGGAGAATGTCTCTTAGATAATGTTTTACATGGAGGGGTACTCTTCAGACTTGTATATTTTATCATTGTGTTGCATTCTTTTCTTCTGCATAAGCCAGCCAAAGAGCTGGACCAGAAGTCATTGAAAAGAACTTTTCACTGATTCTCTCCTGCCAATTTCCCTCTTTCCGCGCCCCCCCCCCCCAATTTTTCAATGTTTATTTCTTGTGCTTTTCGGAGTTATATAAAAACCAGCTACAGTAACAATACCAGCTCATCTCCTCACATTTGAGTTTTTTACAACTCAGAGTTCTTTTCTGTCTAGAATTCTGGTAACTACCAATTTATATAAAACTGAGACTCACTCTTTGCTTTGGAAGAACATTATTTGATGCCATTTTCTTCCTCTTGATATGGTTATTTTCAGAATAGCTGACTATTTGATTGCTGTTACTTTTTTTCTTCGCCTTTTTCAAAGTATTTTTTGTATAACTTATTCCTCATATAAACATGCATCTCAGTCCCATCACATATTAAGCCAATTTACTTACTGGGGGCTATCATAAGCTGAAGTTTGGATGTGATCGTATAGTCTATTTTTTTACATGGCTTTGGCAAAACCTATTTTTTTAAAAAAAGGCAACCAAAGGAAACAAAGTGATTTAATACAGAACAAAGAACAAGAAATGAAAAAGAAAATGAATTACGCTTTATGATCATTGCTCAGCAAATTATATACAAAGCTATAGGAATTTCATTACAAAGAATGAATCTACTTGAGTTCATGCAGGAATTGTTCATAATGTTGATTTTAATAGAACTTGGGCATAGGTACAGCTGTGCTATTGACGCCTGACCTCACTCAAGTACCTTATATAGCGGATTGTTAATCTATGCAGCACAGATCACCAATCCCAGTCCCTTCTTGCTTTTCATTGATATTGAGCAGTGAAAAATGAAAGGACCCCTCCTTTGAGGGGGGGATGTAGATCATTGAAAATCATATGAACAAAATGGAATTCGTACCCTTCCTCCAAAGGTTCTTAAGTAAAAAGACATCCCAGATGGCAATGAAGCCTGGTGCACAGTGTCAGATAAAATATGCAAGCTTCTCAAAGAATCCAAATAGAAACTTTTTTTGTATTTTCTTTTTTAATGGAAACCATTGTATAATTTTATTTATTGACAAGCATTACCAAAGGCGTAATAGATATGGATTTTATATAACAGCCTGTGACCTCTGGAAAACATCTGGACTGCTCACATCCCCTGTGTTTTGGTGGATTAATCAAATAATAAACTCAGCTTGAACAATCTCCGTAGAATTACTGAAGGAAAAGATTAATTAATTGTCCATACCCATGTTTCTTTTCTTCTTCTTCTTCTTCTTCTTCTTCTTCTTCTGCAATATTCATCATCAGAGGTTGACGATCATGTTGGCAATCCTATTTTTGTCAACAACCGCATGAAAAAGTGCTGCTGAGTTTTGTCCAAACCAGTCTCTTAGGGTTTGAAGCCATCATGTTCTTCTTTAAATTTTGATTCTAAAGAATTAGCATAAGAAAATTCCAGGAGTTTATCTGTCAAGGGAAGTCATGGTGCTTGGGGGACACCTACTGTATGGCCATCCTAACCACTTCGATCCAATCCATCCCAAATCTGTTTTCCAAATAACACACCTCACACTAAATACACACATAACACAACATGCGCACGCGCGCGCAAACACACACTGCTATTCTCAACAGACCTGAAACCAAAATAAAAAGCTGAATGTACAAATGCAAGAATAAATTTGATGTGTGGTTTAGTCCGATGAAATTCTTGTGCCAGGTCTACTATCTTCAGCTTCTTCCTGCCATAAATGATAAGGAAGGGGGGGGGAGGAATTTTGACAGTGGTGGGATTCAAAATTGTTTACTACCGGTTCTGTGGGCATAGCTTGGTGGACATGGCAGGGGAAGGAAATCTCCATTCCCTCCCTACTCCAGGGGAAGGTTACTGCAAAATCCCCATTCCCTCCCAATCAGCTGGGACTCAGGCGGCACAGAATAGATAGGGGCAGGGGCAATCAGAGGTGTTATTTAGCAGTTCTTCAAACTACTCTAAATTTCTGCTACTGTTTCTCCAGAACTGGTCAGGGCCTGCTTAATACCACTTCTGAATTTGGAGTGGTAACATGTGAGCCCTGGGAACAAGAAGACAAATGGCAGGAGGGGAGGCCGTTGACAAGAACCAGAGGTGCAAAACTGGAATAAACCAGCCTCCAAAGATACCTGGCCTGGAACTGATTGTGAAACTGCAGTGAGAAGCACCCAGCATCTGAGCTGTTCCCAATCCAGGCCACTGATAGACTGGCCAAGGAGGTATGGCCAGGGAAAGTAGGACAAGTGTAATCTTTGCACGGGAATATTCAGATCTAGCTTTATTTTCCCTGCAACCACTTAACTTTAGTAAAAAAAAAAAACCTATCACTTCAGCCAACTGGAATCGATGATCTTTCTTTCCTAAATGTCTAAATTGGGGCAGGTCTGACATCCTATCTATAGGGGTGCAACAATAAAGACACTACTCTAAAATAACATTCTGTGTTATTCTTGATTCCTTGCAGGGGTGGGTTCTGGCTGCTGCTACTGCCAGTTCTCTCAGAGATGCACCGTGTGCTTTGTATGTGCTTTGCGTGCATGAAGCGTGCACAGGCTTGGTGCGTACTATGCACTAAAGTACTAAAAAAAGTACAGAAACAAAAAACAAGATGGTGGCACCTATGGCACCACAAGAGAACTGGTTCAGGGGCATGGCAGGCCGAGTTAGTACCTCTGGTTCATTGTACCTGACATGAATTCTTTTGTCTTTTGTGTGCAAGTGCAGTACATGTGCATGTATGTATAGCTATCTGATGCTGTGCTCTAGGCTTATTTGGGTGAGAGAGCATTATATAGTCGTGATTGTTATTCACGATGATCTTATCAATGAATCCATCCTTTTAGTTATTTTCTACTTACAGTCCTTGGAAATCCTACTGGGGTTGATCTCAGTTTAGGTATAGTAAGCGGTGTGTATATAATTCCTTCCTCTGTTATCCAGCCTTTGAGCTCACAAGAGCCATCTCTCCGCCCCCCCCCCCACACACACACATTATGTAGACACGTAAAGACTTTATGCTGCAACTTGCAGATGTTGGCGAAAGCACCTGGCTGCAACATTTTCAGTGTATTGTTGTTATCCCAACTTTCAATGGGAATTTATATATAGGGAAATGAGTGGTTTGACAACCAGGCAATGTTTCCTTTGTATCAACAGCTCAGAAATTTGGCAAAACAATAAGACAAATGCATCAAATACATCCAACATACAGCTGTAATCTCAGGGAAGATAGTACTGAATATGTTCACAGATATGCCCATCTGCAGATAAGCCAACCTTCAAATTTTTAAACCAAATAATATGAAATATGCCACTCATGGATATGGTGACTCTCACCATTGTTGCATGTTTTAATTTTTACAATTAGCTTATCTATGGGTGGCACATTTTTCATGGCATTTGGACTAAATATTCAAGAGGCATTTATCTCCTGATGGCTTATTCTGGAGTGTATATGGGTATATTTAAAAAGTATTATTGTGGATATGGATAAACCCATCTACAGATAAGTGAAATCCAATCTCTTGGGTCTATTTTGAAGCCTAAAATTCTCAGCTTAGCTGTGACTACGGACAGTAAATTATTTGCCTCCGTTTTATGTGAAGAAAGACAAGGGGAATTTGTTGTTCCAGGAGCTGCTGTAGCTCAGGAAACCAAGCACAGCCTGAATTACATTTTTTGCACTTTTCTGTTCATTGGCCTGAAAGAGAACTGATTGGCTGATCATGTTTCACGCCTTTTCTCAGTGTTCCACACTCAGACCAAAAACAATGACATGGTGATTTCAAAATGCTTTAGAAGGAGTGGATAGTAGAAATGATGTTATACCCAAAGAATGCTATGTTCTTAATTACTGATGTCTGATTAAAATTATATATATATTGAAAAGCATATTGTAAAGCTCTTTAGCATACAGAGAAACATTTAACAATAACAAAAACATAATATAAAGAAAAAGGAGAAGAATATATTTAGGTAATAGGAACAGCAAACAGCAGAAACTGTTAAGCGCATAGAATAATCTTTTCTTTACAAAGGTGAACAGACATTCCTAAACACGGGGAGAAAACTTATCAATTGAAGATTATAAATCTGAGATAGCGCTTCTGTTTTTTTCGATATACCACATTCCTAGTAAACTTGAATCTCTTTAAAAAGCAGGGGTGAAATGCTACTGGTTCTCACCGGTTCGCTAGAACCGGTAGTAAAAAGAAATCCTTAAAAGTGGGGGGAAAAGTTTCTGTGACACTCAGCTGTGCTGTGCGATCATCGGAACCTTTTTTCACTTTTTAAAGCATTTTTTACTACCGGTTCGGGTGAATAGGTGGTAAAAAAAATGCTTTGAAAAGTGGAGGGGAAAGGTTCTGATGATCGGGTGGCACAGCTGATTGTCATACAACCTTTTTTTCACTTTTTAAAGCATTTTTACTACCTACCGTATTTTTCGGAGTATAAGACACACCTTTTTTCCTCAAAAAAGAGGCTGAAAATCTGGGTGCGTCTTATACATCGAATACAGCATTTTTTACCTCCCAAAGCCCTGCCCCCTTCACCAAAATGTCCGTGCCTAGTCTTATGGAGGCCTCCCAGGGCCTGCAAGCCCCTCCCAAGGCTATTCATGCCTTTTATTTGAAAAAAACGGGCCCGTTTTTTGTGAAAGACGGTCTGTTTTGGGGGAGGTTTGCAGAATGCAAAAACTTTTTTTCCCCTTTCGGAAAGCTCTTTAGTTAGAGTGATTGATGAGAATTACATTGATCAAGTGCTGTGCCAGCAGAAACAAGTCTTAGGTGCTGCAGATTGTCAGTGATTTCCTTCTCCAGCACATGGATAAATACACCTGGAAACATCTACCTACCTACCTACTCTCCCTCCCTCCCTACCTACTGTATTTCTCTCTATCTCTCTATCTACCTACCTACCTACCTACTCTCCCTCTCCCTCTACCTACCTACTGTATCTCTCTCTCCTCTCTCTCTCTCTCTCTCTCTCTCTCTCTCTCTCTCTCCCTCTATCTACCTACCTACCCTCACTTTCTCCCTACCTACCTATTGTATTTCTCTCTCCCCCTCTATCTACTTACCTACCTACTGTCTCCCTCCCTCCCTCCCTCCTGTATCTCTCTCTCTCTCTGTCTCTCTGTCTCTCTATCTATCTATCTACCTACCTACCTACCTACCTACCTACCTACCTACCTACCTACTCTCACTCTCTCCCTACCTACCTACTGTATTTCTCTTTCTCTCTCCATCTCTTTCCCTCTATCTACCTACCTACTTTTTAAAAATTTGAGTCTTCAAAACCTTGGTGCATCTTATACTCCGGTGCATCTTATACTCCGAAAAATACAGTATTCGCCAGAACTGGTAGTAAAAAAAAGTGCTTTAAAAAGTGAAAAAAAATGGTTCTGACGATTGCACGGATCATTCCTGCGATTGTCAAACCTCTTTATTTCACTTTTTATAGCATTTGTTTCCTACCTATTCACCCAATCTGGCAGGAAAAAATGCTTTAAAAAGTGAAATAAAGAGAGTCCGATGATTCCACGGCTCACAGCTGATCCACGCAATTGTCGGAACCATTTTTTCCCACTTTTTAAAGCATTTTTTTCCTATTCGCCCGAACTGGCAGGAAAAAATGCTTTAAAAAGTGGGAAAAGTTGGTCACGCCTATCTGGTCACATGACCCACCACCACCACCAAACCACGGTGGCAAAAAAATTAGATTTCACCACTGTTAAAAAGGTATAACAACAAATATTGGGTATATAATTTAGAACCACCTTCACATATTTTAACCATGTTGCTCTTCCTAATTTTTAAAAAATCCAATTATTATCAGGCAAACTCATATCCTACACCCTATATTTATTCCATTTGGGTTTCATATACATAAATGTCCTAATTTCAGTAGGATTCACTAACCTTCTAAAAACATATGTGGGTGTCTGGTAAAAGGGAATGACCCCTTAGTGAATTATCATACTGTCATCTTACAATTGCAAGAGAATATTCAACATTCTTTGAGGCTCATAAGCCATTGATTTGTTAATATAGGGTATCCAAACACTGTTGAAAAATTCCTGCAAATAACTAATCTCTTTCTTAGCAATGCTGTTTACAGAAAAACACTGCACAATTAAAATGACCTCAAACACATTTCATTTCTGGTCAGGTGTCTTGGATGCTGCTAATATATTTGGATCAAATTATGAAATCAAAAAGTGTTTTAATTGAACTTAATGCCATTTCACAGTTTGAGACAATCCAAATGAATAGATTTGCAGAACTCTCAAATTGAAAAGGACCACAAGAATTATCAACAACCTTCTGCAATGTGCAGATAAATCAATTAAACCGTTTTTTAGGTGTGACTATCCAACTTCCTCTTTAAAAGTCCCCATTTTTTGCCTTTTAGAAAACCAGATTGCATGGGTTGGATAATGATCATTAGGCCAGGATCATTGTCCAAATCTTGACAATAAACATTGAGCAAAGAGATTGGGTCATAGCAGGGTCTTTACCAGCATTCAGAATCACTGTTCTATAAGCCTTATTAAAATAAGTTTGAGGAAAAACTTTATTCAGAAAAGCATAATTATGAATCTACAACAATATTGCAGTGTAAAACATCAATGTATCTCTAATGTCCCTGAACTCAATAGCCATCAGGACCACGAGCATTTCCTGTTTTCATAGATTTTATAATGTCTATAATTTCCCAAAGAGATAAAGGCACTGCTAAACGATGAACTGGGTCATATGTAATCTTTTGAAAGGGTTTATTGTATTAAAAAAAATTAATTTCTTCCTCAGTAACCCTTGACTCAGAATTATAAAGTCAGGTATGAAAATAATTCAAAATATTTCTGGCTTATTAGAACAGGGTCATTGCGTATTTTACCCCGAGAATCTTTCATAGGAGAAATAATATTGCTTTGTTGTAGCTATTTCAAATGAGAAGTCTATTATTCGCTAGGCCATTCTCCCCCCCCCCCCGCCCTTCCCTCCCCCACTATCTCTGTTTTAGGTGATTCAATTAATATGGTGTATTCAGGGCATGGAGGGAATTAAGATCCTGTTTAGCAGACATAAAAGCTTTCTATAATTTCAGTTCAGGAATTATGCATATGTAATCAAAAACTCCTTCATCTTATTTTCCAAATTGTCTTCTTAGTTTTCTATTTCTAAACCCAGCATATGGGGGTGGTGGTGTTCAAACTGGATTCTATTCAACTCTAGGATTCCAAAAGGGATTGAATGGGTTCTGTGATGTGAGAGAACTCCCCCCTTCAATCCCCCCCCCCCACTATAGTCCCTTCCAGCGACATATTTTTCCCCCTTAGTCAGATATGGATAGTTTATTCCCTCTTCATCCCCAGCTGTCTGCAAGGAACTATAACAAGGATGGGGAGCTATGGCCCCTTTACCACCTGTGGACTTTGACTCCAAGAAGTCGAAGCTAGGCAGGAATTCTGGGAGTTGAAGTCCACAGGTCATAAAGGGGCCATCATTCCTTATCCCTGAACTAATGGTGGGAGGCAAGAAACTGGTTGCCAGGATGTAAAAAAGATGTGGAGACTAGACTCTAAAAAGAGTGCAGAGAAGAGCAACAAAGATGATTAGGGGACTGGAGGCTAAAACATATGAAGAACGGTTGTAGGAACTGGGTATGTTTAGCTTAAGAGAAAGAAGGACTAGGGGAGACATGATAGCAGTGTTCCAATATCTCAGGGGTTGCCACAAAGAAAAGGGAGGCAAACTATTCTCCAAATCACCTGAGAGTAGGACAAGAAGCAATGGGTGGAAACTAATCAAGGAGAGAAGCAACTTAGAACTGAGGAGAAACTTCCTGACAGTTAGAACAATTAATCAGTGGAACAGCTTGCCTCTAGAAGTTGTGAATGACCCAACACTGGAAGTCTTTAAGAAGATGTTGGATAACCAATTGTCTGAAATGGTATAGGGTTTCCTGCCTAGGCAGGGGGTTGGACTAGAAGACCTCCAATGTCCCTTTCACCTCTGTTATTCTATTCTGTTCTGTTCTATTCTATTCTTATATATTTACAAACTAAATGGAAAAACATCCATTTTTCTTTGATGCTGCTCTTCAGGGGTGTTTTGATACAGAAAGAGCAGGACTAGTCAGCTGATATTCAGAAGCCCTACCCCTTTTTAAAAAAAATCAACAGGTTTCACGGCTTTAAAAAGTTAGAAAATCCTTGGATATGCAATAATACAACCACGAATATATACCTTTATGAAATCCCAAGCCACCATTACATTTCAATTTATAGGAGAGGAAGAAACCCACAATCTGCTTTCTGTAATAATGATGTATTTAAATGCTGTTTTTTTAAATGGACAATTTTTGCTTATATTAATGGAGAGTCTTACTAGAATATGATGAACTGTTCCAGTAGTACCTATATTGCATTTAACTATCCATTCACTTAAAGATCAAGATACTAAAAACTAATAAATTCAATACAAGTCTTATATGGTGTTTAAAAATAGTATATTCTCACTGGGAAGGATTTAACTCACTATATATCTACTAAATTAAACTCCAGCATATAGGTTTGTAGTACTTTCTATGTACAGGAAATAAATTTAGTTGAAACAGCATTATGACCTAATGTGATTAAAATCTGAAGCCATAATTATGATTCAGGGCTAAATAAAAAGATAGTTAGTACAACTATGTAAAACATCTGAATGAACTTTAATATGAACATATTAATTGATAAATGTGTTGCAATTATTAAAACATTTACTTACCAGTATTTTAAAATGCATCAGGCTCACATATTTTTGTTCCACTATAAAGTTTGTATGCTTATTATTCAGTTATCATACCCATAAGAGAGTTTGAATGTCATTGTCCATGAATATGTACACGGGCAGCTGTCTTCTGTATAAGAATTCTTTTTCATGGGGAGGAATGTAAGTTTCTTGTAAAATAAACAACTTCAAATTTTCATGGCCCATTTCAGTATCTGTTTTTTTCTTAGAAGGTCATTTAAGGCCTTTTATATGTTCCATCATCATTGGCCAAAGTCATCACAAACAAACAAAACATACCAAACAAAACATACCGACAGATCAACATTTTCATAGGTTAAAGGGAAAAAACAAATCCATTAACTGAGCCAAACTTTTTGAAGGTGTGTGTGTGTGTGTGTGTGTGTGTGATAAAATAAAAACTACAATAAATAAAAATAAAAATAAGAATGGAGGAATTAAACAAGACAAAAACACAAGGCCAAAAAAGGAACTGAGAAAGAAACTACAGCTATTGGGATTTCTAGATGAGACAATTAACTCAATAGTATAATAACACCACCCATCCCTCTAAAAGACAGAAAATCAATAGACTGTATATTTAATATAATAATACATATAGTGTTTATACTTCTTTATTTCAGATGACTTGAAAACAACAAAGTTTAATGCAGCCTCTAAATCAAAAAGCTTCTTCACACTAGAATACAGGGATAAACAGAAATTATAATTAGAAACTGAAAATTGTTAAATCTTATTCTATTTATGAGAACCAATTTGGTGCATTTCTAGCATCAAACTTCTGATTTCTAGTCCCACTCCAGTTCTAGTTCTGGTCCCACCTCAGATGCAAAGCCAAGTGGATCACCTTGGGCCAGTCACTTTATTTCACCCAAGGAAGAAGACAATGGCAAACCGCTAAAAAAACACCTTGCCAAGAACATTGCAGGCAGTCTCTTAAAATTGGATACAATTGAACAGAAGTAGAACTCTATAAGATTTTCTTTAGTTGTCATCCATGTTTTACTGAATATTTCTATTTCTGAAGAATTTGTAGAGATGTGCACAAATAGTTCATATATTTTTTGCACTTTATTCCATAGATCTCACCTGTAGAATATGTTCCTATACTGTAACTCCTCCACACTGTACCTATAATGCAACTCTCAGCAATCATAGGACTGAGATTTTGTCTAGTATGAAAATAAGCCTCATGGTTAAGCTTATATTGCAATTGCAGGACAGATATTCCACACAAAATTATCCATTAAGATTGCTGTGAACAATGTTATACTGAATATTCTGAAATTGGGTTATAAGCTCTGTAAAGAGGACCCTGCATTCTGCAGGTCTTTCTGGATTTTCAAAATCTGTGGCATGTTATTGCTCTGAATTTTCAAGATAAGCATTTTTTGTTAAGCTATTAAACCCATATTTCCCAATCTGAAGTATCAAGGCTTGGTTTCTACTCCAAAAATGTCTTAGCATCGGTCTCACATCAGACGCTAAAGTTTTATCTGCATAAATCCAGTGCTAGCATACTCAAAGTGCATAAATCTTAGAAAAGACTCTTTAAACTGGAAAGCGACTCCACCTAATTTTCTTTCTCACTTGGCCCTGCAGCTTCTTCAATCCTCTCAGGAGTCTGCTCTCCTCTTCTTCTCAACTTCATTTTTTTGCCATGTCATTAAACTTCAGCAGCATAAGCAACAGATGAGCACACTTGAATGAAGCATGATGCCTCCTGCTATCTAGCTGACTAGAGGAACTGAATAAGAGAGATAAAATATGACGAAGAGGCTCTGCAGCATACTAATCTCTATGCCAACATATCAAAAGGAACAGATCTTAGGGACTACTAAATGCTATCTAGTTAACATGGATTTTGTATACAGTACAGGATTTTGTATGGTGACCTAGGACCATCTGGGACCGTGGATTGAGGTGGCGAAGGCTGGAAGCGCCGGACGCCAAATCCCTTGGCTTGCAGCTTGTTGTGAAAGGTAGCTGTGGGAGGTTTGAAAAGGCTTAAAAACCATGTTGGCTGAATTTGAGAGGATTGGAGACCGGCCGGAACCTTTGAGGCCGGCAAAGACTGGATGGGTAGGCCGAGAAGGAAGCTGGGGGCCGATGGGAGGCCGGTGGGAGCGGTGTTGGGGCCTGGAATGGTGGTTTGGGGGCCAAATTCGCAGCTGCAGGCCAAGGCAGGATTAAAAGCCGAGGACCTGGTAGGAATAGGACTACGATTCAGGAGGCTGTATAGAGACCGGGGGGGGGGGAGCTTTGTTGGTGGATTACCAGGAGGCCCTTATCATCGTGCACTCTGACTGCACCCCACCTACCCCCCCCCTGCTGACTATTTATTAACAACTGCCCCGGATTCCATCTGCGTGAGCCCTAGAGGACTTCTTCCTACCCTATATGATTTACTGCTGATTGACCATCTGCCCCCTGCCTATTCCAACTACAGTCCAACTACCCCTTGCCATCCGCCACCTACCACCCACCGCCCCCACCTCTTGATTGTCATCTAACCAACCTATCACCATCACCCCCCCCCCCATCTAAGACTAATGACTGGACTATTCTGTTTTGCTGCAACCATGCTTTTCAAATTTTTACTGGATTATGACATCTTCAGCATAGAACCTAAGCCCCGACGACGAACTCTTTTAACACTCTATGTATTTAAGGTCAGACCTGATCCTACTGCGAGAGTCCCCCCTCTCGCAGGTGTGGCCCTCCGCCCTTTCGAGGGCCCACCTTGATGACGGATTTATTAATCCCGAGAGGTGGAGGAAGCGGAGACTTAGGGGGTTTTTAGTTAGTTGTTTTTAAAAAATTTGTAGGGGTGGGGGCTCAGGGGTTGTGGGGTGGGTGGGTCAGATCAGGAGCGATGTGAGAGCCGGGCCTCCAGGTGTGGTCGCGAGCAGAAGGAGCGGAAGGGAGGAGGAGGAGGAGGATATCATTCCTATACAGGGCTCTTTAATTCCAACGGTTGCAGGGAGGGGCAGATACGAGGACAGATTAAGAACTTACAGTCAGTTGGGAGACCGTGGTTGCTGGTTACACCCGGTCGCTTGTACCAACCCCCGCGTTCTAGGTGGTCAAGAGTTACAGACCCAAGGCCTGAGGCTGTTGTTATGCAATGCGAGGTCCGTTGTTAACAAGGCCTCCCTCATTCACGATCTAATTTTAGAGGGGGAGCCGGACCTCGCGGGAATAACGGAGACCTGGTTGGGCCACGAGGGAGGTCTTCCCCTCGTGGAAATGTGCCCACCAGGCTACCGAGCATTTCACCAGCCCCGGGCCCAGGGAAGGGGCGGTGGGGTGGCAGTAATTATTCGGGAGGACTTAGAGCTGAGGGAGTCTACTCTGCCACAGACGTCCGGATGTGAATCCCTTGTTGTGAAATGGGGCCCTGGGAGACAGTTGGGCCTGCTGATAGTATACCTGGCTCCTCGCTATACATCAGCGGCCCTGCCCGAACTCCTCGAGCTGATCGCATCGGTGATGGTTGAGACCCCCAAACTTTTAGTGATGGGGGATTTTAACCTGCCATCGATGGGAGAAGCATCAGAGGGGGTTCGGGAGTTCATGGCTTCCATGACAGCCATGGACCTGACTCAAATGATTCAGGGCCCGACACATGAGGGAGGACACACTCTGGACCTTGTTTTTGTCTCTGGCCAGTGGCTGAGTGATCTGGGAGGAGGGGACTTAACCATTACACCCCTGTCATGGTCAGATCACTCACTCCTTCGTCTTGACTTCCCTGGTGCTACCTCCCGCTGCGGGGAGGCGGAACCGGAAAGTACCAGATGGTTCCGCCCCAGGCGCCTGATGGAACCTGATAGGTTCCAGACGGAGCTTGGGCCACCTCCTGTAACCTTGACCCGCCCCCGGGTAGAGGACCTGGTGGTCGCGTGGAATAATGCGACTACCGGGGCCTTGAACCGGGTGACGCCTTTGCGGCCTCTCCGGCGGCAATGATCCACCCTGGCCCCTTGGTTTACCGAGGAACTAAGGGTGATGAAATGCCGCAAGAGACGTCTAGAGAGTCGTTGGAGATCCTCTCGCTCCGAATTTGATCGAACACAGGCACGAGCCCATTTAAGGACGTACCTTGTGGCATTGGGAGTGGCCAAACGCCAATATTGTGCCACTCTCATTGCATCCGCGGAGAACCGCCCTGCCGCCCTGTTTCGGGTGTCCCGCTCCCTCTTGTTTCAGAGGCCGCGGGGGGCCCCTCTACAGGGCAGGGCAGAGGAATTTGGTAAATATCTGCAGGATAAAATCGCTCAAATCCGGAGGGATTGGGTCCCTGTCAGTGGTCCAATGGAGACGTCCATGGCGAGTCTTGAGGAATCGATCTGGGAGGAGTTTGACTTGGTTGCCATCGAGGATTTGGACAGAATGCGTGGACGACTGCGACCCACCACATGTTTATTGGACCCATGCCCCTCCTGGCTTGTACTGGCATCCTGGGAGGTTACACGAGACTGGCTCCTGGGCCTAGTGAATGCTTCGTTGAGCGAGGGGTCTCTCCCGGCCGCCTTGAAAGAGGCGGTGGTGAGACCCTTGCTCAAGAAGCCTTCCCTGGACCCTTTGGAGCTGGCCAATTATCGTCCTGTCTCCAACCTTCCCTTTTTGGCGAAGGTTGTAGAGAGTGTGGTGGCCTACCAGTTTCCACGTCATCTGGAGGAAAATGATTATCTAGACCCGCGCCAGTCCGGCTTCCGCCCCGGTCACAGCACGGAGACGGCCTTGGTCGCGTTGGTGGATGATCTCTGGAGGGCCAGAGATAGAGGTTGTTCCTCTATCCTGGTCCTATTAGACCTCTTGGCGGCTTTTGATACCATCGACCATGATATCCTGCTGCGCCGGCTGGAGGGGTTGGGGGTCCGGGGCACCGTTTTGCGGTGGTTCGGCTCCTACCTTTCTGGCCAGACGCAGCGTGTGTTGGCAGGAGAAGAGAGGTCGACCCTACGCCCCCTTACTTGTGGGGTGCTACAGGGGTCGGTCCTCTCGCCACTCCTGTTCAACACATATATGAAGCCGCTGGGTGAGATCATCCGTGGTTTCGGGGTGGGATACCACCTGTACGCTGATGATACTCAGCTGTACTTTTCCACCCCGAACCACCCCAACGAGGCCATCGAAGTGATGTCCCGGTGTGTGGAAGCCATACGGATCTGGATGGATGACAACCGACTCAAGCTCAACCCCTCCAAGACGGAGTGGCTGTGGGTACCAGCTCCCCGGTTCAGCCAATTAACTCCATCATTGGCCATTGGGGGCATTCAACTTGCCCCCGTGGAGCGGGTGCGCAATTTGGGCGTCCTCCTGGATGCCCGGCTGTCCATGGATGACCATGTGACAGCCGTGGCAAGGGGGGCGTTCCACCAGGTTTGCCTGGTGCGCCAATTGCGCCCCCTACTGGACCGGGACGCCTTACGCACAGTCACTCATGCGCTGGTGACGTCTCGCTTGGACTACTGTAACGCTCTCTACATGGGGCTTCCCTTGAAATGCACCCGGAGGCTACAGTTGGTCCAGAACGCAGCCGCGCGGGTAATTATGGGGAGTACTAGGTACTCCCATGTGACACCGTTCCTGCGCGAGCTGCACTGGCTTCCTGTGGTCTATCGGGTGCGTTTCAAGGTTTTGATAACAATCTTTAAAGCGCTCCATGGCTCAGGACCTAGTTACTTGCGGGATCGTATTCTGCCCCATACATCCCTGCGACCAATCCGCTCGCACAGAGAGGGCCTCCTCCAGGTGCCGTCCACTAGACAGTGTCGGGGGGCGGCGCCTAGGAGTAGAGCCTTCTCTGTGGCAGGCCCAGCCCTGTGGAATGACCTCCCTCCGGATATTAGGAATACCTCTGACCTCCGCTCCTTTCATATTAAGCTTAAGACCCACCTATTCCAAGTAGCTGGCCTGGCTCAACTTTGATCTAACCATATCGCTCCTGACGGGTTTTTAATTGGGTATTTTAATTATATTTAATTATTTAGGGGTTTTTTAATCACTGTATTCTAATTGTTTTTTATTCATCAGCCGACCTCCTCCTTGTGTATGTCTCGGTATATGTCTCTGTTATATGTTTGTTTTGTCCACATATTTATTTCATATGTTTCATTGTACGCCGCCCCGAGTCCTTCGGGAGAGGGTGCGGCTAAGAAATAAATATTTATTTATTATTATTTATTACAGTGTGAACTTATTCACATTGGACCTCCTGTCCCTCTAGATCACCAACCTCAGATGTTTTAACTGTCTAACTTTTGTAGTCAAAGGCTTTGTTAGACCTGAAAGTTCCTATAAACAAAGAGTATTATGATACACCTTCAGAGCTTCCAAGAAGCATTGCTTCACCGTTCTTTGCCTGGGGTGACTGCACAGTCTCCCTTGACTATCAACTAAGGAGCCACCAGCTTACCTGTTAGAGCACTGGGTCAATTTAGCGTGAAGCTTACAAAGTCACTTTTCCTGGAAATGGGCATCTTCAGCATCTTTGTGAAATCTTCTTCTTTCTTTCTGGAGGCTAAGGGAAAGATATCTGAGATACCAAGTTGTCAGTGTGGGAATGCAATTGTTTCTGGGCATCTCCTGTTCAAGAGCAAGACCGTTCGGACCAGTGGTGAGTTCTGGCAGGCACTACTGCCAGTTCGCTTGTGGGAGCGCTGCGCGCACATTCACAATAAATAAAAATTGTTCTGCACATGCGCAGAAGTGAAAATCAAGATGGTGGTGCTGTAGGAGAACCAGTTCGGTGGTGGGGCAGGTTTGGGTTGCTTCCGGTTCCAGCGACCCAGGCCATCAAACCACTACCGGTTTGGGTGAAACTGTTCGAACCGGTAGGAACACACCTCTGGTTTGGACACAACCTCTGGCATTTTACAAGGATCCATTATCCAGCTGTACAACAATGCTGGCTATCTCTGAGACTAGAACTCTATGAAATGAAATGTTTCAATGACTATATGTTACATTCATTCACCTACATATACATAGGTATACGTTTAATTCACTAGAATGAATTATGTGCTGTGCAGAATTTAAATTAAAATACCCACAGCTAGGAGAACAGGTACATATGTAATGTGCTACAACTACTGTCTCACACAGACTTGGGTTGTTGCATTGTAAGCTAAGGAATAAAGCTCCATTCTATGGAGTGAATGGTGAAGATCAGCTCACCGCAGTATGATAGCATACAAGGTGACAAATGAGTGGAAACAGCTGGCATACCTCTAGAGAGGACTAAGCTAAAACATGTATGATGAAAACAAATAATCTTACAGCTATTCTTTGGCAAGGGTTATAACATGATTTCCTTAACCTTAATTAAAACAAGATACCCGAGCTCCACAATAGGAAAAAGTGGACTAGTTACAGACCAAAATAAATAGGATTCTTAATGAACCCTAGTTTCAGTTCAGTTGTTGTTTTTTTTGCCCCTGTTGCATAATTCATCCCTTCTTCATCTTTCCATCCCATTTTATTAGTCCCACATTAGGAATAGTGAAAAGGGATGGACTCTGTTCATACATCCTGCTAAGCAATTGTTTGTGTAATACAACAAACAAAAGCAAATTATAGCTTAGCATAATGCATGAACGGGGCCATTATGTTCAACCATGAGGAACAAGAGAACAGTTTCTCCATGGTGATATGCATATTTTTTTCACACATATTCTGCTATTAGATTAATATACCCTTCTGGCAATAATGATATAATATTTAGTTCTCAGCCCTTCTGTGAGATCTTAAAGGCATCCTAACTTATTGCATTTGGAGGTTAATCATAAGCTAATTAAAATGGGTAGTAAGTTCAGACTTTGGAACCAGAAGACTAAGTCTCTGCAATATAAAAAATACAGATCCGCATTCTTCATTTGGATAGTGTTGAATCAGGTGGTGGATCTCATATCCAAGCAGTGAATCCTCTCCTACAATGAAAATCAAAAGTGAGCTTCTAAAAAGGATTCTTTTGTTGTTGTTCTTCTTCTGTATTCTGAGCAGAAACCTTAAAATGTTCTCCAAATATGCACACAGGTAGCCCTCACTTACCAACAGCCCCATTTAAGGATTGTTCACAATTGCAATGCTGCTGAAAAAGTAATTTTATCATCAGTTCCTTGCAATCTGCTCAGTGGCTCTGCAGTCACAGGATCAATATATTCGGGCACTTTGTAACTGGTGGGCATTTACAATTGTTGCAGTGTTTCATATCACACGATCAGCATTTACGGGTTTCACAACTGGCTTGTGATTAGTCAATACAGAAATCCACAGTACAATATAACACAATACAATACAATAGCAGAGTTGGAAGGGACCTTGGAGGTCTTCTAGTCCAACCCCCTGCCTAGGCAGGAAACCCTATACCGTTTCAGACAAATGGCTATCCAACATCTTCTTAAAGACTTCCAGTGTTGGGGCATTCACAACTTCTGGAGGCAAGATGTTCCACTGATTAATTGTTCTAACTGTCAGGAAATTTCTCCTCAGTTCTAAGTTGCTTCTCTCCTTGATTAGTTTCCACGCATTGCTTCTTGTTCTACCCTCAGGTGCCTTGGAGAATAGTTTGACTCCCTCTTCTTTGTGGCAACCCCTGAGATATTGGAACACTGCTATCATGCCTCCCCTAGTCCTTCTTTTCATTAAACTAGATATACCTAAACTAAACATTCAGTAAAACTGAAAGTCAACGAAAGGCAATGTCTTGCTTTTAGCAACTGTGGTGACTTGCTTAACGAGACTGAATGGGAACTGAAATCATCAATCAGTTGTGGTCAGATGTTTTGCTTAGTGACCACAGTGTTTAGCAAGAGAGTTGCTAATCCCAATTGTGATCACTAAGCATGAACTACTTGAACAAAGCAGGATTATTTCTCCTTCGTTGCTTTTTTTTAAAAAAACTTTCACAGCACTGGTCAGAACCTGCTGAATACCACCTCTGAATATGGTGTACATTTGAAAAATGATCACACATTTGCATACAAACTCATTCCAAAAATAAATTAGTGGACTGGCTTATGTGCCTAGGCCTGCAGCTTTTTATTTTACAAAGGTTTCATGAGATGTTGAGGAAAACTAGATAGTTAATATAGGGGGAATCCTTTGATATGTGAAGTGTGTTGACTGCAGTACGCAGGAAAAGCAGCACTGATTTATATTTATTTTACATTTTACACCATTGGCTAACAATTTTGCTGGCTGTTCAGCGTTTCTATTTAGTGTTTTCAACAACATCATATTTTCTTTATGGTTGAAGGGCAACATAATGAAGCAGAATCTGCAAGTCTTAGAAAATCTCCCCTTCTTGAGGCCACTAAACAACCACTCCTGTCTGTCCTGGGAAAAATGAAAAAAAAAAAAAACCAGGAATTTACACCCCAACAGAAAGACACAAGAAAAAGGTATAGGGGAGTTTGTTTGTTTTTTCCCTCCAGACTGTTGCTAGCAAAAGTGAGAAAGTGAAAGAAAGACTATTATTCATAAACAGAACTTAAAGGGACAGATAATCAGTGGCCCTCCAGAAGCTGCTGTACTACAAAAATTAGCATATTAAAGAGGTATGCCAGAAATATGTAGTATTGCCACAGCTTCCTCAGGACTGGGGACTTTAAAAATGCATTCGTTGCAAGACTCCAAAACCAGGGACATGCCTGTTCACATGACATTTGAAATGTGTTCATCCCACTCTTTCCCCCACATTTAGACCAAGATGGTAGATTATGATCTGTAGCCTTTATTGAAGAGGCCTCACAGTGGACAATTAGAGGACACAGTCTTAGAATTGTTAAATTGAATGAAAAATATAATTGGGAAGAGAGCTTTTTGGAACAAAAAGTTTTCCATGAGTTAACTTCAAGATTACTGCTTTCAACAATTAAGTGTCTTGGTTTACATATTTTTTAATTGTTTAAGCTGTAGGTCAAACGTTCAGTTAAAATAAGCCCATGGAAATTTGCCTTTTGTTGTACACAGACTTATCTTTTCTCTCATTGTATTATTTCAGAGTTTTCTGTTTAAGTAATAAAGCTTCTAATCTTCTTTGCAGCAATATCTACAGGCAGAGGAACAATTGTGGAAAGACTCAGCATTAATAGATCAGCAGCTTAGGGCAAACCAGCCATTCATCAAATAGAAATAACAACGCTGATTGGATATATAATTCCAATTTCAACACCTCCAATTTTATTTTAAATAACAACAGCGGAATTACTTATTATTGTGCATTTGACATCTTTAGGCTTAACATCATTGTCCAATCATTACATAAAGTTAGAGCAATCAAATACCATCCTAAGATTTTGTAAGTTATGCATAATTACACATTGCACAATTGCACTCTAAGCTTCTTGAAAATTTTTTGAAAGTTATGTGTGATCTCTCTGCAGAAAATTTAGTTGCACTTAACCTAGACTGACTGAAATCAACAGGGCCCGAGCTAGTAAGCTTAAGCCCTATTTGTTTCAGTGGAGCTGTTTGATTTATGACTAATTCTAGATCCACCCACTGCTTCCATCTCACTTTATATGAAATTTAATCAATTGGTGGTGATTTTGTGGTGATTTTGTTAAATACTAAGACTCTTCTAAAGAAGGTTGGTAGCTTTTACAAGTTAGAATAACCCAAACATATTACAGTAGCCGAATTGATTGGGAATTCTGGGAAATGTAACCCAAACATGGTAGGTATGAGAAACCTGTGTTATAAAAATTAAAGCAGAATTGCAGGATAATTCCACATGTAGAATTAAGAATTTCCATGTGTAGGAAGTTATCACCTAGCCCTCTCCCAGAAAAATCCCTCCGAAGGGCACCAATAAGACCCTCCGAAGGGCAAACAGAGAAAGTCCCTTCAAAAGGGCGCGAAAGGTCCTCTAAGGACGCGAAAGTAAAGTGGGGAAATACGAAGTGGCAAACCCGGCTAGGATGAAGTGAACCCACATCTAAACGGGATCATGGGAAGCGGTAGCTCGAGGGTAGCCACGGAAACCCCCCTAGGGGAGTTGTTGGGGGCCTGGGACGAAAAGCAAATGCCCGTCCTGGCCGGAATGAAGAAAAAAAGAGCAGATTGTAGAAAATGGGCTTTGCTGAAAGATGATACAGGAAAAACTAATTTGGCTGAAAAGGTACTTAAAGGAAAATGGTGGGGTTTCTTTTTTTTTTCCTCTTGTCTGTCTCTTTCTCTGTCTTCTATATAACCACGTGGTTTTTGTTTGTTAAGATTTGTGCCTTCCCCAATTTAACTGAAATTCATGGTGGGAATGATTTTGTTTTTCCCTCTTTGTCTGTGTGTGTGTATGTCTAAGTCTTTGTGCACCCTCAAGGTAATTGTAACTAAGATGTCTCCAATCCAAAAGACAAGAATTTTAAAGTGTTCAAAGAAAGAAAGGAGTAAACTGGCAGAAATTGCCTTCGCTCAGTTTGTTGGGCCTAGAAAACTAACTGAAACTGGGAAGGGTCTTTACTTTGTGTCTGTTTTGGCCAGCAGAAACAGAGTAAAGATTTTTTTTCCCTTCCTTCCTTGCCTATACCTTAGAGTAACAACCCAGGAAATGTTTGCAAGAAAAGTTTCATCCTTGCATTTATTGTGTGACTAAATGATTTTACCTGTTCATTTCTTTCCTGGAGCATGTGAATCCAGACTCCATTTCTCATCTGTGATATCCCCATAATGTTTATCTGTTTATCTGCTTAGTAACTAATGGTTTTATTTTTTCAAACTCTGCCTGCAAGCTATCTACCCCCCCACGCCCCTCCCTTACCTCTAATCCTCCAACAATGCCTTTTCTGTGGGGGGAGGGAACCTTGTTCTCATGTTTTTCAGCCCTAGAAGATTGTACTCTTCAGGTGAGTATAGATTTTTTTTCCCTTTGGGGGGAGGAGGAGAGTGTTGCCTTGTGTGTGCATGTATGAAATGAAGGAAATTCCTACTAAAGGTTTGCCTTCAACCTGAGTAAAAACCCTCTGCACATTTTTCTGACCAACCTACTCTATTAGTCCTAAAGTAAAAACCTGGCCTCCAGAAGGCAGTTTTGATTTAGATTTTGTCAACAAATTTGCTGATTTTCTGGCCACCATCAGATGAATCAAGGGCCCCACCCAGATGCAAATGATGTGTTAATGAAAGTCTCCATACATCTTGGATCTTTAAAAATATGCCAGCATGTGCTGGGAGAGCCAACCTAGAACCCTGGCTGAATGCAAACAATGTGTGGACAAACATCTCTGTACATTGTTTCTATACATCTTGATATTTAAAAATGCCAGCGCGTGCTGGGATATCAAGATAGAATTTGGATCTTTAAAAATTAGCCAGCGTCCGCTGGCAGGTCCAAATTAGAAACGAACACCCCAGGGCAGAGACAGGCATTAACAATCTAGTGCGTGATCATTTCCAGACCTGGAGGGAAGTTGAGATCCTTTAATAATAGAAAATGGAGCTCATTGGCTTATGTACAGCTCCCTGAAGTAATTGTAATAACTGCCTTGCATGAAGAAAGAATGAAATGGGATTTTTGTATGTGAAATTAATGATTGCAGTGCAAATGTGAGTATGTTGATGGTAAAGTTGGTATGAATGTAGTTTGATTCCCTTTCATATAAAGAAGCAGTCAGTTACAAGGTTGTTTAATGGTATGTGTGTGTATGCATGTGTGTTATCATTTCCAAACCTGAAGGGAGGGTGAGATCCTCTAATAAAAGAAAATGAAGCTTGGTGGCTTGTGAAAAAAAAAAGCTTCCTGAAATACCTATGATTGTTTGGCATGAGCAAGCATGAAGGTCTGATTGCAGTATGAATGTGAGTATGTGTCCCCCATGCCCCAGGGAGTGATAAGTGAATGGATCCAGAGATCCACGTGATTGCCTGTGTGAATTCCCACCCCCCTCTTCCTTCTGGGTCATTCTTTGGAGGGAAGCAGGAAAAGCGGGGAGAATGAGTGTCTGCTCATTTTTACCATGAGTGTGTGTATGAAACGCCCCAGTGATACCTGTGAATGCCTCTGGGCATTCCCCCCTCCTTCTTTCCCTCTTTCCTTTTGGGTCATTAAAGGCTGAAATTTTTTCTCCTCACTTTAACCACTCCCCCCCCCTCTCTCTTCTGAGAAATTTGGAGTAAATGGGTGATCTGCTCCGCTTACCTTTCACTATTGTGATCTTTCATCTGCATATAACAATTATGCAGTTAGATTTCTTTGCTCTGAATACAATTTTGATTTTTTTTCTTGTAATTTTTGAGGTTTAAAATGCTTAATTAAACCTATAAAAAGGAATGATTTTGAGATATTTTGCTTACATTTGTAAATGTTTTAACATACTTAATGAGAATTTGCTTCCATCTGAATGGAATTTGATATTTTGGAGTGTTGACTCAAAGTACCTTTTTTTAATTGCAATTTTTTTAAAGCTGTTTTTCTTCCCTCCCTCTTTTACACCTGTGCATTTTTAAATGTTTATGAGTCAAGGTGCTCTACCCTATGAGATTGTATTTGTTTGTTTGTTTGCAACACAAGTTGTTGTCCCTCTTGGAAATTTACTCATCTTACTGCAAAAGTGTTTCAATCATACAGGCAGTGGGAATGTCATGTTCCATGAAATTTACTTCGTCTGCCTCCTGAAATAATGTTTGGATTTCCACACTTGGACAGAATGGGTGAGATTCCACAACATAAGACTAAAGATATGTCTGTAAAGAACTGTATTCTTGGCCTCTTTTTTTTTTACCTCAGAAACAAAGGACTGCTAGCTCAAACCATAACTCTCCAATTTGCTGCTGGTGATTGCCTCCTGATAAAACCTGACATGAGGAAAAAAACTTAGCCAAGCCTGGGACAGACTGCCAAGACTGACTGACCACTCTTACCAGCAAGCCAAGCCTAGTACCATCCAGCAGACATGAAAAAGGACTCTGAGATGAAGTAAAGACCAAAAGACTGTTCAATTCCCAGAAGATAGCTGTAAAACTACGGGGGAGGGTGAAAATTGTTTGAAAAAAAGTTTTGTTTCTTTGCCTCCTTCACAGAAATTGTAAGGTCTTCTTTCCTGTCTCATTTATATTGTAATCAGTTTAACGTATTCATGTAAGAACTGTATTTGAGAATGGCTAGCACAGCAAGTTCTGAACACCTTAGATTTCTGGCTGGTGGGAGGGAAATTTTGTCCAAAATGTCTGTATTTTCTGTATTGTAGAAGCAGCTACACACACACACACACACACACACACACACACACACACACACAAAGAGAGAGGGAGAGAGAGAGGCTCCATTCAGAATTAGATTGAAACTATCTCCTTGACTTAACTCCACAAAGCTTTTCCTAGGTTGATTTTGCCCTTGCACAAAAGCAGATATCTCCCTTTTAATCCCATGGGGGAGGGTCAGTTCCCCTCAGGCAATTCCCCCACTTGAAGAGTAGCAGAAAGGATCTTCAAAACTCAAACCCTGTGACTCAAAAATAAGTGATGCTGCCCAGTTGCCCAGTAAAGCAGGACATGTTGCACTGGTGGTCTCTGATAGGAGTCCCTGGGCTCATTGTGTGTAACTTTAAAAAAAATACTAAATAGCTTGTATTGCACACTAGCTAAACTCAATTTGGCCTTACTAAAATAGAAGCTAGGGCAGGTTAAAGAAATCCCTTGGAAATGGGCAGCCTGTACTTCTTTAAAAGGCAGAACCATGGCTGTGAAGGTTTTTTTGGGACTTCTGCTTGCTTGTAATCTGGAAGCTCACAGAAAGTGACATCTGAAAATAATTGGCATGGTAAATTGGATATTGTAAATTTCTTTCCAGAAATTGTGCCCTGGTTGCTAAGACCTTCATGGTTGAAAGCTCTCTGGGAGCCACTGAAGGGATCCTTCTGCTGTCTCTTTCAATGCTTTTCCATCAGAAAAATTAAGTTTCCCTGATCTGACCAATTTTATCTTTTGTCAAAAACATGTGCGTTCCACTCACATTTTTTTGAAAAAAAAAAAAAAAGGAGGGATTGTAGGAAGTTATCACCTAGCCCTCTCCCAGAAAAATGAAATATCCTAGGAAATATTGATAAGGCAGAATATTATATTTTCCTGGATGTGAAAAAAGGGAGAAGCACATTTTAAACACATTTTAAAGTAAATTCCTGCAGCTTCCGGCCCATCCCCACTTTGTCAATGGGCCATTAAGAAGGCCAAGCTAGTCCAATTTACATAATAAAGAGTTCAGCTCCAGGGGGATGGGTGTAGAGTTCTGGCAGTGACAATGAAGGCAGGATAATATAAGCCTTTACTCAACTGACCACATGGCATCTGAATAATAATAATAATAATATTTAATGCTTCTAGACCGCCCCCTCTCCCGCAAGGGACTCGGGGCGGTGTACAGTTCATACAAAATATAACAGGATGCAATAAAATTAAATTAAATATGTACAGTTGACAATTGACATGGAGGAGGTTAAAATGTAGTTAAAAGAACTGTACAAAGCAGATATAAAATAAATTCAAACCCCTAAAAACAAATACAGTAAATTAAAAAACCCTAAAATAACCAGATATAATACATTTGCCAGGAGAGACAGTTGAATTATGCCAGGCCTGCTAGTCGGAACAGGTGGGTCTTCAGTTTTTGCCGGAAGGAGCGGAGGTCAGAAGTGGTTCTAATGTCGGGGGGGAGGTCATTCCAGAGGGTTGGGCCCATCACAGAGAAGGCCCTACTCCTCGGTGTCGCCCGCTGGCATTGCCTAGTGGACGGCACCAGGAGAAGTCCCTCCCTGTGTGAGCGTATTGGCCGCAGGGATGTATGTGGGAGGATGCGATCCCGCAAGTAACTAGGTCCTGTGCCATGGAGCGCTTTAAAGATGGTAATCAGCACCTTGAAACGCACCCGGAAAACCACAGGCAGCCAGTGCAGCTCGCGCAGGAGAGGTGTTACGTGGGAGTACCTCGTAGTCCCCATCACAGCCCGCGCGGCTGCGTTCTGAACTAACTGCAGTCTCCGGGCGCGTCCCAAGGGCAGCCCCATGTAGAGAGCGTTGCAGTAATCCAGGCGGGACGTCACCAGCGCATGAGTGACCGTGCGTAGGGCATCCCGGTCCAGTAGGGGGCGCAATTGGCGCACCAGGCGAACCTGGTGGAACGCCCCCCTTGCCACGGCTGCCACATGGTCATCCATTGACAGCCGGGCATCAAGGAGGACGCCCAAATTGTGCGCCTGTTCCACAGGGGGCAATTGTTCGCCCCCTATGGCCAGCGATGGGATCAGCTGGCTGAACCGAGGTGCCGGTAGCCACAGCCACTCAGTCTTGGAGGGGTTGAATTTAAGTCTGTTGTCCCCCATCCAGACCCCGACGGCCTCCAAACACCGGGACATCACTTCGACAGCCTCGTTGGGGTGGTTTGGAGTTGAAATATACAGCTGAGTATCACTCAACCCCAAAACCACGGATGATCTCACCCAGCGGCTTCACATGTGTTGAACAGGAGAGGCGAGAGGACCGACCCCTGTGGCACTCCACAAGTGAGTGGCCTCGGGGTCGACCTCTGTCCCCCTGTCAACACACATTGCCTCCGGTCGGAGAGGTAGGAGCCAAACCACCGCAAAACGGTACCTCCTACTCCTATCCCCTCCAACCGGCGCAATAGGATACCATGGTCGATGGTATCAAACCTGGATTCAAAACTCAGCAGCCTAGAGGGTTGCCCTTGCATGGGCCCATGTGAGTCTGGCAACCAATCAGAATACATTTCTTACACAGGAACAGGAAACAGATAGGTGGGGCAGAACAGATTATAAAAATCCCTGCAAGCCCTTCTTCAGCCCTTCTCTTCCCTTCTCTTCTTCTCCACCAACATTGAAGCATGTGATCACCTTTTCTGTTCAGGGCTCAAGCCATATGGTCCTGTCCACCATTAAAACCATCTTTCCAAGCAGCCTCCTTGTCTCCAGTGTCTTTTTCCCCACTTGGAGCCGAACCCAGAAGGACATTTCTTCCAACACTTGTTTTCGTGACACATTTACTCTTAGTATTACTATCTGACACATAAAGACAAGCTGCACAATTCTGACTTTGAAATTAATTAAAACGTGTGTGTGTTTGTGTTTATTACATCCATATCCATCCTTTTTACCATAAATCAGGATAATGAAACACAAAATAATGTTTCAAAGTTTACAATCAAAATATCAATATGCACATCAACGAGGCAATTTCTACCATGAAAAAAATTAATCCAGTAACAAATGTGTCAGTTTCAGCAAAAATGTGGAAAATCTACTTGCTCTGGAACTCTTGAAAAATTAGGGTTACAATAAGCAAGTATGAGTGCCATTCTTGCATTTAAAGAAAATAGGAGAGAGAGAAAACTGTCCAAAAGGGAGGGGGGAAGAGAAGGAAAGGAAAAAGGAAAGGAAAGGAATGTTGTGCAAGACACTGTTGATGATTTATAAATTTTCCATTCAGGCTAATTGAAGGACTGTATCCTTAACAAAAAATACAAAAGCAATAAGAATTTAGCCTCAATCCAATTCCAGGATGGCAGCACTGAAATAGCTTAAAATATATTAATTATTCACTGCTGGGAATGTACAATGTCTCATACAGCAGTACTTCCCCGAGAAAGGAGTCTGTATCCTCATGTAACAGAACAGTAAAAACTGTGTGCTTGTTGTGTTATACACTAACCACCTGAACAGACTCATCCTGGTACATTTATTAAAGCAACAAAACAATCTTTTATTCAAGTTTCAGTGGCAACATATGTCAAAAGCAGCCCGCATATGCAAATTATACCATGAAAGTAAGTATTCTGCATTCCCATTGCAAGAACTGTCAAATATTTTCACAGTTATTTTGCACAGAAAGATGTTCTTTTTTGCTTGCTCCCATTTATGAAAATTAATGCAAGGTCTCCACCTACTGGCTCTGTGTACATCTCACCAGCATCCAAATGAGATTACTTTTTTTAAAAACACGCATTGTATCTCATGACATCCATCCCAAATAGAGAAAATTCAGTTATTTCTGTGAGCCTTTATATTACCAAGCAAAAGCATGTCCACCCTGTACAGATTTATTGTGTACAGCAAATATCCACAATCAGCTGTAGCACATTGTACATACTATAAGATGCCAATTGGACTTGGAGCTCTATGTTCTTAACAAGGCATAGCAAAGGATACTCATTAGCAGTAATATGAGCTCCGTGATTTAGGAGGGCATTTCTTAACAACGGAAATAGTATCTAAGATGTTATTCTGCACTTAGCTTGCAGAGTTTTGGATCGGACCTGGTTATAGAGGCAAGGGAAGACGGGGACATGATAGTATCTTAGCAAAAAGCTTTTTTTCCTTTTTGTTATTGTTTTGGTAGTTGGTTCTAGGAAATGCACTTAACGATAGTTAATAATCTGTGTCATTCTTGACATTTCCTCCAATTGCACTGTAAAGCATAATCTTAAAAAAAAGAGGGAGCAGGTAGTATGGGTTACCATCCATGCTCTTGCTATTATGGAGGCCGTAAGAAATAGCAGAGGCCTCAAACAGGAACAATGTAGCCTGGCAGGGCACTCCTCTCACCCCCAAGTTTGAGAGTTTCATCCAAAGCTATGGAAGCCTATGGAAATTACCATAGCTGCAAACCTCCTTCCCTCTTCAAAGCTTTAGTGCTTGATAGCATACAATCAAGGGATGGCATATCTCACCCCAGCTACAGAAACTGATGCTCTTCCCCTTTGAAGCCCAAAAGGAAGGCTGTCCCAAAATGGAGGGAGAAATTGGAGTAGTCCAAAGAAGGTTCAGCCCCAGCCTGAGTTTGATTGAGTTGAGGCCACCAGATCCCTCCCCTTTCACCAAAGCAACTGCAAGAGGAAATTGTGCCTCTCTTCAAAACACTTACCAAGGGTCTATGGAGATTCTCAGTTATCCAGGTCATGGTTGTCCCAGAGGGGCTTCTTCAAGAGGCATCTGGGCTTTCTGGTTTTTCTTTGAAGACGTTTCACTTCTTGGATGAGAAGCAAAACCTCTTGAAAGAAAAACCAGAAAGTCCAGTTGCTTCATGAAAAAAACACCTTTGGGATTTACCAAGGTTGCCAGGTAGCATAGCCTGGCATAGTTGTGCCTTCCAGGACTGGTAAGCTCATCTTAAGCTTTCATTCATTTTCCTTCAAAAGAATCTCACCTTTAGATCAACTGAACTGACCAGAATGTAAAACCTGATTAGAAAACCCCGAAAAATATAGTAATAGGATTTGCAGGCATTGTTGAAGATTCAGACAGTGGAGAAAGTGGGAGATGGAGGAAGACATCTGGAGGCTATAGGCGCAGCTCAACTAGAAGAATAAACAAAAGCCGAAGCCACATGGAGATTGAAGTCTGGTACAGTATCTATGGCAGAACCAAGCAGACGTAGTTATAAATCAGTGGTTCTCAGCCTGTGGGTCGGGACCCCTTTGGGGGTCGAACGACCCTTTCACAGGGGTCGGCTAAGACTATCGGAAAACACATATTTTCGATGGTCTTAGGAACCCAGACACCAATTTTATGGTTGGGGGTCATCACAACATGAGGAACTGTATTAAAGGGTCACGGCATGGGGAAGGTTGAGAACCACTGTTATAAATGAACAGCAGGTATCCAGCAGTGAACATTAAACACAGATCTGAACTGAACTTCAAGGAATAACTTTTTCTGTGTGTGCACATTTTTTACTCCAAAGAAGAACTCTTAACACCTTCCTTACAACTCCATGAGGGACACCTGCATATTCATCATGAAGAACTGTATCAGGAACGGATTTTGAGAAATGAACCACGTGGCATATACAGCCTGCAAGAACTACAGATCTATCTAACAGAATATTTTTATATGTTGATCAAACTAAGGACCTAGGTGACTGCAGGTTATTAGTGTATAATCTGTGGGTTTTTAGATGTTACTACGCTACAACCCCAGGATCCTTCACTAGTAGCCTGTTGCCTGGCATTAATTGGCTCTCATATAAATCTGAAAGAACGATCATTATACAGAATATTGGTGTGAATTCAAAAAGACTTCATACATGCTTGGCTTAAGTGAAAGGACTGAACAAGAACTAGGGTCTTAGAGCAGAATTCCAAGCTTCCTGGGACGCCTGTCATGACTGAGTTTTAGGTACCAATTATACATATCAAAGTGTCTTCATTTGGGGGGGCTTCATCCTTCTGCTGGACCTTGGCATGTTTTAAGCAAGATTTGTGACTAAGTCACAATATCCATGTTCATAAATCAAACAAGTCTGCTTAAGTGACTGAAGCACAGGAAGTCATCTAAGGGATTTGTTTATGTTCAGATCTTTTCCCCCTTGAGATGCACCCGAAGGCTGCAGCTGGTTCAGAATGCGACCGCGCGGGCAGTCTCGGGAGTCTTTAGCTACTCCCACGTAACACCTCTCCTGCGCGGGCTACACTGGCTGCCTGTGGCTTTTCAGGTGCGTTTCAAGGTGTTGACCATCATCTTAAGGCGCTCCATGGCACAGGACCTAGTTATTTGCGGGATCGTATCCTGCCCCATACATCCCTTCGGCCGATTCGCTCACACAGAGAGGGACTCCTCCGGGTGCCGTCCACTAGGCTGTGCCAGCGGGCGACGCCTAGGGGAAGGGCCTTCTCAGTGATGGGCCCGACCCTCTGGAATGACCTTCCCCCTGACATTAGAATGACTACGGACCTCCGCTCCTTCTGTCAGAAACTTAAAACCCACCTGTTTCAGCTAGCCGGCTGGCCTAATTCCACCTTTCCCACCTCAGTTTCATTTTTAAATTTTTATGATTGGTTTTATGGTCTAAGTTTTTAATTTTTATAAATTCGTACAGGGGCTGTTTAATCTAATTTTAGCTATGTATATTATTGTTTCTATGGTTTTTAAAATTTATACCTGTACACCGCCCCGAGTCCCTTCGGGGAGAGGGGGCAGTCTAGAAATCTAATAAATTATTATTATTAATAATTAATTATTATTATTTTTCACTTTACTGATTACTGAAAACAAGTCACCCACATTGAACATATTATAAACCAAGAATGAAAGCATATGCATAATTTTGCTCCGGTGCTCCATGATATTACCAGATTTTTAAAAAATCTTCTACAATTCCAAGTATTCTAGAAGATTATGGCAAGTATGGCAGAGCATTACAATAACTTTTAAAATAGTCATTAGAGTTTTTAAGATAATTTGGATCATAGTTATAGTCATGGCTGTTATCTTAAAAACTGTAATGACTATTTTAAAACTTAATTTAAGAAGTCTTAGCCTTCCTTTATTTAACTTCTTTAATAATCCACTTGTATTGTTATATTATTACACTTGTAGCAACAGCAAAAGGTTTTGCTACATTTGGAGACTAAAATATTCTATCAAACAATGAGCATAGTTTTTGTAAAGTCTTCCTTCAAATATCCTCCCTCCAGCCAGGAAAAGGAAAAGATGCTGCTGTGAGGAAGAAGTTGAATCGCTAACACTACACCCTTACATACAAAGACTCTTGCTGGGAGTATCTAGTATCTTAAATGTCCTCAATAATAAAGAGTGGAAAACATTGCAGGAGTTAAAAATTACTTGCCATGTAGAAGAAAGGTTGTATCAGAACTGGGCAGTTCAAATTAGTTCCTCTAGGGCTACAACTGTCTGGTTTCACATTTAAAGTCTCAATCTCTGGTAAAGCAAGCTGGGAAGAAACGTCTGTAATAGAACTATCCTACAGTGAATGAAGTTAAGTGAGTCACACAAAGGCATATGCTTTTTTGGGCAGCAGCAGCAGCAGCTTCCAGCCATTCTAGTAATCTAAAACAGCTTTAGTGCTGGTAGTTGTTTTATACAATATATTGGGCACAAAACAAATCCCTATCACCCTTTTGTAACATACAAACAAGCTGAGCCACACGATCCTCTGAAGCTTTTTTTTTTACTACCAGTTCACAGAACCACCGGTTCAACCGAACCAGGAGGATTTCACCCTGGTTCTACCAACCATTAGCTTTTTAATTTACTATTCTGTACTTTACTTGTCTGAGGAACTAATTCAGATTCTTGGCCTAGTTCTTTTCTTTCACCACTACAGAAAGAAGTAAAAAGGTTCCCCAAACTGTTTTCTTGGAGCTGAACAAATTGCTATTATGATTGTAAAGATGGACCCCATCCTCCATGTTCTATCCAAATCTTGTTGTGGTCCACCAGCTGCCAGCAAAGCTGGCAGCAGACTCATACGACTAGGAAGTTGGGGAGGAACTTGGGCCAGTTCTGGAGCCTGGGGAAGGCTCTGATGGATGCTCTGCATCAGACGCAGAGATAGAGCCAGGGCAGTCCAACATTTCCCAGCCACAGGAGAGGCAGTTGCTTTTAGAGGCTGAGATAAGTGAGGAAGAAAAACAGCTGGGGTCTGTTCCAGATGCATGTATGTGCAGAACAGTTAGGAGAGGTGAACAACGGAGGACAAGGAGTCAACTCGGGAAGCAAAGTACATGTCGATGCTGAATGTCCCCTCCCTAGCTGGGGAATAAATAGAAGGAAAGGGGAGCTGTTGTCATAGGAGACAACAGTTAGTATTTCTGAAGATTTTGTTCATCGTGTTTTGTGCATCAGACTGCTTGCCAAAACTTAATTTGTAGCCTTTTGACTGGGAGCTCCCGCAATTATCGCAAGAAACTGATAAGGTCTGTTGCTGCATTTAACTCCTTGCAGGACTCTTGCTTGGACTTTTCGATGGGTGAATGCCATTAATTCACAGGAGGTAAATAAAGAGGGGGTTTTCGTGACAAGGAGTCTGTTTCTTGCTTCTGCAAAGGCTGGCTCAGAACAGATCTATTATCCATAAAGATAATACACATTCTAACATTACTTATAGCTAGGTTTTTCTATGCTATTTTCCACATTTGGTTTTATGCAACATCAGAGGGCACTTTCCCTAAAATGCTGTTCCGACAGAGGGTGTCTACACTTACATGGTGTTATTCAGGGTGTTAAACTAAATTTAATGCTTTCACAATATTTGTGCCACACATTTCAATTGATCCTACTACTCCTTATTAATATGACTTGCTGTTAAACTTTTGCCTGCTCCTTGGAAATAATTATTATTGTTCCTATATAATCCCTATGTTAGCTTTCCTTGCTTCTGGTGTACTCGTTAATATTTGGTATTTTTTTATTTTTATTCTGCAAAATCCCTTTAAGTTTAATAAACAGAAAAACAATATGACTTATTGTTTGAAATTGTACCTTTAAAAGTCTATGCAATTGACCCAAGACACATGGGCAAAACACACACTTAAAATGCCTCCATGGCAAAATAGCCAAGGCCAACTATAGGTATTGTGTTCAAAAAAAAAAAAAAGAGAATACATGAACAAAAATCAAGAACAGCAACATAAAGAAAAACATAGCTTGTTTTACATTCAGGAATACAGGTAAGCCTCGACTTATAACATTCATTTAGTGACCGTTTGAAGTTACAACGGGGATGAAAAAAAGTCTTATGAACATTTTATACACTTATCACCACTGTAATGTCCCCACGGTTACGTGACCAAAATTCAGATGCTTGGAAACTGGTTTATATTTATGACGGTTGCCATGACCTGGGGTCATGTGATCCCCTTTTGCAACCTTCTGAGAAGCAAAGCCAATGGGGACGCCAGATTCAGTTTAAATCCTGTTACTAACTTAAAAATTGCACTGATTCACATAACAACTGTGGCAAGAAAGGTAGTAAAATGGGGAAAACTCACTTAACAAATGTCTCACTTAGCAACGAAAATGATGGGATCAATTGGGCTCATAAGTCAAGGACTACCTGTATTGGATGTTCTAACACACCCTTCCATCTCCATTTCGTAATATCAAGGTCAGTAACATGTCTCACAAAGCCATGGATCTGCAAGTCTTCAACATTTAATTTTAAAAAGAGGAAAATAATAACCTAGGCTATAAGGTGAATTGAGTGAGGGGAGAATTGCACAATGGGGCCTGGCACCTGAAAAGAAACCCACCTTACTCCACATATAAAAGCAAAATATTGATTTCAGAAATCTACATTTGATATTCTCTTTCCCCCCCCCCTCCACCCCTCCAGCAAAAGCTTCCCTTAGCTGGAATCTGGTATGAGAAAACATCAAACAAATGTAGCTTTTCCTACAGCTTTATTGTGGCTGTGTTAAACTTGTACCACCGCTTTATTGCTGCTTAATAACAATTTTTTATCACTGGAGTCAAAGAATATTCTTTTATTTAAAGAAAAATACACTGTACTTTATGAACATCATGAAATATCCAAACACATCTTTCTTTTTTTCAGGGCGCTCAGCAAGAAAGCTCATATTTACACCATATAACCACAAGATGTGTTTTCTCACCAGTACTCATCAGTAGTTATACATATAACACTAAAGCCTTTAGAATTTAATTTGAATTTTACAGGGGCATCCTGTTTGGTTTCGTATAGATATTTAAAAAATTATAACTCCTGCTGTTCTTGCCTGTTACAAGAAGAAATATTTCACTGTTACTTCCAACAAGCCCTGGGGCCAACTGGAAGCTTGATTTTCCTTTGGTAGTCCTTTTAAGACATTTACGTTAATCATGGCTTTCTCAAATGTGCTAATTTAGTTAAATCAACATATGTGTTTCAAAATGTAGTTATTAGAACTGTTAAAATGTGTAGGATTAAACAAAAAAAAAAACTAACAGAAAGATTCAGGCTATCAGGAGAGTGTTCTTCCAATATACTGTAGGTATAAACAATACCTACAATACCTATATACCAATACAATACCTCTCAACAATATTGAAAAATCCTCACTGATGAGGTTTAATGCAGTACAACCTGCAATAAAAATATATACAACTTCTAAACATCCTAGTGCACAGATAAGATTTAACTGGGTTTTGAAACATGATTTCTGTATACCTGTCACTCATTCTTTCTCCCATGAGAGAATTCACAAGTCACTAAGTGTAACAAAAGAAAACGGTTTTAACTTATGAAATGATAGTACTTGCCAACAGGCAAGAATTGGTAGCAATCAACTCAGCATTAAGCTTCCCTATAATTAATAAAATACCTTGAGATTTACATCTGTCTTAATATATTCTGCAGTTTAGATGGAGCCTTTTTGTGGTAGTAAGCAAAACAGAGCATTGTAGAAGAAAACTGGAATGGCTAGGACGTATGGAAGTCCATAGCTAAATCTGCATTTTACTGAAATGTACTTAGATTGAAATGGTCAGAATAAATTAAGAGATTATTTTCCTATTATATTAGTTTAAATTCAAACTTTTTCCTAGTAAAAACAAATCAACATTTGGCAGCTATACAATCTATACAACTGTATGCCTCACACCTCACAAACTTAGTAACATACAGAACAAGTGTTCTTGATTTTCATATTTCTGCATTTTTTTCAACACCCGCAAAGGCCAAAGCACACCGTCTCTTGTGATACATTGTATTACATTTAATTTTTTTAAAAAAACCTGATAGTTCCTAATCACTTCTGAAATTAAACAAAATTCCAAATGATCATTACACATAAGCACAAAGTTTTGCATAATAATAAAAGTCTAGCACCAATTGTAAGATGGTCTTTGTCCAGTAAGGTAACAGATTAGTTTTGCTGAAAACCTTATTCCAAAGTATTTCTTTTTCCATGCTGTCATCATCCCAATGCTAAATCAATATTCGGTAGAGACTTTTCAAAGGCATAAAAATATACGCATATGGCAGGGGAGGAAGGGAACCAAACCAGAATACTAATGGACCCTTTACACTTTTTAATAGTTATGGGCCTCTGGTCTGGATTTCTATAAATGATAAATTTATAAATAGAACACGTTCTGCATACTGTTCCTGCATTGCTTTTCAAATGAAGGTCGATCTTTTGTCCATTACTAGTTGTCAACTGTGATAATCCATCTACTCTGATTTTAACCTTAAAAAAAACACAAGCAGATATATTAGAAAGAAAATATACATAATAATTTATTCAGGTTTACTGTGAAGATCTGCCTTTTTACAGAGACTTAATTTTTTTAACTTTCTAATTTTTTTTCATAGACCATAGAATAATACAGTTGGAAGGGAACTCAGAGGTCTTCTAGTCCAACAGGAGATCCTATACCACATCCGACAAATGGTTGTCCGGGCTCTTCTTGAAAGCCTTCGGTAATGGAGCAACCACAACTTCTGAAGGCAAGCTACTCCATTGATTGATTGGTCCCACCATTAGGAAATTTCTCCTTAGTTCTAGGTTGCTTCTTTCCTTGGTTAGTTTCCAATCATTGTTTCTTGTCTTGCGTTTAGTGCTTTGGAAAATAATTTGACCCCCTCGTCTTTATAGAAACCCCTCAAATATTGGAACACTGCTATCATGTCTCCCTTAGTTCTTCTTTTCATTATACTAGATATACCCGATTTCTGTAACTGTTCTTCATATTTTAGCTTCCAGCCTCCTAATCATTTTTGTTGCTCTTCTCTGCACTCTTTCCAGATTGTCCACATATTTTTATATTATGTTTTAATATTTTTAAATCTATCTGTCTATCTAGCCATAATTTCTATCTCTATTTCTCTAGCTATCACAGACCTGTAATTCTTTAGTTCTGGTTTCCGAAGAACAGCCTATACTTCTACAATGAGATGACTGCATAAAGTTTCTATTAGGCTACGAAGTCACAGGAACAATACATAGCCATATATACTCTACAGCAGTGGTTCCCAATCTTTTTTTGGCCATGCCCCACCTAAGCATCTCTAAAATCCTGATCCCCACCCCCACCCCCCTGTTGATATATAATTCTTACTTTACTCCAAATGTGAACTCTACTCATGCGGAGGAAGCCTAAAAGGCCATTAACTTGGTTTAAACAAGTTCAAATTGGCCCCCATTAAAAATCAAATTGCCCCCCTGTGGGGAGTGGGCCCCATGTTGGGAATCACTGCTCTACAGAGTCATGTTCACTCTATGTGGACTGCAGTGACGTGCAGTCAGGGGAGGCAGGGGAGGCGGAGCCTCACCGCTTTCATCATGAAAATAAAAATACTCCGGGAAGCCGCGAAAGTGGCTGGGAGAGGCGCGCAGCTTGTTTTAGCCTCCCTGGACATCTCAGCAGCAGCCCCAAGTATGCCGATCTCGCCATTTTTTGCATCGGGCGAGCCCGGGATCCTTGCAAGGGAAATGGGACCATGTGTGCAGGAGGCTCCTGAGCTCCAGCCTCAATCAGCGCAGCCGCGGTCCCCTTCATGTTGTTTTAGGAAGGAGAGGAATGGAACCACGTGTGCAGGGGAAGGGAATCACGGCTGCGCTAATCTGAGGCTTTGCACTGCTGAGGAGCCGCCTGCACACATTTTCCCATTCCCTTTGCAAGGATCGTGGGCTCGCCAGATGCAAAAAATGCCTAGGTAACAACGTCAGTGCTAGAAGGGGGGGAGGAGGAGAAGTTTCTCTTCTCAGAAATGTCTTTTCAGTGGAGCTGCGGCAGCCTGTTTGTCCCTTTCTGACATTTCTGAGAAGAGAAACTTCTCCTTTCTCCTCCTTCTCCCTGCCCATTCCCTTCTAGCACTGATGATGTTACCTGGGCATTTTTTTGCATCTGGCGAGCCCACGATCCTTGCAAGGGGAATGGGACCATGTGCGCAGGCGGCTCCTCAGCTCCAGCCTCAGTCAGCGCAGCCGCGGTCCCCTTCATGTTGATTTAGGAAGGAGAGGAATGGAACCACGTGTGCAGGGGAAGGGAATCACGGCTGCGCTAATCTGAGGCTGTGCGCTGCTGAGGAGCCGCCTGCACACATTTTCCCATTCCCCTTGCAAGGATCGTGGGCTCGCCAGATGCAAAAAATGCCTAGGTAACAACGTCAGTGCTAGAAGGGGGGGGGAAAGGAGGAGAAAGGAGAAGTTTCTCTTCTCAGAAATGTCTTTTCAGTGGAGCTGTGGAGCCTGCCTGTCCCTTTCTGACATTTCTGAGTAAAGAAACTTCTCCGTTTGGGCTGCACCCGTGCGATCGGAGCAACCACGCGGTTTGATGACGTCACCAGCCTCACCAGTCATAAACATCAGCGCCCGTCACTGGTGGACTGTACAGCTTTTCCCAAGCATTTGTTACTCAAGAAGTAATGGAATTGAAATTCAGTTGGGGGCCCTGGCATAGGAAAGGCTTACTGTGGCTAAAGAAAACATGACAGTAACAGGACTGGCTAAACTCATATACATAGAAGAATGAGAAATATATTTGTAAATGTATATGGAATATATATATATGTATGTGGATTATAAATGTGTGTCTTCATCTACATGAAAAGATGATTATTCCCAAATAAAAATGCCCCCCAGCCTTTTAATAGCTCTTTTCTACAAGTGAACATAAATCAATTGTCCAAGCAATGCCAATCTTCTTGGACACTAATGAAATGAGCTTCTGACTAAATTCCATTTTCTTTCATTTATCTTTCAAATAACCAAGAACATTAGTGTCTGATCTGAATTGCGCACCTGTAAGTTTGCACTCATTCAGTCTCTTACTGACTTCAGAAATGAAGCAAAATTTCCTTGCATTTAAGTGGAAAAGAATTAAAAGAGGTACTGTCATCAGTATTCTGGTGGTACCAAATCCAAATATACCAGATGTTATTCAACAGTTTCCAATAGCCACCATATCAAATACAGGTAGTCATCAACTTACAATTCATTTAATGACCGTCCAAAGTTACACAGACATTTAAAAAATGAATTTATTACCATTTTCCACAGAACAATTTTAGCATCCTGTAATCAAAATTCAGATACTTGGCAACCGATTCATATTTATGATGGCTATGGTGTCCTAGGGTCATGTAAATCTCCTTTTGAAACCTTCTGGCAAGCAAAGTCAACGGGGAAGCTGGATCCACTTAACAACTGTGTTACTAACTTAACAGCTGCAGTGATTTGCTTAGCAACTGTGGCAAAAGCCATCAAATGGAGCAAAATTCACTTAACAAATGTCTCAATTAGCAACGTAAATTTGGGCTCAATTGTGGTTGTAAGTTGAGGACAACCTGTAGGAATCTTAACACCATTTTTAAATCATATTTCTAAGCCCAAACTATTGTTTCTGTTATAGATTAAAGCAAAGGATAAGATAATTTTATACAGTTAAGTGTCATTTGAAACTGACCTTGTAAGTACGTGTTCAATTTCTTCATGGATCTGGATCTGAGCATTCTTGGGAGTCCAAAATCAACTTGTCAGAAGCCTTTGATACGGTTGTAGAATATGTTTGGTTGAGTTGTTCTCTGTCACAACATTGTTTAAATAATTTCTTATTGTGGTTGTGCAGACATCTATAATTTCTTTTATTGAAGAAAGTCATCCGAGAGTCTTTTTTTTTACCGTGTAGTTTTTTGGAGCTCTTCATCTCTATTTTTTTTAAATCAACACATTTCAATTGCACATCTGAATTCTGTGGACCTTTCTTGTCTCTATTTATGGCAATCTGTGGTTCAGAGATCTTCTGAATGGAGAGTGGATCATAAATAATACGTGAATTTGGTAGCTGAAGGTCATCACAGCTAGCTGATCCAAAAGATGCAGTTTTAGAATACAAAGCACAACCAGAAGCAACCAATACATCTGCTGCATTGTTTTGCTCAAAAACAACATCTACTTCTAGCTTCAGTCCACAACGAGGCTGTTTGAATTGGAATGTGAGACCTTGTCTACCAAGAAATTCTTGAATTATAAGTTTGGCTTCATCGCTCCAATGTTTCCCATCAGCAGGTGTCACTCCAAACAATGAGCAAGGATAGGTTAATCGTGGTAATCTAGCTAGCTTTTCTGGGATAATCTTCAGCTTAGAGACATCGGAGATGGGAAGGGGAGCTGATAACCCCTCATCATCAATAAAAGTAAGCATTAATGTACTAGAGCCTTTGAGCACTTCAGAAACTTCAACTCTGTTCCAGCTTTCATTAGGTCCATTTTTTATTAAGCAGCTGGCACCAGGAATCATACATTCTTGTGGCATAGTTGGGAGGCGTTCTGGAAGATTAGAGAGCATTTTGAACAAGGCTATCAGAGTTTTAAATGAATCTCCTAACTGAATACAGAAGTTTGAAGGATCAGTGACTGATGTGACAAATCCAGGATAGTGACTATTCTTCTGAAATTGTGCCCATGAAATTGAACTTGACCTGACTGAGATATCAAGTGATTTGCTGACATTCACTGTCCCTAATAAGTTATGTCCCTCTAATTTTGTTTGTTTAGATATTTGATTCCAATATTCCAAAAATAAAATCCCATCTATAAAAAGATCTACTTCCCAAATAAGCTCAGATTCTAAGTATTTGAAAAATTTAATCTTTATCTCACAATATTTAACCTTCTCCATCATTCCCTCAAAATACAAATCACTTAGATTTCCAATCCAAATCCATCTACAAAGCACAGCATTCCTGGGAATACACCGTATTTTTTCACTCAGCACATGTGTATCATGCAGTGACACCATTTCATACTCTCCTAAATCCACAAAAAGGACCAGCATACGTTCTTCCTTCACATATTTTTTAATAACTTCAGATCGATACCATCCCAAGGGTTTGTTTGATCTTACCAAACATTCTAATCCTTCTTTAATTTCTTTCATAGCAATAAAGCATTTTTTCTCTACTTCTTGAGCAACTAGTGCATTCAAATTGAGCACTATTTGTGCATCCTTAGCTAACTTCACATAGAAGTTCCCATTACTTGAAATATGACCAACTTCAGCTACTTCTATCTGTCCAGGCTTTATATTTTGGTAGCCAATCTTAGTAGGTTTGATTTTAATGCTTTCACACAATGTTTGACTTTCTGATTTTTCACCTGGATTATTACTAACAGTTTCTGAATCTATTGTTGGGAGTTGTTTCATGTTCTGGTCATAGTTTAGTGAAAGTATGTTCTCTAAACCTAAAAGGGTTTCTCTCTCTATTAATTTATCAGAGATAGATATTCCATGACACATTATGTCAACCTCCCACTGTTGGTCATACTGTTGTAGAAACTTAATCATGACTGGCTGATTATTCACCTCACCGATAAAGTAAGCATCCATATCAGTACTCCAGTTTTTATTTGAAAACAAGCACTTTGCTTTACTAAGGAAGCAATGTATGCTGAGTCTTGGTAAATTGAGTAAACGCTTTCCAATTTTGTAGATGTTTTTTGAATTCACAGTTGCCACGTTACCATAATCAATAAACTCTACTTCAAAAAACTTGTTGGCTAGGACTTTTCTAATTAAAGCTCTATATATGCAACAATCACCTTCACATTTTGCTAAAACAACATCGTCTTTCTCAAGTTCAACCTCTATTTCTGATTCCTTAACCAGAGTTTCTCGATTCAGTTCCCCAGCAAGTTGTACAATTTTATTTTCATCCTCTGAACGATGAACATAGAAACTTGAGAGATTAGCTATATAAGACATATAACCCCAGGCTTCAGAATTTAGAAGAATGTCAAGTTGGGGAAGATCAGTGTACTTTTGCTTAGTCTTGCTGCTTCTTTCTTGTCCCAACGTGTTTAATTTTAGCGTATATAATCCAGTCCTTTTATTTTTAATTTTCTTTGACTGTTCATTAAGTTGATCAATGGTATCAGTATTGGGTTTTTTGTGAGTACTTTCATATCTGTATCTCAAAACTTTTTTCAACACGAAATCTGAAAAATCCAAAGTCAATGGAAACCTTGCAGGTCCACTATCCTGTTTCTGTTGATCAATTACTGTTTTGTTCCTATATTTAGAAGGTAACTTATCATTGTCTGCTTTTGTTTGCTGTCCAATTTCTCTACTTTTAACTTTTTTTCTCTCTCTATCCAACTCTATTTTACAAGGCCTATGTTTATTCCCAACACGTTTTTTAAAAGCTTTCTTTTTATCCTTTGGGTTCAGATCACTTTTTTGCTTTAGTAAATCTTTAATCTTTCCACTTATTTGTAGTTCTCCATCATACAACTCCATACCGAACTGCCCATCAGATTCTTTAGATACTACTACAGCCTTCAACTCTTTTTCCAAATATTGTTTTTCAAACCATGCTTTTATTTTAGATGGAATTTCAACATCCTTTAGACCTGATAAATAACATTTAATAGCTTGCATGGGTGTGAACATTAATTCTGAAGCACTGTTTGGAATAGGAACCAGTTCCTCTTTGGCTACCAATTGTTTATTTCCAAAGTCCACAAAATATACTGTGTAGAAATTTGATGTTTCCATAGGAGATACTAAAGCTCTATAGAAGACTCCATCCTCAAAATATTTTGCTATACATAAACTGTGAGTATTCATTTGGATTGCAGGGTTTGTTTTGGGGCTAATTTCTGAAATCTTTTTATGTATCTTGTCCATCTCATTAGCATTTCTACTTAACTGGCAGTAGAATTTTGTAGGGCTATATATATAGGATAGATGTACTTTCTCTTCATTTCCAACTTCCATATTAAAAGATGAATAATAAAAGCTACATAGAGAAAATGGAGTTACAAGAGATTGCGCACATTCAAAGGAGTAAATTTGTGCATGGTCACTTTCAAAAAGAAATTGCCTTAAACTAGTAAATGGACTCTTCAAATCAACAATGTAATATAAGTAGTTGGGAGTCTTAAAAACCAGGGCACAAATTGAACAAATCAGTTGTTCATTGGAAGATGAAACAAATCTTTTAAATTCGCTGCATATCTCAGCAGTCCAAATATAGGGGTCAAATATTAAGGATTCACTGACACTGTTAAGACAACATCTGAATGCTTGACATTCCAAAATTAGGAAGTCTGGATGAATAGCTTGAAGATCTTTCAACAAAACTCTTTCCCTGTTACCATAGTCTACAAATATCACATCAGTTTCAGTTTGGGATACACGTTTCAGTACAACAGCTCTGTACCATTTTCCATCTGTGGAATATTTCACAACACAGGCAAGCTTTCCACTTTCATAAGGTCTTTTTTGAGTGTTGTAAAAATTCTGAATTTGTTCCATCATATTATTTAGCTCAGGTAGCTTATTTTGTATCTGGCATAAAAAACTGCCTGGTGAAATAATATGACAACATACAACATCAAGCACACAACCTGGTTTAAATTTGTACTCTTTATAGTATTCGCCTCCATCTGTTTTCTCAAACATTTGCTCATCTTTATTGGAAAGTATGTTTTTCCATTGTGGGAAAATGCTAGCATTCCCTTTTGTCACAACATGAGTATTCAGCTTTTTATTCTCATCAGAAGTGTGAGGTATCACTACTTTATTTTTCTGACTAGATGTTTTACTTAGTATTTCTCTATTTTTATTTTTTTTTGAGCAGTTTCGTTGAAAGCCCCTTACTGTTTTTTGAAACGGATCTTGTTTTACTTCCCAAAATTCTGCACATCCAGCCTCAATCATAAGCCCGAGAACATCAGTCTGCTTGGAGCCATCCATGCACTGCACATTGACAATGTAATTCTCCTTTTGTTTGGCAATAACATGCAGTGTGATTGGTTTGTCAACCACAATTGTTTTAAAGAAATCCGTTTCTTTTTTAATCCATATATCTTCAATTGGAAATGCATTAGCAAGTGTACAGCACATGGCTAATGCCGGTAATTCTTGAAGCTCTGGAAGCAAAATCTTCACATCAAACAGTGGCACTGTGTCAGTGTTCCCAAAATCTAAAAAATAAACATCAACATTATTGTCTACAATTTGTCTAATGACAGCCCTATAAAAATACTTATCCTTGCTATATCGTGCACAACAGAGTCTTCCGGGTTCTGGGTTTTCTAGAATTTTATCATTGACTTCAACTCCATCATACACATCTGCAACTTTCTTCATTAAAGCTTCAAACTCATCTGAGAAATCATTCGTTTGCACCCAGAAATTTGATGGATTCAAAACATAAACTGCAAAAGCAACACAAACTGAATTTATTTTCATTTCTGCTCTTTTGTAAGGAACTGTTAAAGGGGAACACAGTAAATTAGTATCCTTTTGATTTGAAGAATAACTTGATTGTTGAGTAGTGCTGTAAATCTTCTCTGCCAAGTTCGCCCTAGAATTTTGTACATTCCCGCTTGTACAAGAGACATCCGTGTTGTATTTTGGATCCACATCATTTTCCCTAGATAGATTTTCACTTGTCAGTGTCAATGCGCATTTGCGTAAAGTAACATAATATATGTGCTCTTTACTATTGAACCGATCTATTTGAACCAAAGTAGACTGTTGTGTTAATAGAATTTCTTTAAATTCTTCTAGCTGAGCATTTCTTTCTGTTTCTTCTTGATCACTAAGACATGATAGAGCACAAGGAAATGAAAACATAGGTACTGAAATAAATTCTGGGGGAAGCTTCAAAATATATTCAGAAGACACAGCTTCATAGTTGCCAAAATCCATAAACCAAATCTTCACTTTGTCAGAAAGTAGCTGTTGTATTACTCCTCTCTGCCACTGACCGTTTTTTTGTCTAGCTGCGCAAAGGGCTCCAAAATTGTCACAAGATGGAAGTTTTACTCTGCTAATAGATTCATAATAGGAAAACATGTCTCTTGTCAACGTATCCAGCTGTTTCTGTTGTTGAAGTAATTGGCAATAAAACTTACTGGGGCTAACTGCTACTGATATTTTTACTTTTTCTACAGCACCAACAGATAAAATTGGTTGAAGATTTCTTAGAACTGGTGGAATATTTGGTTGAATTCCAGCATCACAAAATAGTGTACCTGGCCTTGTACATTTCTGTTGTGGTAAATCCGGCATTTGTTTACAAAGCGACTCGTGTGAAAATACAGTTAACATTTCAACAATAAGACAGAAAGTATCCACATTAACAAGTTTTCCTATTCTGAATTCAACCACATCAGTAGCAATTTTGGGCACATGAAGAAGAAACATTTGGTTTGGCAGAGTGGCTTGGATATGACCTTTAATCTGCAAACCTATCAAAGATGAAAAGTAATTAAAAGCTTGGGGAGTCCACTTTTCTTCAATAGGAAGGACATTTGCAAAAATCCCATAAACCATCTTTGGAGGAAGCTGAAACAATTCAGCAATAGAAGATGCAAGGTGAGCTTCATGCACTGCCTGTATTCTTCCATTGTCCATAAAATGTACATCATAGGTATCATGCCTTTTTTTAATTACTTTTCCTCTGTACCAGTCTCCACACTCTGAATCTTTGACTAAACAGAATTCACCAACTGCAACAGAAGCTTTCACTTTTGGTACTTGCTGAATTTCTTTTTGCAATATATGATAATCAAGCTCACATTCTGTGTTAAACTGGCCTTGAAATTTTACAAGGACTTCTTTTCGATGGTAGTATACATTAGTTACCTTCACATCAATAGCTAGAAGTTTTGTTGATGAAGATGAATCCATCCCACCTGAAAAACCAGTATAAAATTTAACATTATTAAATGTTTAATTTTCATTTTAACGTAACTTGTTTATATAAAGTTTTTTGATTATGTTGGCACAATCATATGTAATAGAGATGTTACAATCACTTCTTTTATCAGCTAAAGAGTTCTGTTATACACCAAAATATGCAGACTGACAGATTTTAAAATATTAATAATTTGAATGATTTAATAAAATATGAATAAGCTGTATGCTTAGGCATCCCCTTCCCTTCTCTCATGGTTTTACTCCAAAATTACCAATATAGGTTCTCCTTAATTGGATGAAGTTGGAAAAGCAGAAAGAATACGACAGAGTGCATTCACATGGAAAGTACTTTTATAAACCAGGTGCAGTCTGATAATTAACCAATGCAGCTATTGTTACCTTTAAGCCATAATTTGTAGAACAAGTCCACACAGCACATAAGTTAAATGTAATAAAATAGGCCAGATTGTGATATGCCAGTTCAGCTAGCAACAAACTATCTTCACAATTTTACTTGGCTGGACAAATCTTTGTGAATGCAGTCTCCATGCATTAAATATTAATTTAATACAGATAGTGCTCAACTTACAACCACAATTGAGTCCACAATTTATGTTAAGTGAGAAATTTTTTAAGTGAGTTGCCTCATTTTTTTACTTTTCTTGCCACATTTGTTAAATGAATAACTGCAATTGTTAAATTAGTAACACAGTTGTTAAGTGAGTCTGGCTTCCCCATTGACTTTGCTTGTGAGAAGGTCACAAGAGATTCCAGGGCACTGCAGCCATCATAAAAATGTGAGTCAGTTGTCAAGCACCTGAACTCATGTGACCCTGGGAACGCTACAACAGTCTTTTAAGTGTGACAAACGGTCATAAGTCACTTTTTTCAGTGCCGAACTTCGATCACTAAATGAACCGTCCGTAAGTCGAGGACTACCTGTATTGGACTTTCAACATATTCTCATTCAAAATGTCCCCACTACAAAGTGTTTTAAAAGTTTCTCTTTCGACTTACTTATTCATCAAATTTATATGACCCATCTTACCTCACCAAAAGCAGCAACTCAGGGCAGCATGTAATAAACCAGTTTACTTACAACCCTCCCCCCCATAAAAAACCCTTTATTATTGGGGGGGGGGGAATAATAAAAATTGCAAATTAAAGGCTAAGAGAGGAAGCAGATACCAACAACCAGGGAGCCACACCTCAGTACCAATGGCCATCACCTCAGTATTAGCTCGTTAAATTTCACATCCTGGATTTGCCATGCAGGGAAACAATTAGCAAAACGCCAGCACGGGAAAACAAGCTTAAACACGCACGGACGCAAAACACACACACACACACACGCCTCATTTGAAAAGACAGCGAATGTACAGACCTCTTTTGCCTTCCAAGTATTATCTAAAGGCGGTTTCCCGCTTAGGGCAGTATCGACGAACTCCTGCTTAAAAGTGGCTCTTAAGCCTGCTAAAGGTCTTTCTTTCTCTTTTTAAAGGCTATCGAACTTGCAGGAATAAAGAGATACTTTTGCTCAACCCCGTGGAACAGCAAAAAGGCCCAACGAGGTGCGTGCGTCGAGGCTGTTCCTTCTAGGGGGGTGGGGGTTATTTATAAAGAGAATTCAGGCGACGAAAGGATTCTTCGCCCGCAATCGGTAGTGACCAAAGTGGCTCTCAGCGACGCCGGCCTTCCTTCAGCCGGTTGCACCCCCCGCAACGCCGAGGGATGTGAACCTGAGTGAACACCCCCCTCTGACCGAAAGCGCCTTTGCTGATGCGGCGGCGCAAGAAGTGGAAAGGAGGGGGGGCGCTGCCCTCTGATTGGCGGTTTTATGAAGGCGGGACAAGGCGTGGCGGGCGTGGCTGGGGCGCGGAGCGAGAGGGAGAGCGTGGTTTTTTTTCAACTTTTAATTTCACTTCGATCAAATGTCCCTTTTTTTTTTTGGCCGCGTCACAGCATCGGGGTGGACGTAGCTGCCCCAAAGAAGTGAGGAGGGGAGGGCTGTTCCAACTTATTGTGAAGCACCAGGAGGCAAAAGCAAGAAGCAATGGGTGGAAACTAATGAAGGAGAGAAGCAACTTGGAATAATTAACTTCCTAACAATTCACCGGTGGAACCGCTTTGCCTTCAGAAGTTGTCAGTTGCTACATCACTGGAGGATTTTAAGAACTGACTGGACCAACATTTCTCTGGAATGGTACAAGCTCTCCTGCTTGAGCAGGGGATAGGACTAGAAGACCTCCAGGGTCCCTTCTGGCTCTGTTCCTATTATTGTTGTTGTTTTGTGTATTTATTATTAATTATTATTATTTGCTTTTACTTTGGAAAAAGTAAAGAATTCATTATCCCTGGTCAGATTTTTGCTTTCATTCTGCTCAAACATTTCCTTACGTATTATCTCTTAGCGAAGGGGGCGCACATTGTTAATATTTCAGTGACGGTTGATAGCCAAAAATATCTGTACTTCAGTCCATATGTACTGTTATAATTTAGCCCCTGGATACGAAGCCCAGCAGCCTTGAAATAATCTCAAAATTTTTTAAAACCATGTGTGTTAGAGAAGCATTAGATTGCATGTTAGGAAGAATCCCCACATTTACTGTAAGAGTATAATAACATAAATAGAGTGTCCCATTGTATTTCTAAAAAAAAAAAAAGTTTCAGAGTTACTAAGTCTTGTAACTAGTAACAGATGAGTTTTAAACAGGAACAAAAACATGCATGTCAAAATAAAAATCAAATACAGGTAGTCCTTGACTTACCAGCACAATTGAGCCCAAAACTACTGTTGCTAAAAGAAACATTTGTTAAGTGAATTTTGCCTCATTATATGACTTCTTGCCATAGTTGTTAAGTGAACTGTTGCAGTTGTTAAGTTAGTAACATGGTTGTTAAGTGAACCTGGGTTCGCCATTGACTTTGCTTATCAGAAGGTTGCAAAAGGTGATCACATGACCCCAGGACACTGCAACTGTCATAAATATGAGTCAGTTGCCAAGCATCCAAATTTTGATCATGTGATCAAGGGGATGCTGTAAGTGTGAAAAACAGTCATAACTCCTTTTTTCAGTGCCGTTGTAACTTTGAATGGTCACTAGATGAATTGTTTTAAGTCGAGGACTACCTATATAAACTCAGTGCAACCTGGGTAATATTTCTTAAGCAGATGGTGATGCAGAAAGCTATTTAAAGTTAGACTCACTTCATGCTACATGACCTTCATCATGTCTCCATCTCAGTCTTTTTTTTTAAGCTACGGTTCCAAACATTTTAAGAGGGAAGATGATTGAGCCTCACCATTTTGATCACACTCTTCTACATTTTACCAACTCTATGATATACTTTTTCAAATGTCGTAACTAGAACTCAACCGAGTATTCCAGATGCAGAAATACCATAAATTTGCATAAGGGCATTACAACGTTGGCATTCTTCTTGACAGTTATGGTTATTAGAAGGTTTTACTTTAGAAGGTTATTGTTCTGTCCCCTGATTCCAATGAATATGTAGACACAGGCTTGGCTGTCTGCTACGACTAATTACAGAGATAAAACCACCTCTTGGCTAGGAGCCTAGAACGCTATCTTCAAGAAACCAAGATTAGACTTACAGGGTGCTTTCTCAACGGCTAGTAAAATAGACTCTTGTTTCCTACAAAGATTCCCCTCCCGTCGCTCCACCTATAAACTCTTTGGGAGGGGCCACAACCTTAGCCAGCTGTCCCTACTTCCTTCTATGATGTCTTCTCCACAGCTGTTCCTTTCTCCTCTCAGCTCTATGCATACGCACATCAGGGACAACCTCCCTCTATTCCTCTTCACTGCTCCCTGACTCAGATGCCACCTGGTGGCCAACAGGCCTCTCTAGTTCCTGCTCTGACTCCAAACATCCTCCAGAGTCTTCCTCATCCTCCAGAGCAGTCCCACAATGGTCTGAGCTGTCAGAGTCCGCTGGGCCACAACACTTATGTGAATAATTTCAACTATTTTCTGCGTCAACTCAGAAAGTTCAGAATGCCCCAGGAACTGCTGATACAGTTCTACAGAGAAATTATTGAGTCTGTCATTTGTACTTCTATAACTGTCTGGTTTAGTACAGCAGTACAAACAGGACAGGTACAAATTTGAAAGGCACAAATTTCAACAGATAGTTAGGATTGCAGATAAAAACAAATGCAGTGGAGACAAATTCCTTGTGTATCTAATCACACTTGGCCAATAAAGTGTTCTGTTCTGTTCCGTTCCATTCCATTCCATTTTCTATCATGTTTTCCAACTTCCCTTCATTATATTGATTTTTATAGTGCATTATAATGTGCTTTTGCTACTGCTATATTTTTTGGTCTTTGAAAGTAAGGTATTCCAAATGCAGACATACTATAGATTTGTATGAGGACATTACAATGTTGGCATTTTTATTTTATTTTCCTTTCCTTTCCAAATGCTGCTGTATACTTAGTCCACATGTTCATTGGGCTGCCCATTACAACCTTTAAAGTCTTCTTCAGAGAGCTTAGATTTCATTAGCATATTGTATATGTGAAGTTAGGATGTTTTACCTCAATGTGCACCACTTTACATTAAGTTGAATTATCAACTGGTTGACCGTCCATCCAGTTTAAAGATATCCTTCTGCAATTCTTGAGTAGCTTTGGTTTTTTTATCCGCCTGCAGAGTTTATACTGTCTGAAAATTTGGTCAACATAGTGGTTATCCCAAGAGAAAATAAATTATAAGAAGTTTTAAAAGCCCTATCCTGAAAACAGATCCTTTAGAAATTCCATTTATTAATAATTTCTATTGAGAAAATTGCCCATTTATGCCTACATTTAACTTTTTGAAACCATTTAGACATTCATAAAAAGACAGATTATCTTATTCCATAACTGCTAAGTTTACTCAGAGCCTTTAATGGGGAATACTGTCAAAAGCTTTTGAAAATCCAAATATTCACAGTTAACAGTTGTAAACAAAGCATACTATTTTGCCTTCTGCGTTCTTACTGGGATTTTACTCTAAAATCCCATTTGAGAAACATGTTTTGTCCACATGGAACTTGAGATGTTGAAATAATGCAGCGTGTGCTATTTTATTGTATCATCTATAGATATATTTGTAATATCCCACCTCTTTTACATCAGTACCCAGGATGATGCGACAAAATGTAATTTGCTTTTCTTGGATTGTAAACCATTTATAACTCAGATTGTAGCAAAGCATTGGTGCAGAAATTATGAAAATTAGGCATTAATTGGTGAAAGGTCTCCCATAATTGCAATATTTTAATTTCATCTATTAAAATTGCCTGTGTTATTCTAGTTTTATTTAAGACTTTTTAGCTGTTTTCTGCTGCACCTTTTATCCCTCTCCTTTGGTTATAACAAAGATTCATTTGCTCATTTACTGTTAGTGATCATCTCCCTCCATGCGTCTGCTGAAATGCTCCAAAAATGTTTGCAAGTTCTTGAGGCATAATTTAAATTGTAGAGTCTGTAGGCAATCCTCACTTAACGGCCATTCGTTTAGCAACCATCCAAAGTTAATGGTGCTGAATGAATGGTTCTTACACCTGTAAGTAACTGCCATTGCAGAACCCCTTAGTCACGCGATCAAAATTTGACACTTGGCAGCCCACCCACATTTAAGTTCACAAGGGTGCTTCAACTCCACCTATCTTCCCCCTTCCCCATCTCTGCCTTTGTTGGATACCATGTACAGAGGCACTCCTTGGTGGTAGTTCTAGGACTAAAGCAGCCTTCAGCAGTTTCAACTGGGTGCCCCCAGCCCAGATCTCTACTTCAGCTCCAGTGTTCCCACCATTGGGGAGTGCTGCCTCAAGCCCCATACCGTGGTCAGCCACCCCAGGTGACAGCACAAAGCTGCAACCTCCACCCCAGCACTCCGCAGTAATCTGACTCCTTTTAAGAAAAAAAAAATGATAGCATCAAAATATAATTTAAAAAATCATTTTTACTCAAAATAAGAAAAGGGGAAATGTAAGGCTCCCTTTTTTAATTTTAGGGAGTTAAATGCCAACAATTATAGGTGGATTCAATGAAGTATTTAGCACCCATAACCATGGATAGCAGCTTAAACCCCCACAGAATGGTACAAAAGAGATGTAAGATTGCTGAACAGCACATGCAATGAGTCACCAACTCTCTTTTGTCTGGAAATGCTCCACATGACACGCACACAAAAACTGCACAATCCCACAGAGCATTGGTAGCAAGCATATATCTGGAGACAGTAATGATGGATACTATATTAAAATTTCTGAAACCTTACAGCATGTAATTATACACATATTAAAATAAAGCCTAAAATTCTAATCGAGAGTTCTAGCTAGACCCATAGAGCTGTAATTTGGGGATAAAAAGATAAGGAATATTTATTTTCTGCAGTTGTTTCTGTCTCTCTTTCCTATTAGTTTCAGAATGATCTTCCTTCATCTCTCTCCCAGAAATTTCTGCAGAGACCTCTCCCCTAGACCAAGGACTGAAGAGCAAGTTGACTTTAGAATTAATTCCCTCATTCATTATTTAAAATATTTATATAGTTTTCTTACCCAATTCTGAATTTAGAGAATAACCATTTTAAAACTATAAAACCAAACATTCTCCTTTTTTAGAGATTTACTACCCCCATCTTTGCTTCCCTACGTTTCAGGATCTTCTCTGATCTCCCCCAGATCTACTTTCTGAAAGAAAGAAAAAAATTAGTGAAGAAAGGAGAGATTTATCTGGATACAATGGTGCCCTTCTTGTCTATTCATTACCATTTTGTTTATTTTCCTTACTTTATGGAATACATTTCAATTGAAACCAAATGATTGGGATTTTAAAAACCCTCCAGGTACTAAGAAGGGATTGGGTCCTTTTGTTGTATCATTTTAGTCTTTTCATTATCCATTCCCTCATTTTTAGAAGTTGCCTTTTGTTTCCATTTTGTTATCAACCAATTTCTTAGTTAGTAAAGTATTGGAGAACAACTTTTGTTTGTTTGTTTGTTTGTTTTATTGGATTTATATGCCGCCCTTCTCCCAAAGGACTCAGGGCGGCGTACAAAATTAAAAAACACACATCCCAAAACTTTTCAGAAACCATAAAGATCAAAGAGCTTTCTGCTGCCCTGTCTAAAAATAAATACCTTTTTTTTCTTAAAATGTGAGCAAGAAAATTAGAGAAATTTACCTAACTTTATTAAAATTTACATTAACCTTGGAGTACTTCACAGAAACTGGTGTTTGGATTTAACCTGCATGCTTCATGCTTGTTGAATGTTTTCAGTGGGAGAGGTTGTATTGACATACTGTAGTGATAAGCCATTTATTATAAATTCTATTATATCCTGCGTGATATCCTTGAAAAAGTATTAAGCCCTCAAACAAAAATATATGAGAGTTTTTAGAAGTATGAAAAGCAATCTTGAGAAATCTCTTTGAGCCCTGTCTTCTGCCAATTTAGAGTTTAAATAACACTCTGAATTCTGCCTACACATTTCGCTGTCCACAGATTAACAATGCATGTTATTAAGAGCCGATTTCACACAAGCATGCTAATAACTACAGGTTAAAGCAATGGCTCGCTATTGTGAGAGCAAATTACAGAGCTGCACATTCTCACATAAATGCAATCCTTAGCAAAACATTCTTAATTGAGTAAGCTAAGTATACATAAAGTAAGGCTACCAGATGTGAGCTGCAAAGAGCTTTCTTTTGTCTTTGCTGCTACCTAATGGTCATCCAGATTTTTTTTTCTGTTTATAATACAATAATACAATAGTAGAGTTGGAAGGGACCTTGGAGGCCTTCTAGTCCAACCCCCTGCCTAGGCAGGAAACCCTATACCGTTTCAGACAGATGGCTATCCAACATCTTCTTAAAGACTTCCAGTGTTGGGGCATTCACAACTTCTGGAGGCAAGCTGTTCCACTGATTAATTGTTCTAACTGTCAGGAAATTTCTCCTCAGTTCTAAGTTGCTTCTCTCCTTGATTAGTTTCCACCCATTGCTTCTTGTTCTACCCTCAGGTGCCTTGGAGAATAGTTTGATTCCCTCTTCTTTGTGGCAACCCCTGAGATATTGGAAAACTGCTATCATGTCTCCCCTAGTCCTTCTTTCTCTTAAGCTAGACATACCCAGTTCCTGCAACCATTCTTCATATTATATCTGATACTCTGAGAGATTTTGATTGTAAAGCAGTACCATGACTGATATAGAAAACTGCTTTGCTCCAAGTCAGATCAATTGTCCGTCTAGTCCAGTACTGGCAATAGTAGATGCAATACTGCTGGGATTCTGGATTTTAACTAGAAACTTTCTTATGCAAAGCATATGCTCTATTACTGAGTTATCACCTTGCCTTATCTGGGGAATAGATGTAAGTCCCATCAAATATAGTGAAAGTAAGTGTATATGCAGTTGCAACAGAAATGAAATTCAGGTGATCCAAGCTTTAACATCTTGGAAGTTTGGTCAAGAGCCTCTTGATCAAACCTACAATTTTAAAGTGCTCTGTTGGCAATAAACTCTGGAGAAAATCAATAGAACTTAGTTGGAACAGATGTTTTCTGTAACAGGTCACAGCCTTTCCACATATAAAAAAGCAACCAGAGGATCAACAATATATCAAAAGAAGAAGAAGCTTCATCAGTGACAGAGAGACATTGGCTGCAAACTATTCTTACTGAAAATAGTCACTGTACCTATTTTGCACTCTATTGTGCCAGGATTTATTTTTTAAAATTTTATTGCCACTTCATCCAGCAAAATATAAAACTGGGAAGAGTTATTTCATTTTGTTGATGAAGAAGGTTTATGTCATAAATTTGCTTGGGATCCAGGTGCTAAGACTGTCATTTTTTGCTGCAACTGGCTAATAAGACTATCTCTCTGGAAGTTTATTGGTCAGCTGTCCCAACCTGGTCAGTTAGAAGAGAAAAGGCTATTGACTCAATTGCTAGTGAAAGTACACTTTACTAAAGCCAAGTAGTTCCAGTGTAGCAAAGCTGAACCTAACTTTTGGTGCCAAATGCATCTGGTTAACTCTTCTCATTTCCCCACCATTCCCTCTGGATATCTCCCCTTGTCCAATTACATTCAAACAAATTGTTTTGGTAACAGGTCTTTGGTTTGGTAGGTGGTGTGGTTTGCCGGCAGCCTGCAGAGCTGGCAGCAGAATCGGACAGTGAGGAGGTTGGGGAGGAACATGGACCAGTCCTGTAGTCTGGGGAAGGCTCGGATGAGGGCTCTGTGTTGGAGGCAGAGAGGGGGCCAGGGCCATTTGGTACTTATGTGCTGCCTCCGGAGTCTGACATCAGCGAGGCAGAAGAACAGTGTGAGTCTGTTCCCACTGTCTGCATGCGCAGAGCTTCCAGAAGGCAAGAACAATTAAGACAAAAAGGATGACTCGGGAGTAAGGCTTGGAGATGATTGTCCCTTCCCATAAGACATAAAAGAGGAGCAAAGGACATGAACCTTTGCAGGAAGCAACTTTGTTCATTCTGGCCGGTCCAACTTGTGAGAAACTGATTCTCTTCTCTGTTTGGCCTTGCAAAACTAATTGGTAATTAGGTCTTTGGCAGCGTTTCAAGGAAGATAAAGGTGGATGCTTATCAGCCTTACCCTGAACGCCTGTGGCAGACTTCTGTTGGACTCTTCACAGACTGTTTGTGAATCATTATGGGCTGTGAATGAACATAATTCACAGCCATTTAAATAAAAAGAAGTTTTTTGGGACTAAGTGTGTGCTTTATGCTTTATCAGGAAGCCTAGGTCACAATAGCAGGCTGGAGAGTGTTGCATTACATGGTATGACCTTGGACCAGCCGGTAACTCTCATGGGATGGCACAGTGAGTAGTTTTGATTCCCCCTTATCTCAACTCCTTGCCTCCCCGCAGCTCCCCCTCCCCATTGGGTACAGTAGACTGGCATCTGGCAAACCATGGCTGCTGCAGCAAGATGACAGTCCTGACATTATTGTACTTAGGTGGTAAATGTGGAAAGGGGGGAAATCAGTGGTGGGATTCAGCCAGTTCGCACCACTTTGGGAGAACCAGTTGTTAACTTTCTGAGCAGTTTAATGAACTGGTTTTTGCAAGAAATCATTAGGGCAGAGAACCGGTTGTTAAATTATTTGAATCCCACTACTGGGGGAAATGAAAATGTCACCTAATTATTTTTATATGGTATTACATCTTGACTGTTTGGAAGAAGCAAGAGAAAAGGAGGATAGGTGAGCAAACAAAAGAGTTAAGAAGCCCATGGGGGGGGGGGCAAACTGATTGCTAAACTATATTTGTAAATGGATTCCAAAGCTGCTTTCACAAAATTGGGAAAAATATGGACAAAATATGGGTTAAGAAAAGTTTCAATGATTTTTTTTCTGTTATAATAATGAAGGCAGAAGACAAACTATTGTGCCTGTTCTCTGGAACAGCATCCCCTCAAAATCTTTATTTCCTCCACACACATCTCAAACATTTAGAAAGCAATTGAAAACTTGCATGTTTTCCTAAGCCTTGGGACAGCATGGTGGCTGTAGCCACTGTAGGATGTTTTGATTGTTATGATGACTCCTTTGGACGACTCCTCTGAATCTTTCTCAGAGGCTGGCTCGAGGGAAAATGAGATCATTCCTGGCACATTGGAAATTACTGACCCTGAACTGCCAGCAGAACAGGCTTCAGCTGGGGACAGCTTGCAGACCAGTGAAGAGGATGGAGAGGAACTGCCTGCCATAGTAGATCTCAGATCATGCAGGGCAGAAAAACGGAGGTCTGCCAGATTGCTTGGGAAAAGGCCCCGTCCCTCTTGATGGGCTGTACCAGGTGTCAGGCCTGCAGAGGTTCCTTTAAGAATCTTTGGCCTGCCACACTTTCTTATAATTTCCTATGTGTTTCATTAGTGTAGTAGTTGGGAGGGGGGAATAAAAAAGAGTAGGATTATGGGACTTCTGGTTCCGGCTGTGGATCGCGGTGGGCGTGCTTCGCTTGCCCCGTGCGCTCTTGGTGGGCTCCCCCTTAATCGGGGGGGGCACAGGGAGCCTCGTAGGGGCCCCTGCTTTCGCGTCGAGGCAGCTGGACGTATTCGACGATTTGAAGGCTGCAGCTGCAATGTGGTGAGGTGGAAATCCCCCCCGTTCCCTTTTCAGACTGAAAAAAAAAGGATTGCCAGCTTTTTAAAACGTTCAATCTGCTCCTGGGAAGTGTGACTGGAGGGAGGGGGATTCCCCCCCCCTTGGAAAAGCGGCTTTAAATTGCTCTCTACCCCCGGAGGAGGTGTGGAGAGAGCTTTGGAATGAAATCACACTCATAGCAAACAGCAGATGAATACTTTGCTGCAATTGTGAAAATGAGGTGATGATTTGACTTTTGTGAAAACTTTAAAAACTTTTGGTTTGTTGCCTTCTGATCCCGGTGCTGGCAAGGCAAGATGGCACACTTCCGTTGTCTTCTTGTGCTTTGAAATTTGACTCCACCCACAGAAACTGCTGGCATTTTGTCTTTGTCTCCGTGACACTCAGAGATATTTCTTGATATACAATACCTTGGACTTGGAACAATGGATTTTACTATTTGGATTTGAACTATAGAAAAGGTCTCTATTTGCCTGGACTGCCTGCCTCGCGATCTCTCTTGGCTACTCACCTTTACAGCTGCCTTTTTATTGTATTGACACAGACATCTCTGAGCCTTATTTATTAAAATGGCACCGAAAAGACCACCACCTGGGAAACCAGGCTCTGCGGGCTCTGCCCCTACATCTTCAACATCCAGCCCCAGCGGGCAACAGACAGTAACATCTCTGTTACAACCCAAGCCCCCGGAGGACGATCTAACTGAACAGATGCTACAAAAGATCTTAAAGGGGCAGGAGGAATTGAAGAACCAACTAAAAGAAATGAACGAACAGCTCAGAGAAAATCAAAACCGAACGGCTCAAAATGCGCAAAGACTGGAAGTTTTGGAGGAGGGGACGGCCGAGATGAGGGGGGAGGTGAGGGGAGTCCAGAGAGGAAATCAAGAACTTGAGAACCATCAGATAAAAATGGAGTTTGAAAGAATGTCTTTTTTCCTTAGATTTCAAAATGTAATTGAGGCTGATGATGAAGATTTGAGGGAAATTATGAGGCCCAGGGCAATGCAGGGAGCCCCCCGTGGCCGCCGCCGATGCAGGAGACCCCCCGCTAGCCGCCCCCTCAGCAGGGGCCCCTACGAGGCTCCCTGTGCCCCCCCCCGATTAAGGGTGAGCCTACCAAGCGCGGGGGGCGAGTGAAGCATGCCCGTCGCAATCCACAGCCGGAACCGGAAGCCTCATGTTTCCTGAGATTCTGAGTTTCTACAACCCATGAGCTAACGTGGGGGAAGACAAATAAAGCCCTCCATCAACCCCACTGACATGTGAGTGTGAATGAGTGGGGCAGCACAGTTGTTTATACTGTTTGACAGTAACAATTACTCTTTTCAATTAACTCCTTATTTACAAAAACTGGCCAATGGGTAATATTTTCAAACATGGTTCCTAAGCCTATCTTGGGACATTTTGAAAATCATTTCCTAGAGACAGAATCTGCATTAAAGCAGTGTCATCCTTTTGGGAGGAAAATCATATGAAGAGGAGGGAATATTTCCTACCAACTGGCTGTAAGCATATTGGTTGGATAAAAGAACTGATGTAAGGTACAATAGAAAATAGCTGAGGTTTTTTTTTTAACCTGCCATTAATCTACTTCCATACCTAAGGCAAGATATATAACGTTTAGAGCTTTATGCCTTCTATTTCCAATTTAAGGTGGTGATATCTGCTTTGATTGATCTGTGAGAGTATTTCTGGCAGGTAGAAGGATATATGTAAGCTCCCTTGCCAGAGAGATCTTACAGTTCAGATGGCCTCACTGGGTGAAATTGAACACAAATGTATGAACTATAGATGCCTATGTCAATTGCTTGACACCTACAGATTATATAAGGCTAGGGTCAGTTGCATTTAACTTGTTTCAGAAGAATATTCTTACTATATACCAAATAAAAATATTTTGTTTGGTGCATGAATGTTGCATGCAAAAATTACTGCCCTATAGTCCTAACTATTTGGACTTCCAGAAAATTACTCTATTATAAGAAGAATAGCAGTCTTTTGCATGTACTTCTGTAAAGTAGGAGTGATATTGCAAAACTTGATATTGGGCTGATTGTTTCTTCAGATATTCCTTTGGCTACGAGCACCATGTAGCATGCAGTTTCTGCTCAGATACGAATAGGTTACAACAACTTTTTACTAGAATAATTGATAGACTGCCTTAATAGGCATTGATTTGAATCAGGATTATAGGATAATTACCTATGTGGAGCATATGAGAGAGCCAGTTTGGTGTAGCTGTTGAGGCATCAGACTAGACATTCAGGGACTGAAGGTCCTAGTCCCATCTGGGGCACAAGGGTGACCTTGGGCTAGACATGCTCTTTCAGTCCTAGGAAGAAGGCAATGGCAAACCATTTCTGAAAAACCTTCCCAAGAAAACTGCAGGCTCTTGCTCAGGTAGTTTCCAGGAGTTCACACTAATTCAAAACCAACCCTTTCCCCCTCCAAAAAAGAAGGATCATCAAAAGGATTATATCTTCCTATGAATTTGCCTTTTAAGTTGGCTCAAACCAGGAAAATGGTGCAACTTGTCAGATGAAAGGAGACAGAGAGGAGCATCCTATCCAGACACCCTTTTGTCAAGAAATCTGCTGCTGCATCTCAGGGCAAACTAACAATATAGACTGCAACAATCCTATTAGTCAAAGTGACTGTAGGGATCAGAAGAGAATGCAAGTGTTTTGTTTTGTTTTTTGTAAAAAGTTTTATTGGTTTTAAAAACATTTATGGGAAAAAGGTAATAGGGTACATATGTAAGATTCACCGGAGGGTTTTCCATGAACAAACCAATTCTGAGAAAGTTTTCTCGGGATGGAAGCACACAGACTTTTGCCTACGTGCCCCTTTTATTGGTTACAAAAGTGGGTGGTTACAGAAAGCAAACAAAGGAATAGCAAAGGGAAAATTATGATTTCATACATAGCAACACTCTACACGTGATTATAAAACTTAGTTACAAGCCAGAGATAGAGATGAACGCCTCCCCTTCATTACAGCCAGGAAAGGAATGTCAAAATGTTATCTACAATGGACTCCCTTCTGCTGAAGGACAGCCAGAGAGAAATGTGTTTCTTTGAAGTCTATGTGTCAGTCTTTTGTATAAACCGAAGTATGTCTCCACAAGGCACCAGGCTGATTAATAATTGCAACATACATAGAAAATTTTAGTAGCTTCCATGTTGGCAGTAGAAATCCCCCCCCCCAATCTCACACTTTTACAATTTTAAAAATAACATGTAAAGGATAGCATAAACAGAATTCTTACTTTATGTCAACAACATGTTCAATCATCTCTTTCTTTATCACTTTCTAGTATATCAACAATTGCAATAATATTTCAGATGTTTTTATTTTTGTGACCTGAGCCTTTTCGATATTGCTTCCTCCTCTCTGCTCCCGGGTGGAGCTGTGCCCTCCCTCTCCATATCTTGTACACTGCTGCTTCTTTCCCCACCTCTGCTATCTTTGTCCTCTGGGAGGGAAAGATGTTTTTTAATAAAGGCATCTGCCTCATCCACTGTCTTAATTCTAACTCGACTTCCCTCCCAGAAAATCAACATTCCTTCTGGCAATAACCATCTGAACCAAATTCCTCTATTACATAAATTCTTTGATAAGGAAGTGTACTTCCTCCTTTTTTCTCTGATATTTTTTGGAATTTGCTTTAGAATGGTAATTTCTTTGTCTTGGTATTTTAAAGATCCCTCCCTTTGGGCCCCTAGTACCTCGTCTCTCATGGCCCTCCTGAGAAATTTAACGTGTACCTCTCTTGGAACATTATGAATTCTGGCATATGCTGAATTGATTTTATAGACCAGGTCCATATCCCCCCAGATCTGCTCTTTGTTTCTCTTAAGGTATTCTGCTAAGATTGTGCTCATAATATCTTTAAGATCTTCATTTTCTGTCTCTGGCAGGTTCTGGAACCTGAGAAAAAAAGACATTCTTTCCAATTTTATTTTGGCTATAAAATTTTCCAGTTCTAAATTTCCCTTTTGGACCTCCTTAACCCTTTCTTCCATCCCAGCTGCACTTTCCTCAAGTACTACAATTCTCTGTTTATTCTCTGCTGTATTATGTTGTACCCCTCTGAGTTCATTTTTGAGGTCTGCGAGAAGAGAATGCAAATGTTAACTGGCAACAAAACATCCACCCTAGCGAAAAGTCTGCAAAAAGCTATTCACCGCCCATGTATAAACCAGCATGTTTTTTCATGCATTACAAGACCAGGCATGTTTGTATGAAATTTTATCTTTGAAACGGGCAGGAGGGAGAGCTCCCATCTTTCAAGAATTGTACAAAATACATCAACAAATTGCAGCTTCCTGCAATAACACCAGCAGAACGGCAAAAAAACTGTGCTACTCGGAACATCATACATTTTAAGAAGATACTTGGTCGATACCTAGGATGCTGGAAGCAACCCGTATCAACCATCAGTGCCAGTCAATGATATTTGTGATACATTTTAAAATGTTCAGTTGACAGAGTTTCATGTTTAATAATAATAATATCACCTTATAGGTGGCTGCAGCAAAATCTCACAAACTGATTGTCTACAACATCATGATCAAGTTGTCAAGGGAAGGTTTCCCAGAAGTTTGGGTTTGAATGCAACAAAAATTACTGGGATCTTGTGGGGGATTTTGAATCCAAGCAGACAGACATCTGGCCCACAACATGCCTGACATCACTATTGTGGAAAATAAAAAAGTCTGATTCCTTGATGTTGCAATACCGGGTGATGCATGAATTGAAGAGAAACAACTAGAAAAAATAATGAAATAATGCAATCTGCAAATTGAAGTTGAGTGATTGTGGAGGAATAAATCGATGGTTGCACCAATAGTAATAGGAGCCCTTGAAGCAATATCCAAAAGGTTACCTAGAAACATGGAAATTTAGAACTTATCAAACCTGAATATTCGGACTTTGCAAAAAGCCACCTTACTGAGAATCTAATCAGATGTTACCTTAACAGTTGTTAGATTGTTGGTTAGGGGTTGAATTGTTAAGTTTTAGAAGGAGGAGGAGGAGGAGGAGGAGGAGGAGGAGGAGGAGGAGGAGGAGGAGGAGAAGGAGAAGGAGAAGGAGAAGAAGAAGAAGAAGAAGAAGAAGAAGAAGAAGAAGAAGAAGAAGAAGAAGAAGAAGAAGAAGAAGAAGAAGAAGAAGAAGAAGAAGAAGAAATAATCATGCATTTCACAAAGGACAGAACTTAGTTTTTATCGTAACCATTTTTCTCTAGGGGTTTGTTTTGTGAACTTAAGCCACTAGATGGCAGGCACATGTTTAGAAAAAAAAATGTTGACAAAGATACTTAGGGCTTGAACATGCTTCAAATGGATATTTCTGTTAGAATTCATGTTTAGTGTATTTTATAAAATATAAAATACAAAAGCTGTAAATCTGCTACTTTTTTGGCATCTCGTGGTGGGGGATAGGAGTCAATCCTCATCTGTTTTCCTGCTTTATAGAATTTATGGGTCTCAGTATCATTATTGGGGTTGGCCCACATTTTATTGTTGTTTCCCCTCCTTATATGAGACCCTGTTCTTACTACATCAAGTTATGAAAACAATGTTTTTGTGTTGCACAGTATAGAGACTGATTGCTGTAAAATAAAACTAAGAGAAGGGTGTTCCAGCTGCGTAACTTCATGGCATGTTCTTTATAAAGTCAGGACCTGCATTTTTCATTTAATATCTGAGGTTACCTCCAGTAGTAAGTAAGTAAATCTTTATTACGGTCAAAGACCAGCAATGCACATATCGTTTTTACAATATGTTAAAAAGTACTGACATTAAGATATAATTAAAAAGTATTGACATTAAAAGTGGAAAATGACATGTAGATTATTCGGGTCACTCCCTGGTTTACCTGGGTGCAACCCTGTTAAGTATAGGAGTAAATACAATGGTCCAAAGATTGTTAGAGATATGTCCAGATAACTGGTACAAGATGACAACTATACTTCTGTCGCCAATTTTTTTCTTATGGAGGTTACCTCCAGAGAAATTAAGTTTGTTAACCCTAGGAGTTAATCGAAGGTTCACAGAGCAGCAGCAATCATTTTAATTTTGTTTATTGCCTTTACCCAAAACTGTTATCACCCCACTGTTTTTCCCCCCTTTCTTTTTTGTATTTTTCCTATTTTTTAACAGTAGGCTATCAGACACCAAGAGACAGGCAGCCTCCAAATCCGTGCAAATAGAGTAAATGAAATGAACTGTTTGAGAAAATCTATCTAAGCAGTTGAACTTTTGCTCCTAGAAATTTTAAGTAGCCATTTGGCTGTTGTTTGGTAATAGTAAATGGAGTAGCATCAGCTAAAAGGTCCTGAGTTCAAATTTCATCTCAGCCAGTAGCTTATTGGTGACTTTTGATAAGGCAGTTTTTCTGAGGTGCTACATACCTATTTATAATACAGCTGTAACAATCTACCATGGAAAGATTATTGAAGTGCTACACAGAGAAAAAAGTACTTTTTTCCCCATTTGGGCATTGCATAGTCACCAATTCTCTGTAAATGAACTTCCCATGAATTATTCCCATCGTAACCCTTTGGGTTTGGTTGGGCTGAAAGAAAATGACTAGTCCAGCTAAAATGACCAGTCCATAGTGATCCAGCTAAAGCTTTTTCTGACTGAATATTGGAAACGTTTAAAGAGGTCTGCTTTATCAGGTCAAAGATACATTTTTCTCTCTCTTTTTTTTAATATCTCACTATTATAACTAGATTTATTTCATAATCTAGGTTCATTGAGTCTCCCCTCCACTTTAAACTTTTATTTAATTCTTAATAGTGCTATTTGATCAGTAAGTTGGATACCTCAATTTTAGATGACCTATGATCAAGTTAAAACATTTCCAGGATAGATGGTTGAGAGAGACTTTCTGTTCCAGGAACTGTGTATTCATTGCTTTTGTCTGCCTTTCTGTTACCAGTGAATAGGAAGCCTTTTCCACTTATCCCATGATTATTATGTTTCCTCTGGAATTTTCAGGGGGGAACTGGTATAACCAAGTAAACAAGGATTGTTCCAATCCACACAGTTGTTGACCCAAAGATCCCTGAGTTAATTCCATATTCTCATTGTCCAAATTCTACATCTGTAGAGAATGCTGTAAAAATGAAATATTTTCATCATTATTGAGCACCTAGGTGTCAGCATTCCAAATAGCATGCAGAGTCCAAGGCAGAACTATCCTTAAAGTTCCAATTTAATAAGTCAGACATGTTGGCAACAAACTGTGGAATAGGTAGGCTATGTAATCTTGCTGGGTTTCATGGAAAAAGGAGTGATAGTAAATAATTTTGATAGTTAAATTATTGGGAAATGATGCAATATTCTCTGAACTCAGTCATTCTGCCCACTTTCTCTGTTGCTAAACAGAACATGTCACTTGGGAAGGGGGCAAGGCCTGTGCTTTAATTGGAAATGTAAAGTAAATGTGTTTAACACACTTATTCTTTCTGTATTTAACTATTTTTCTGCTATGCTACATATTACAATTGCGATAGTAATGTAGAAAGTCAGCGCCTACCCCTCTTAGAAGAATAAAATATTTTAGGAATTTTTTTTTTAAAAAGGCAGAATATTATATTTCCCCATAGAGAGAAATGGAGAGGCGTGTTTTAGAGGCAGAAAGCAGCCCCCGTTCTCCTTAATAGCCCACAGCAAATGTCAGCACTTAAGAGATAAAGAGCTTATTGAGAACTAGATAAATCTATTCATAGGCAAAGCAAATACTACAGCAAAAATCCATTCAAGACACGTTATTTTGAAACTCCCTGTAGCAAAGTCTGGACAAAGGCAGAATGGTAGGATTAGAAGCAAGCCCCCTCACTCAAGAATCAAAACAGGATGAAAGCCTTTAAGCCACAATAGGAATTGCCCAACACCCTTTCAGAACACAAGCCCCTTCATTGCACCATCCCAGAGAAGGCGAAATGTCACCTGGGAGCTCAGATAAACAATAAGCCAGAGGCTGACCAGTTTAGCTCAGACAAACACTTAGGATTTGCATTTCCTCTTTTGCCTATAGAGCCAGTGATGACCCCTTCATAACCCCTACATGACACCATAGGAATCTGACAACAACCAATAGAATATATATTTTTGCACAGGAACAGGAAGCTCAAGTGCAAAGCCCAAAAGAAGGAATAAAAGCCACCCACTTTCAACTCCATTTTGATCAGTTGCATCAGAACCACACACCCACGTGGTTCTGCTTCATCAACAAACCATCTTTCCAATCAGCCTCCATGTTTCCAGTTTCTTTCTCCCAGCTTGGAACTGAACCAGATGGATATTTCTTCCCACAGTGACATTTGAAGAGGCTCCGGAGCTACAGTATGATCTTCAGAGGTTTAGTTTGGGTTCCCCCACCCCAGCCTCTGGCTTTCTGTCATAGAAAGATGTAACTCATGAGCTATGTTTGTGTTATAATCTTCCATCCAAAATATTGCAGAATTAGAAACAAGTTGCTGAATAACTTTTCGAATACCTGTTTTGCATTTTGGATTGCCCTGAAGCAAAAGGATTTATTTTGTGCAGAAATATCCAAATGGCTAATAAAGACAACCTATAAATAAAAATGTGTTCAGTCTAAAAACAGTCTTTTATGTTTCAGATTGTCAGTTGGATTGGTGGGTGTTTTTCTTTTCTTTAATCTAATAATGTAGAACAGTGTGTTAACCATTATGTTTGGCTTGTTAAACATTTGACATTTACCCTTTGTTTACAAACAGAAGTGGTGACCCGGAGCTGCCTCTTTTTTTGACATTTGCTATTGGTCAAGGCATTAAACATGAGAAAGCACAGTGCAAATAAACATAGAGATCATGCTCTGTCTACATGATTTTTCAATTTTTTTAGTGAATCATGAACTTTTATTACAAATATTCAGGTACATATGTAGCAGAAATGCAAGTCTGACTGGGAAGTTGGATGATCAGGTCCATCAAAGTCATTCTTCCTCAGCAGCTTTTCCTTAGGTTTACATGCAGCCATACATAAAAAGACTCTATAAATATTTAATAGTGTACTATAATTGTAACCCTGATACGTACCTAGCAACTGAATGTTATGTATAGAGAAAAATATACTCTGGATTTCTTCTTTTACTTGGATTCATAAAGACATTCATACTGAGACATAAACACACTCACACCGGCCTCCAAAATTGGTTGAGCTCCTTTCAACCTGATAGATGCTTCTCTTATTTTAAAAGTCATTTGTAGGAGGAGGACATTTTCAGCCTAAGGGCAGAGTCAGGAGAGGAATCAGCCTGGAGTCATTAAGTTCCCACAAGTGGTTTAAGTTCAATCCTTCTTGAATTCCGTTGGCTCTTATTTAGGGTCAGTTTTGTGCTGACCATTTGTTGACTGGGGCGCAATGGGAGAGCAATTAAGATCGTCGGTGAAAAGATTGGCAGTTCGAGACTCAAGCACTGTGTGATGGGGTGAGCTCCTGTTCTTGTCCCAGCTCCTGCCTACCTAGCAGTTAGAAATCAAGCAAATGCAAACAGATAAATAGGTACCACTTCAGTGGGAAGATAATAGCATTCCGTCACCTCGGCATACAGTCATACTGGCCACATGACCAGAGAAATGTCTTTGGACAACACTGGCTCTCTTAGCTAGGAAATGGAGATGAGCACACCTACCCACGGGTTGCTCCCGGTTCGGCCTAGTTCAGCCGAACCTATAGTAGTGATGGCGGGAGGCCCCGCCCACCTGCCCGGATGCTTCTGTGCATGTGCAGAAGCGTTGCGCATACACGGGAGCACACAAACTGGTAGTAAAAATATTTGCAACCCATCACTGACATATACCCCAGGGTCAGATACAACTGGATAGGGTAAGCCTTTACCTTTTATTAGTTGATGATTTTTGTGTACAGACATGGCCAATAGATCATCTTAACTAGAACTTAATGTGTGGTCCTGATTCTTCATGCCTGACATCTGACAGACATGATGCATTTTTGAAAATGGCATTGCTATGTAGACCTCTCTGGACATAAGTCCACTAACTTCATTATAATTTATAATTGAATTTACTACCAAATAAATATCCATGGAGTGGCATCATGGAAAGGTTTTCAGTATCTTGTGCTCCAGTTATATTGGCATTTATTGGAGAACTATTTTCTTCTATTGGATTAAAAGAAATTAGAACCTGTCCATGTAGCATGTTGATATCCTGTCCCCTTCACCAAAATGGCTGTGCCTAGCCTTATGGAGGCTTTCAGAAAACTCCTGGGGGCTGGGGAGGGCAGAAATGAGCAAAGAATGGACCGTTTTTTGCCCCCCAGCCCCTAGTAGCACTCTATAAGCCTCCATAAGACTATGCATGCAATTTCTTTTGACAAAAAACAGGCCCATTTTTGCAAAAAACAGGTCGTTTTTTGCTCCTCCTCCCAGAGCACTCTGAAAGTCCCCCCCCCCCAAGGCTATTCATGCATTTATTTGAAAAAAAAAACCAGGCCCGTTTTCATGAAAAACTGGCTGTTTTGGGGAGGTTTACAGAGTGCAAAACTCCCCTTTCCGAAAGCTCTTTAATTAGAGTGATTGATGAGAATTACATTGATCAAGTGCTGTGCCAGCAGAAACGAAGACTTAGGTGCTGCAGGTTGTCAGGGATTTCCTTCTCCAGCACATGGATAAATATACCTGGAAACATCTACCTACCTCCCTACTCTCTCTCTCTCCCTCTATCTACTACCTACCTACTCTCTCTCCCTACCTACCTACTTACTGTATTTCTCTCTCTCTCTATCCCTCTATACCTACCTACCTACCTTACAATAATACAATAGTATTCTCTCACTCTCTCCCTACTACCTACTGTATTTCTCTCGCTCTCTCCCTACTACCTACTGTATTTCTCTCTCTCTCTCTCTCTCTCTCTCTCTCCCTCCCTCCCTCCCTCCCTCCCTCCCTCCCTCCCTCTCTCTCTCTCTCTCTCTCTCTCTCTCTCTCTCTCTCTCCCTACCTACCTCTTCAAAATCTTGGTGCGTCTTATGCTCCAGTGCATCTTATACTCCGGTGCATCTTATATTCCAAAAAATACCGTAGTTCTTCAAAATTTTAACATTGATTTTTGATTGCCAATCAGTTTTACCCATATTGTTATACAATGTGAAACAGAAGTTTTCACATAGCTTTTTTGGTAAAAAAAAAAAAAAAAGTGTTAAAACCCATTTAATTAAATGAGGACAGTTTTGTTTACTGCAGGATGCTGACCTGTTTCAGAATTAAATTCTAAGACTGGATATATAGAAAACATATGAACATATGAAGCCATAAATGAAGCCAGCAGATATAATAGGGACTATGCCCTGCACCATTTTGCATGTAAAGAAAGATAAACATTTATCACTCAAATAGGGCTATAGATAATCTTCCAAAGTCAGAGTGACCATTACGTAAGTTCCAGTTCTGGAATAAAATTGTCTGTCTTCTGGAGTGTGTTTTCTTGAAAGCTGAACATAATGGAATATTCTATTCCACTTTCAAGGTGTCTGACATCCCACAACCGACTGCTTTGCTTTTAATTTCTTTTCCGGCCATTGCTACATAAACACTGAAGGTTAGATAAGTGTAGCAAAAGAGCTATTCACATTTCTTTAAACAGCAGTCCCCTAGTCATGACTGTTGGGAAAAACAGAACAGGGCTTTCCTAGAATGTTGTTATCTAGAATCCTGTTACAACTTGTTAACAATATTTTTAATCTCTCTGTAAAACAGTATCTGTATGTAATTGATTACACTGCCGCTTCAAATTCAGCATCCAGAATTCCCTTTGTGGCTAAAGACTTGCCCAGACAGTCTTACAAAACAAACAGAAGCACCCCTACACAATATGGAGGATTTTTTTGTCCTTCAAGGAACTATTTCATGACAGTAAAATAAATAAATTAATTAATTATTGAATATTACCTAAAGGAAAAGAAAGCGACCATCCTTCACCCAAGAATTAAATTAATATAAATCACTGAAATATATTACATATATTGTCTCTTCTAGTAAGATATTTTTAATAGTAAAGAGCCATGGTGACATAGTGGTTAGAATGTTGTACTGCAAGGCTACTTCTGCTGACTGCCAGCTGCCAGCAGTTCGGCAGTTCGATTTACCCAGGCTCAAGGTTGACTCAACCTTCCATCCTTCTGAGGTAGGTAAAATGAGAACCCAGATTATTTGGGGCAATTTGATGACTCTGTAAATTGCTTAGAAAGAGCTGTGAAGCACTGTGAAGCGGTATATAAGTCTAAGTGCTATTGCTATTTTGAAATCTATGCCAGAAAAGCAGTATCATTTATTTATTTTCATTGCTTTTAAAATGACAAAACAAGAAAAAAATCCCCCAAATAATGGTGGTAAAAATACATACAGTACATTGCCAAAGAAAAGAAAAACAAACACATAGAAGGTGGGTTTTTTTAAAAATAAAATGATATATCGTTGGTGTTTGTCCAGTATGTGAAAACATACTGGACAAACATAGCAATGACAATGCAAAAAAAATATTTAGGATACAAATATTAATCAAACCTGAAAGTGCTTTGTAAAAAAAAAGTGAAAGAATAAAACAAAGAAAATATGAAATATCATTTTAACAGTAAAGATGTACCATTCCACATATGCATATCTAATGCAAGTATTGTTCAAGTACTTATATATTTCCACTGCATGTCTATAACCTTATTTAACTACGGTATTTTGTACAAATGTGTCACATATTCTTGTCCAGACAAAGTCGGGGTCAATAGGCAATAGGTGACAGACAAGTGACTAGGGCAGTGATGGCGAACCTTTTTTCTTATGGCGTGCCAAAAGTGTGCGTGCCCACGCCAATTCAATTCCCCTGCCCACCTGCGCATGAGACCCCCCCCCCACGCATGCGTGCATGACCCTCCAGACTCCGGAGGATTTCCTGAAGCCTGGGGAGGGTGAAAATGACCTCCCCCCTGGCCCCCCAGAGGTCCTCTGGAAGCTGGAAATGGATAATTTCTGAACTTCCAGTTGAGAAAGCCTCCGGAGGCTGGGGAGGGCAAAAAACGGCCCCAACGCCCCAACGGCCCAACTGGAAGTTTGGAAATGATCTGTTTCCAGCTTCTGGGGGGTGGGGGGCATTTTTGCCCTCCCCAGACAAGCCTCCGGAGGCTGGAGAGGGCGAAAAACACCCCCAACGGGCAAACTAGAAGTTTGGGAATGAGCACCATCACGCAACTAGGCAATCAAGTCTTCAAACCATTGAATGAAAGGGGCCATAGATTTATCTTTCCATTGCTACAATATCAGTCTTTTGGGCATAGTAAAGGCACAGAGAATCCATTTATGTTACCCAGTTGCCAAATTCCATGTACTCTAAGTTCAATTACAAATTTATCTTTAACTATTCAAGTAATCTAATGTTGTCTATTGCTGGCCTACTTCTTATAAACCTGCTTGATCATTCTTAATGATAAACAGTATCACTTGCTGTACTCTATTTGCTGACACTGCTTTTACTGTGCTTCATCATCATTAATCAATGAGATTGGATGATAATTAGCACATTGAGTATGATATTTACCTCATTTTAGTGTTACTGTAATATAAGCTGATTAAATTCTTTGATAAGATTCCCTTATCAAATATCTCATCATATAATGGACAAAGTTTTGGCACCAAAAGATTTTGAAATGTTTTATATCACTCAATAGGGAATCCATCCAATCCTGCTGTTTTGCTATTTACCATTTTAAAAATTATATGTTTAATCTCTACCTCAGGTAGAGGAGCAAATAAGAGTGGGTTTTGTGTATCATCCAAATGTGGTAGGTTGACTTTATTTAAACAGTCCTTTATATCTTCATTCTCTGATTCTCTGATCTGCTATATAAATATTGACAATTTATATCCATTGAAGTTTTATATATTTCATCTCTCACTACTAATAATTGGAACAATTCTCCTATCTTTCTTTTAAGTGATTAGTCAAGATCTTACAGCTTCTTTCATCATTTTTTTTAGTATCTCTGTTGCAAATATGTTAGCATAAATGTCTGCTGTGATGTTATGGTAACTTTATATTTCTTTTTCTGCATTTCTTAGAATAAAATCATAACTGGGCATCTAACCTTCTGTGTCCATAAAATTTTCAATTCATCTCTCAATTTTTAAAATTATTTCTCTTATTATCTTTACTTGTATGATGTATACAACTGTGGATATATGTTTTATGCCTCCCTTTGAAAAATGCAAGTTCTTGGTGTTTCAGAATTCAAATCAAATCCACATTTGTTGTACAAATTCTTCATCATTTAATAGGGAAACATGGAAATACAAATTTCTCAATAGCTTAACTAGTTTCTGAAACACACATTTTGAGGCACTATGATCAGGTACATAACAAAAAATGTAATTTTTGATTGGCAAGTAAAACAGCCTTTTCAAAAATTGCTAACTGTACATATTTCTTGAATCTAGTCCTCAATGACTAGAGTAGTAGCACTCTCAGCATAATTCTCCCAATTCTTGTCCTTGTCCATATTACCAAAGTTCCAAATCGATATTTATTTATTTATTTATTTATTTATTTATTTATTTATTTATTTATTTATTTATTTATTTATTTATTTATTTATTTATTTATTTATTTATTTATTTATTTATTTATTTATTTATTTATTTATTTATTTATTTATTTATTTATTTATTTATTTATTTATTTATTTATTTATTTATTAGTTCTTAAAGTTTTATGTCATCTATCTCCCCTATAATATGGCTATGCACAGCTTAGAGTTATAACATAGCAGGCAAAACCAAATCTCATAATTTAATATACCCTCAAGTTTTGTACATCACCAATAATGAAAATCTATATTCCCTCTTTATTGATGCCTTCTTTGGGATATCTACTGTAATAAACACAGAATAACTTCATTTGAAAAATAATAATTTTAAACAGTGCAATTTATGCATAAATTCAATTCATAAATGCAATGGAATATATGCATAAATGTGCAATTATGCATATATTTCATTGAGGATACTTCCATGTATGCATGAGCATGATTAGATGTACATGATTACAGACAGACAGACAGACAGACAGACAGATAATAGATAGATAGATAGATAGATAGATAGATAGATAGATAGATAGATAGATAGATAGATAGATAGATAGATAGATAGGCAGGCAGGCAGGCAGGCAGGCAGGCAGGCAGGCAGGCAGGCAGGCAGGCAGGCAGGCAGGCAGGCAGGCAGGCAGGCAGGCAGGCAGGCAGGCAGGCAGGCAGGCAGGCAGGCAGGCAGGCGTACATGATTACAACCTATATATACGCAAGACAGACAGACAGATCTATCTCAATGGTCATAAGATGGTGTTAGCCCCAAAGATGGAAAGATCATTTGGCAGGATAATGGAATTTTCCAGTGTCATGAACTACAAGACACATTCCACATTTCCAAAGTCTTGCATCATAATTTATCAAAAGTGAAGCCAAAGTAATTTTTGTTTCTCCTGTGAGCCAGCTTCCTTCTTCATTATATGTTGGCTATAGCGCAGTTTGACACAAGGACAGGTTTACTGACTTTGTAAAAGAGGCATAGCTAAATTCGGTGAGCGAATCCCATTAACCGAAGCAACAAAAATATGAAATTTCTCTTCACCAATTAAATAAATAGGATTTTAACTAACAATGTGTTGCTTATTAATTCAGTTAAGTTTTTGGGATTCTAGCTGGATATACCCTCTATTAATTGTAATCTTTTCTCTTTATTAAGTGTTAAGTTTCCCCCTGCAAACATAAATGTAGACTTTAATTATAAAACTTGATTAGGTGCTGGAAGAGTACCTGATAGAACTAAAATGTTTAAAAGATTATTGGGTGATGAGGACATTAGATATTTGTTTGTTTTTTTAACATGACCTTGTCAGGTTGACATTTTATACTGGTCAGTATGCTTGGAGTGATTATCTAATTGCTGAGCAGACACAAACATGTTTACCCAAGCCACTCTTATATGGTTTGATAAAGGGGTAATGCAAGATACAGAGGTGTATGATACTTGCTCTAAGTAAGGCAAGTTAATGTTGTTCAATGTATTTTTAGCCCATAAATTAAACTAAAGTGCAATATCACTTTAGCTGATTTCCCTGATGTTTGGCCTGTCTTAGTTTTAGATTAATTTAATTTGCATTATTGCTTTCTTATATATTATAATTGTTCACAGTTTTTTTTTCCATTTGTATCATCTCCCCTTGATGGTTCAGACTTATCAAATAAATACAAAATGATGGGCGAACACCTTTTTGTGGGTTAATGTATGTTGTGGATTATGCAGATGAAAATAAGCCCCAAATATATAGATTCATTTATTTCCAAGGCCTAAGGTTAAATTTCAAGAGTAATTAAACTAATGATTGTGACAAACAACTCAGTACTTTATAATCAAAGAGTGAATCAGTCATTTTCAAGGAAATAGAGTACATGCATGCCTCTGTGTGTGTGTGTGTTAACTTGCAGTAGACATCAGAAAACAAGTCAGAATGTAGGTTAAAGGTCAATGAATCTTACATCAAATAATTACATCTGATCTGATACTTTTCAAAACTAGAGTTAATGCCTATTTTAAAGCAATCATTGAAAAAGTAAATATAATTGTTTAGTAAAGTGGTGACTCCTAAAGGCATAGAAATTGTCTTAGGTAATTTCATTTAGCTATCCATCATATACCGTATTTTTTGGAGTATACGATGCACCTTTTTCCCTCAAAAAAGAGGGTGAAAATCTGGGTGCGTCTTATACACTGAATACAGCATTTTTGGCCTTCTGAAACCCCACCCCCTTTGCAAAAAATGGTCGTGCATAGCCTTTAGGAGGCTTCCAGAGTGATCCTGGGGCTGGGGAAGGCAAAAATGAGAGAAAAACAGGGTGTCTTTTGCTCGTTTTGGGGGGCCCCCAGCCCCCAGGAGCACTCTATAAGCCTCCTAAAGGCTATGCATGCCTCTCTTTTTTACAAAAAAATGGGCCCATTTTTGCAAAAAAACCAAGCCATTTTTTAAAGGTCTGCAGAGTGCAAAAACCTTTTTTTTTTAATTTTCCTCTTCAAAATCTTGGTGCGTCTTATACTCCGGTGCGTCTTATTCTCTGAAAAATACGGTATGTAGAAGTGTGGTGGCTCACAGGGTTAGAATGCTGGGTTGGCAATTTGCAAGCCAGTGTTCGAGACCCGAATGGTGTTGCATGGTGGGGTGAGTCCTGTTATTTGCTCCAGCTTCTGCCAACCTAACAGTTCAAAAGCCTACAACTGTGAGTAAATAAATAGGTACCACTATCGTGGGCTCATTAACGGGGACATGAAAAGAGCCCCATCTGGGCATCCCCTGAGCTACGATGATGTCATGGCCAATCCTTTCACCACTGAAGCACTTCAGAGCTTTCAACATGAAAGTGTAGAATCGATCATATATTCTGATCGGCAACAGCAGTTCACGATTTCTGAGAGCAGGACAAATCTGTAACCTTTTATATGTAAAGCTTTCATTATGTCAGGGAGTTGCCTCTTTTCTAAAACAGATTGTTATAACAAACAATTGTTTTTAAAATCTAAATCATTTCTAATTGGGCTTTTTAACTAACAGAACATTTTTATGAAGTAAACTCTATTTAGGTTTTATGCAGTTGTGGGATCCACTTACCTTCCCTACCGGTTCACAAATATGAGTGCATACGTGCACATGCTTGCTTTGCTTTCACACAACACCTTCTGTGCATGCGCAGAAGGTCGTGCATTACATCAGGGGGTGGGGCGGAGCCTCCTGCAGCCGCTGCTACAGGTTCCCCTGAATCGGACAGAACCGCCTGAATACCACCTCTGGTTTTATGAAACCTAGAAGTTTTTTTTTAAGCAGTTTTCATTCAGGGATGAATCATTGAACACTATGAAAATCAAGAGACATTTCTCACCCCAGTCAGAAAAATGTGCTATCAGTGGTAGAAGTGTCAAGGAGTTGGCATCAGGCTATTATAAATATCTGAAGCAGGAAAAAAAAAGGTGTTCTCAAGCATAAAAAACATCATTTTGGATAGAAATCCATCTGCCTGTAGGCAATCCTGAGACACCAGGAAGATTTAGCAGTGCTGACTCTGTCGTTATTTATCAGCATTGTGGATGTGACTTTAAAAGGGGTATCAGTGTTAAACCACAGTGAGATTGAAACCGGCATCTGCCTGTTTTTCCGCTTCTTTATCAAGAAAGTTATAAAGAAGCTGCTTTATCTGAAGTCTGTCGATTTCTTGCAAAGCAGCAAGAAATGCTTTACCTTAGTTTATTATAAGATTCAGAACCCCAGAACTTTGCTCCAAGCATACTTGTTGGCTGCAACCTTTGCTCAGGGTAGTAAATGTCTTTGCCACGTGGCAGTGAGCTATTAAGGTAGGAATGGAACAAAGACCGTTTCGCAGTTACTCATAGCAAAACTCTCTCTAAACAAGAAAGGCTTTACGTACAAATTTATTATCTGCAGCCTAGTTAGCATCCTGATACACTAAAGAATGATAGCCTTACCTATTTGCCAGTATTGCTGAAATGTGCATACAAACAAATTTGAGTTTGATAGCTATTATAAAATGAAGTCATTCAAAACAAGATCTGACAGCTTTCTTACCACTGAGAGTCTCAGCGGTTTATTAACAATGGCTTTCAGTCTTTTTCTTTTGTGACAATTAATAATTTAAAGGGGAGTTTCTTAAGCTCTGCAATTAGGTGAAATGAGACCTGTGTATACTTAAGGAAATACCTTAAGTCGTAGAGAAATACTGTGGATTCAAGATATGACATGGTCTGAAAGGAAATTACTCCCTCGACAAAGTAGAGAATCATAAAATCATCCTTTATGTGGCACTAAATATTACAAGAAGAAAAATTAAACTATATACCTATGATGGCGAACCTATGGCACAGCCTCTTTACGGGCATGCCAGCCATCGCCCCAGCCCAGCTCCACCGCGCATGTGTGCGTACCTCCCATGAGCCAGCTGGTCTTTGGGGCTTTGTCATGCATGCGTAGGGGCCAGGGTGCATACAGGGGACATGCGAGCGCATGCATGAGGGCAGGGCATATGCACGGGGAGACAGTTGCATTGCACTTTGGGGCCTTGCACAGCGCCCCCCCCCCCCCCGTTTTGGGCCTGGAAAGCCTCCTGCACCAACCTGGAAGCCAAAGGTGGGGTGAATGCGTGGGGGGTAGGTTCATGCAGGTGGGGTCACCCACACATTGCATTATGGGCGTGCACCCTCGCACACATGCTTTTGGCATGTGACAACAGAAAGGTCAGCCATCACTGCTATATACTACTCTACAAGCAAAGATGAAGAAACGGTCAGCAAAAACAAAATCAAAGCTGACTCATAATTGATTGATTAAATTGGTGTCACCTCTTAGCAACTACATACATGAATTTTCTTCATGATGATCTATCCCTAACCTGCTTTCAGGTCTTCCAACAGTGTACTCATTACCACTGCAATTGAGTCTTTCGACCTTGCTGCTACTGATTCTCTTCTCTTTCCTTCCACTTTCCCCAACTTTACAATCTTCTCCAGAAGTGAGGTCTTCACATAATGTGTCTGAAGTAGAATGATTAGAGCCTGATCATTTCTGCCTTGAGTGAGAACTCTGGGTTGATCTTTGATGATCCATTTGTTTGTTTTCATTGTTGTCCATGGAATTCTCAGAAGCTTTCTCCAACACTCCTATCTGACTCATAACTCCCTTGCAAAATTAAACCTAATTTAAAGAGAACAAATAATCAGACCAACAAGATACGATTTCAGCAACATTCCATTAGATTATAGTGAAGATTTAGATTTTTTCCTACAGTGATGTTATTAAAAATTACAATTATAACAATAAAATTAACATAAAGTATAATAAAAGAATAAAAAGAAAAATAAAAGGTGCAGAAAAGAAAAAATAGAGAAAGAAAAGAATCAAAAATAAGAATATAGTGAATATATATATATATATATATATATATATATATATATATATATATATATATATATATATATATATATATATATAAATAAGAGAGAGAGAGAGAGAGAGAGAGAGAGAGAGAGAGAGAGAGAGAGAGAGAGAGAGAGAGAACTTCCAGCTTCATCACAACTATAAACAATTTTAGTCACTTATCACTGTCTCTTAAAATACAACAAACAATTTCTTCTTTCCGTAACCTATCTCTTATATATAAACAAATCCTTAAAGCCTCATTATTTCAGTCCTGATGTCAGAGAAAGTCCATTAAGGATTCCCAGATATAACAACACATATATTTTAACATTGATCACGTAAATCAACTTTATATTCCTTTCTTTTATTTCTAACAATCTTGATTTTAATGCCTTCAAATAAGAACTTACTTTTCATTTTCTTTCTTTCTGTCTTCTCACAAAATTCTTTAAAGCTTTAAGAAGCCTATATCCAGAAAGAAAAACAACAGATGGGGTGGGAAATAGACCTGGCTTATAGAGTGAACTCTGCATATGCCAGAACACACAATGTCCCCAGGGAGGTGCATATTAAATTTCTTAGGAAAAGCACAAGAGATGAAATTCTGAATACACAAAGGGGACAAGCCCTGATATACAAAGATAAGGAGATAACCATACTGAAACAGATCCTCAAGAAAATGAGGGAGAAAAGAAAATTCTATTCGCAATTAGCGAATAAATTATACCAGAAGGGGGTGTGGTTTCGTTGGTTGCTGCCTGAAGGTATGTTAATATTCTGGGAGGAGACAAGAGTCAGAATTAATACACCCATAGAGGCGCAGGCCTTTATGGAAAAAAATAAACTACTCCTAGAAAAACCAGAAGACATCCCAGTAGATGCACAAGACACGGGAGGGGCGGGAGCACTGCCAACGGGGGGAGACGGGGCGACATCAAGAAAGCTCAGATCACACAAATAAGTAAGAAAATCCACATGATATAAATTGATTCAAAATTATTAATGAATTTATCACACTGACTATATGCTATTATGTAATATTTGAATGCTATGCAAATGTATACCATGAGTCTGGAACCTCAACTAACAATTTAAACTCATAATTGAATCAGATTGCCTGCCAAAAACAAATGGTGTTTGGATTAGGCATATACAGCTCAATCTTGTCCTTTCCATCAACGTTTCAGTCTTCTTTTATTTTGACACCATTACATAGCTATCTTTTGAAAAGAGGCCATGCTGCAATTCTGCACTGTACCTCATCAGAATGTTGTGCTTTTCAACCTGAGTTCAACCTACACATACAGAATTTGCATAGGATTGCACTACAGATAGTCCTTGACCTATAGCCGTGATGGCGAACCTATGGCACGCGTGCCACAAGTGGCACACGGAGCCATTTGTCAGGGCACGCGAGGCGCTGCCCTGTCAGCTGGCCAGCGCACATGCGCGCGCTGGCCAGCTGAGTTCACCTTTTTAAAAGCCATTTTTCGCCCTCCCCAGGCTCCAGAGGCTTTATAGGAGCCTGGGGAGGGCGAAAAGAGCCTCCCCCACCCCCCCCCGGAGGCCCTCCGGAGGCTTCAAGTACCGTCCGGAGGCTTTCCTGATGCCTTCGGAGCGCTTAAAACCAACCTCCGAGCAAACCGGAAGTGACTTCCGGGTTGCTCAGAGGGTCGTTTTAAGCGTTCCGAAGGCTTCAGGGACCGTCCGGAGGCTTCCCTGACGCCTTCAGAGCACTTAAAACGACCCTCCGAGCAAACCAGAAGTCACTTCCGGTTTGCTCGGAGGGTGGTTTTAAGCATTCCGAAGGCTTCAGGGAAGCCTCCGGACGGTCCCTGAAGCCTCTGGAGGGCCTCCGGGGGGCGGGGGAGGGTCTTTTTACCCTCCCCAGGTTCCTATAAAGCCTCTGGAGCCTGGGGAGGGCGAAAAAAGCATGTAAAAAGGGGGGGTGTCACGCATTGTGCGCGCATGCGCACTGGGGGGTTGCGCGTTGCCTTATGGGTGCGGCACGCCCGCACATGACCCCAATGCCCTCCCCCCACTTGTGGCACGCGAGCCAAAAAAGGTTCACCATCACTGACCTATAGCATAATTGAGTCTAAAATTTGTTGCTAAGTGAGACAGTAAGTCCTTGGACTTACGACACTGTCAAAAGCATTGCCAGCTGCAGAATTCCCCGAACTGGTTAAGACTCAAGCAGCCTTTCAGTGGGATAATGCAGCCTTCTGATTGGTTCAACTGTCTGACAGCTACTATATAAAGAGCTATCAGACGGCCGATGTTGTTGTTGCTGGTTCGGGATTTGTCTTAAAATTAACATTATTAGCTGTTAAAATAAAGGTTATTTGTTACTGTGCAACCTGCCTTGCCTCAGTTCCTGCCTGCTTAGTTCTCCATACAGAGCAGTTATTAAATGAGTTTTGCCCCATTTTGCAACCTTTCTTGCCGCAGTAAGTGGCAGTAAGTGAATTACTGCAGTTGTTAAGTGAGTAACACAGCTGTTAAGTGAATCTGATTTCCCCATTGCTTGTCAGTAGGTCGGAAAATGTAATCAGATGACCCCAGGACACTGCAAGTGTCATAAGCATGATCTCCTTGGGCAAGCATCTGAATTTTGATCATGTGGCCACAGGGATGCCGCAATGGTTGTAAGTGTGAAAAACAAAGTAAGTCACTTTTTGCAGTGCCATTGTAACTTTGAAAAGTCACTAAATGAATGGTTGTAAATCGAGGAATAGCTGTGTATTATACATCTGCAAGCCTCTTCATGCTTAAATGAGACTGTCTCATTGAACTTGGTACGATCTAGATAGAAAGGGACCTCATGTTGTCCCATTTTTCCACAAATGTTTAACACACACAGGAAGCATCAATCACCTTTTTATTACAAAATCACCATGACTTTGCTGAACAAGTAAATATAGATGAAATTGATTCTGTTAACTGATTGCAAAAACAATTGTGGGATGTCTACTTATCTCATTTATTGACTTAACTGTAATTAGACTTTTCTATAAAAAGTGGCAACTATGTATTGAACATATAGTTAAAATGGGATTCAAATACTATCACAATTGTACAATTCATGTATAAAAGGACTTAATCATGCTATTGGTCTATCAGAGAGCGTTATCATTGACTCACATTTGAGGCCTTGAGATCTTGAACTATAGATAGAGGAACTTTACTGCTAGCGGTGCTTTGCAGTGTAGTTTACAGGGCTGTGGAAGAAGTCAGATAATTTTGCTAAATAAAAAATGTGGCAAATTAATGAATCCTCTGTAGCTAATGAGCAACCTAATTTCAGTCATTTCCTACATAATAGATAATAGGGGTTATTTTTTGCCACATGAATTAATATGTTGCTTAATTCTTAAATGACATTAGGTAATTTGTAAATTTTAATAGAAACATGACTGATTTTGGAAGGTATGAGTACTTATGAAACTCTTCAAACATTGAGAAATAGGTTGAAACGACACATGTAGAAAGTTTTTAGGACTCAAGTTAACAGTCATATCTAGGATTCATATATATTTAAATGGGAATCATTTAAGTAATGTTAACAATGTATTTAAAAACAAAAAAATCCAAAACAATCCCCACTACCTTCCATCTCCATTATGACTGCAGACTAAGGAATGAATAAAAATAGTGTAGCCTTCCAACATATACCTAAAACCAAAGTTTTTCCTTGTTGTTCCCAATCATCTTCTGTTTCCCATTAGCTAGCCCTTATTTCTACCCTTGTCCAAGATTCTGAAACTCCCCAGTGTGAAAATGAAGTACTTAATTTTAATGTATGGAAAATAATGGATGAATGGGATAATTAAATTGAAGGATTTTGGTCTGAGTAGGAATTCAAAAATTAAAGTAGCTCATTCATCTGTCTATGCTGTGTTTCGGGATTGTTGCTTTGTCCAGTTATTGTCCAAACCAATTTTATGAATTTAGAGTTATTTGGATAGGAAATAGTTGGGTAGATTTAGAGGATGATGATTATGATGGTGATTTATTTTTTTATAATATGAGAGGAGGGGATAGATTTGTGTCATGGGTAGCCTGTGTCCCACATCTTTCAAGTGCTTAATGCCATTTCTAATTTCAGCCCTGACTGGGTCCTTCCCTTGATCGGTAGACTCACAAAGAGCTATGGAAAGGAACTGGAGGATTGTGTAATAAATGTGTCCAAACATAGATTTAATGACCTATTCCATTTAGAAATACTTCACTTTTGACCTCACAGATATTGAGGAATTTAATGTGGAATTACACAGACTGGGGTGGGGGGTGGGGAGCTAACCCCAAATCTTTCCAGCTGGAACAACTGAAGCCCATAAAGTCAGCTGCATGCCTGATCCCTCCTCTGAAATCAAGAGAGCCAATGCCCTTCATTTTCTGAGAAATCCCTCTGCATTTACCACAGCTTAGTCATGTGTAATCATAAGGTAAATTAATACCAGAAATATCCTTACTTTGTATGTTTGAGTATTTAACCACCCCAGAATCGCATCATTCTTTTCTCCTTGACATTTAATAAAATCATGTTTTTGATCAAGATTCAATTTAAATATGGCCCTGAAAAACTAATAATACATTCTGTTTCTGTGGGAAAGTAGAAAATGTTTCTTTTGCAATGCCATTGTCATGTCCAAGATCAACAAAGCAAAGCAAACAAGAATGACATGCAATTACCAAGCACTGATTTTATACAGTATAAAGAAGTAAAACAGAAATTGTATGATTATGGCTAAAAAAGAGGCATTCGGTTATGTTCTCATGTGCGTCTATTAATTTTTATGGCATGAAATGAAAGATGGTTTAAGTGAATTCAAAATACCATATGGAGCTTTTATGTGTAATTCGTGTGTGTGTGTATAAACCTGTTGTCCATCGTCATCTATTGATTCTGATTATGCACCGTCAAAACTCTTAGCAACCTCACAGACAGATTTTTCTCCATGACAATCTGATACTAACTTGGTCTTTCAAGTCTTCCATCAGTGCACTCATCACCATCTGCCTTGCTGCTAGTTGTCCTCTTTCCTTCCACATTTCTGAGCATTAGAGCTTTTTCTAGAGAGCTAAGGGTTTACATAATGTTTCTGAAGTAGGATGATTTGATCATGGTCATTTGTGCCTTTAGTGAGGCTGATGATCATCTATAGTCAATGACTTTTTTCAATTAATCTAAGAAAGTTACTTAATGCATTCACCAAGAGCAATGATCAGAGTTCAGTTGTTTATTAAAGGTGTAGCTACTGTACCACCTTCATTTCCTTATTACATTTGTTTTCACAATTTTACTAAAACACTTGAGAAGGAGAGATAGCTGTGCATCCACATTTTTGCTGTTGGCAGTTGAGGAAGGGGGGTTGTACCTGTTAACACTGGAAAGGAAGAATTGTATTACAGTTCCAGTTAATTCTTTTTGAACTCTCTAACAATCAAATCTTTTTCCATCCTTTTTTAAAAATCATATCTTTGAGCTTTGTTTTTATGATAAAGTGTTTTGCTCTGTGATGATAAACAAGCAATGCACAGCAATGCATTTCTAACAAGAGTTTCACTAAAGGAGAGAAAAAAAGCTGTCTGCTCAGCTATATCTTATCCTGGGCCAAAAATCCTATGTCCTGCCCTTAGTGAAGATATAAGGGTGCCCATAAAGTACACTGATAGACAAGACTATAAAAATTGTAACCCTCTGGCCCATGCTACTTCACTGCCATTCAGCAGGTGAAATAGTTCTTTTGTGTGGCTGTCGTAAGCCTTCTTAATAAGAATGGGATCAAATAACAAAATATAGACCTGCCTCAGCTTGAAGCTCTAAGTAAGAACAACCCTTAGCTCCATTTATTGTGAAAGGTGTGGTTTACTGAGAATCACATGCCAAAATCCCTAAGTCTAACTTTTTCCTCCCTTAGTTGCCTCCCATCACTGGGCCCCTATGTCCAATCAAATTCAAACAAGATGTTTTCATAACGGTCACTTCAGCTGTAGGTTTGATATGCAGTGGCATTCCATTTACAGCTGGTTGTCCTAGAAGCCTGTAAGCTCCTGAAATCCTTTCCTAAAAGAAAAATACCATCTGCACCATTCAGTTAACTTATATTCTATACATAATTCAGGCACATGTTCCAGAATCATAAATTGTGGGCTGGTGAACCACGCAGGAGGCCACCAAGCTTTCCTCTCATGAGTATCATGATTCAAAACTTGGTTGTATAAAAATATGGGCACTTGGGGTCCAATTAATTGGGATGGCCAAAGTTACCTACAGCCTCCAGCTCATCCTTGTTTTTAGAATATGGGTTTGCTTATTCGGGTGGTCCCAGCTATCTTTATCAGAACATGCATGTTGAGGTGGGAATGTCAGAAAAAGAGTACATAAACATTCCCCCTCTTCAATTTTAAAGCCAAGTCATGTGAAGTGAAATTGGGTGTGGCTGTCTTTCACAAATCACATTGACCCTGCCTGAGCTGACATACTGCTAGTTAAATATGATTTGTGAGGTGTGCTTTGAGGTAAATGCAGGTTAACCCTTTTCTCCATCACACCTGAGGATCAGGGCAATACATGACTGGAGAGAAGTAGAGTCATATGATTAAACTTCTCCTTCCCAAGGCTCAGAGATCGCAATATTATTCTGCTATGTGGGCAAATGTATATGGTGTTAAACTCCTTAGCATAAGTAGAGGGAAGTATCTGGTAATTATGGGAAGTATTTATGTTAGAATAGACAATCAGGATATTGTTTCATCATTCTAGGCAAGTGGTTCCCCACCTTTTTTTGGCCATGCCCCACCTAAGCATCTCTAAAATCCTGATGCCCCCTCCTCTTATGACATATAATTCTTACTTTACTCAAAAAGTGAACTCTACTCACACAGAGGAAGCCTAAAAGGCCATTAACTTGGTTTAAAGAAGGTTCAAATTGCCCTCATTAAAAATCAAATTGCCCCCCTATGGGGCCTGGGCCCCACATTGGGAACCATTGTTCCAGGCAGTCATAGTCCACGTGAGAATATATAAGCAATATTACCCCCACACAGTGCCAAAAGGAAAGTAGATTGAACTATCAATTACTGAGATACAGGCCAAGGAATAAGTGAGCAGCTCTTATCTTATAGCAGTGAATTATCTTTTAGAAAAAAGTCTCATGACAATTTGATAGACCCGTAGACGGACATTCTGTTAGGCCAGAATAAATGATGCTTTACTGATGGATTTGCTGCTAGTCCATCTATACTATATATTGAATGAGAACTTTCTAATCTGGTATTAGATTCTCTAATAACAATTCCAGGAACCATTCCCTTTTGACAATTTATTTGTCACTAAAATCATACCTTACAATTTAATATTAGGCCGAATGCTCAAAAACACTTTGACTCCTGGTAGGAAGCCATGAAAACACCTATGCAAGATTCCTGCTATCCTAACACCCCTTTAAGAAAAGACGTACTTATTTAAGAAAGCTTCCTGTAACAATGGTGGGACTATTTAGAAGTTTTAAAGATATTAAATATTTTAAAATAACCAAATGTCACTTGAATATAGCTTTAGTATTTACTATACCACCCCTGCCAGTTGAGTCATTGTTTCAGAGATATTTCCTTAACTAAACAGAGAAACAGAATGACCGCAGGTGGGCAGAAAAGCAGTGGGAGTGACTTCACATTTCCTGCCAGCTTCCCCATTGAGTTTCTTTGTGGGAAGTGGGCAGGGAGCATCAGAAATCTTCCTTAGTTCCCTCCCTCCTTTCCCTTCCCAGGAGGCAGGTAAGTGACTGCTACTGAGTGGGTGTGGGAGCAAGGGATTTTGAGATCTTCTGAAAATGAAGATCACATGACTGTGGCAGCATCCCAGCAGCCATCAATAACATTGACAGACACAACTTTCCTGAATTTCATTCCCTCAGGAGTCACGGGTCCTGGATTTGGGACACGTGCCATACATTAGTCCATTTGAGGTACCTTGGCTCAAAAATGGTTGCCCTACGATGCACTATTTCTCCCAGTTAAAGGTTGTGATAATGAGAGCTTTAATAGTATATAGATAAATAGCTGAGTATATGGCTTTTTAAAAATGTGATTAAGCGATGAGAACTGGTACATCCAGGCTACATTGTGAAATGTAAAGTAAATTTTGTCATTATATATTATTGCTGTCAATTTGGGGTAATAAGCCATCATAGTGGCGTTTCGCTTCCAGAATGTTTTGGGAATTCACACAAATCAGAAGAGAATATTCAGGGGGGAAAATTATAGCCAAGTTTTACTTGCATTCAAAACAATGGCAGCTCTGCAGTGGTTTCATTTCATTCCATTTATTTGCTCTCACAGAGCTTTCTTAAATGATAAGAGTTTCAGAAATATATATCTTCAGGAAAACAAATAGTTAAGGATAACAGCAGAGATTGTTCAGTGTGCAAACATGTCTGCAGAATTAATGTTCAACTAAAATAAATTTGTTTTGGTTTCCTTCACAGAATTTTTAGGACAACACAGTGTGCACAGAGGCCTTCCTAGAATTCTGCATCCAGCTTATTAAACTGAAATCCCTTATAATTGTCTCCACTTCTCATTCAATAAGTTTTCAGAAGGGGGAAAGGCGAAGGAATTCAAAATATTATGAATATAAGATCTTCTCAAGACATAGTGATTTATAGAGGTATGATCAACCAAACATTTAAAGGTACAACAAATCCATCTTCACTTTGCTTTTGCAGGAAGAAGCACAAAGTCCAGGGGGTGGGCATTTTCAGAGTAAACTGACAAATTAGACACCTAGAAGAGTTAAAGCAATTTGCATGGGATAACTTTTAATCTCTGGGTGAAGACAATAGCTTGAATAAAATATATTGGGAAAGGTTAAATGGCATATTTTTAAAAAGTAGAAATCCAAACTAATTATTTGTGTCCAATAATTCAGCTTTAAAAATAGAGTTGCATGAACAACACACTGTAACATTCTAATTTGTAACCTCAGTTGGATGAAAGAGCTCCTTATTTATTTATGGGACTTTATGCTACCTCAATCACCGTCAGCTCTAAGATTTTACAGCAAAAACACTAACAATGAATTGGCAGGTTAAAATAATACAGTGATAACTGCAATATACAATTACTATAAATAATACTGTGCAACTATCACTATTTATTCACATTCTATACACAGCATAATCCCAAAATTATTTTTGGAATAATCGGGATTTTATAAAACGCTGGATTACCACAGTGGAAAGGGTCTTTCTTGATTCTGGGCGTAAAACATTCCATAGGCCAGGGGTCCCCAAACTTTTTAAACAGGGCACCAATTCACGGTCCCTCAGACTATTGGAGGGATGGACTGCCTGGGTGGTTGTGGCTAGGTGGTCATGCGACCGGGTGATCAATTTAGCAGTCCATTAAACAATACACACAAATTAAACTTTAATTTGTCATGCTCCTGGGGGTGGAAAGCAAGTTAGTGAAGGGATGCGGCTGCCTTGGGGGGGAGGGGTGCCTCCTTCCCCCCCTCTCTTTCCCTTTCCCTCTCCAAAAATGGGCCCATTGTTGACCTCCTCGGCCTCCAGAAGGTGGGTGGGGGCTGGAGGGTAGGTGGGGCAATGGGGGTGGGCAGCCTTGTGGTCACTCATGGTTAATGGCTTCAGTGGGCCATATCCAGCCCCCAGGCCATAGTTTGAGGGTCCCTACGATAGGCTAAGGTTTTTCAAATTGGTTCCATAGAGCCCTAGGTTTCTGTGAGAATTTTGGTAGGGTTCCATGAGACAGTAAAAATTTTCACTCAAACACAGTCACTTTTCTGTCATTTGACCTTTGCCTCTGGATTGGACAAAATTTTGAGAATTTTTGTTTTAAACAGTTTTCACAGTCAGGAAAAGTTTAAAAAATTCCTGTTAGAGGAGACAAGCCTCTGTGGAGAATTTCCCTTTCATTAGATCTCCCAATATGTGGGAACTATCAAGAGGCATTCTCTGTTTTTATATGGTGGATAGACAGATTCAACCCTGAATAAGTCATACTGAAGGTAACTGGGCTCCAAAACTATACAGAGCTTTATAAATAATAACCAACACGTTATATTGGAAATAAACGGACAATTTCCCCCCAAGATGGCGGCGCGCTTAGACGCTGCGGCTTTGAGCTCCTGGTGCCACAGTAGAGTTAGGCAAAAACTAGTCTATACCCGCAGGGAGTTATTAAAGATTGGATCGTCTAGTTGATAAGATATTACCAGCGACTTCCAGCAATCTCATAATATTCTGAGTGACATAGTAAGACTGCCAGGCTCTCCATGGATCATTGTTGGGCCTAGGAGGCGGCGAAGAGAGCGAAAGCAGAAGTGGGGAGCAGAGCTGGTTTGCTAGTTCGGTTACGGAAGCAGCCTCACAGACCAGTATTACCAAGCATTTATCTAACCAACTCTAGATCCTTTGTCCACAAAACTGGTGAACTAGAGCTATGGGTGGCAACGAATAAGCTCATTCATGACTACTACACAGAGACCTGGCTTCATCCACTTGTACCAGATGCGTCAGTGGAGCTAACTAACCGCACCACACACCGCTTTGACAGAAACAGCAACTCTGGTAAAAGCAAAGGTGGAGGACTTTGTATTTACACACATAATAACTGGTGTACTAATAGTAGAGCTTATTCTCACTGTTCTGCAGATGTGGAATTCTTAACTGTCATTTGTCGGCCATTTTATTTACCTAGAGAGATTTCTGTTATAGTTATCACTATATTCCACCTGATGCAAATGTTAGCGCAGCGCTCTCTAAGTTACATGACACCATCGAGAGGCAACAGCAAACTTACCCTGAGGGCGCTTTTATCATGGCTGGGGATTTTAATCAAGCCAGTCTAAAGTCTGTTTTCCCTAAGTTTGTGCAGTATGTGCAGTGTACCACCAGAGGTAAGAATACTCTAGACCATATGTACTCAAACTTAAGACAGGCATATAGAGCAATCCCCCTCTCCCATCTGAGTACGTCTGACCACATCTCTCTACTACTGTGCCCAAAGTATATCCCCCTTAGGAAAGGGATATGACCAGTCTTGAAAACTGTCAAAATCTGGCCAGAGGGAGCACTCTGCCAATTGCAGGACTGCTTTGTGACTACCGAGTAGAGTATATTTGAACATTTAGAGCTGCAAGAATTCACTGACACTGTACTCTCATACATTAAAACATGCACAGACAATGTAACAGTGAATAAGCGCATCAGAGTTTATAGTAATCGTAAACCCTGGATGTCAGCAGAGGCACAATCACTTCTGAGAGCCCGAAACTCCACCTTCAAGGCAGGAAACGAAGACAAATACAATGAAGCCAGGGCAAACTTGAGAAGAGCATTAAGGGGGCTAAACAGAAATACAAACCAAAGGTAGAGAATTATCTGGAAGATAATAACTCAAGACAGGTGTGGCAGGGGCTACAACACCTAACCAACTATAAGGGCAATGCGGAAAAAAAAACCAATGCTAATGCCCTGCTGGTAGAGGAGCTAAATAGCTTCTTCACCCACTTTGAGGTCAAAAGATCAGTCTCTGTGGCTCTAGCCCAAAGGCCCTCTGACCTCCAGCCACTCACCCTGGATGAACATCAAGTGAGAGCTGAGCTGAAGGCTGTAAATCCCAACAAAGCTGCAGGTCCAGACTGGGTGTTGGGGAAAGTGGTAAAAACCTATGCTGACTAATTAACAGGGGTACTGACAAGGATTTTTAACCTCTCCCTGCAACAGGCTAGAGTCCCATCATGCTTGAAAGCAACCACAATTATCCCAGTTCCAAAGAAAGCAGCCATAAAAAGTTTGAATGACTATAGACCCATTGCACTGACGTCTATAGTGATGAAGTGCTTTGAGAGACTGGTCCTACAACACCTCGGGTCCTGTCTTCCACCAAATTTTGATCAACACCAGTTTGCTTACAGAAGCAACAGGTCGACAGGGGACACCATCACCACTGCTCTACATATTGCACTGAGCCACCTTGAGAAATCTGGGAATTATGTCAGAATGCTTTTTATAGACTATAGCTCGGCCTTTAACACCATCTTACCAGGAATTCTCATTGAAAAGTTCACTGACCTGAATTTCCCTCCCCTCACTTGTGAATGGATCAAAGACTTTCTGATGGATCATCCACAAACAGTAAGGGTTGGGTCCTTTACATCTTCCACGCTGAAGCTCAGCACAGGCTCCCCTCAGAGCTGTGTGCTCAGCCCATACATGTACTCGCTGTATACATATGACTGCATATCCTCTGATCCATCCAACATCATAATAAAGTTTGCAGATGACACAACAGTGCTGGGTCTTATAACTGGAGGGGACGAATCAGCATACAGGGAAGAAGTCCAGAAGGTATCCGCATGGTGCTCAAGAAACAACTTACATCTAAATACTAGTAAGACAAAGGAGATGGTGAATCTAGGATCTTGTCCATCTAAGGCCATGATGGCAAACCTATAGCACGCATGGCAGAAGTGGCACACAGAGCCCTCTCTGTGGGCATGCGCACGCCAGCCACCTGGTCTTTGAGTTTCCAGCAGTCTGGTGCACACGAAGACTAGATGGCTGGCGCATGTCTGCACTGAAAACCTAAAGGCTAGATGGGTGGAACCTGCATATGCACCAGCCAGCTGGTCTTCGGCTTTTTGGCGCTCCGGCACATAAGCACAGGCATGTGCGTTCTGGTTTAGGCACTCAGTGGTGAAAAGATTTGCCATTACTGATCTAGTGTGTTAGCTATTCCTGCCAGTTTAGTATCATTCACAAATTTGGTAAGTTCCCCTTCTAAGTCATTAATGAAGTCATTAATGAAGATATTGAAGAGTACTGAGCCTAAGATGGAACATTGTGGGGCTTACTTCCCTCCATGTAGAGGTAGACCCATTAAGGACTACTTGTTGAGTATGATTTGTCAGCCAATTATGAATCCATCTGGTGGTGATGCTATGTATCCCACTTTTTTCTAGCTTGCCAAGAAGTAGGTTGTGGTCTGCTTTGTATGATAGGAGTAGTTGTATTCTGAATTAACTGCATCTTGTTTAATTTGCCAGCCTCCAAGTACCCCCACACAGCACTCCAAGTTATACAACCGGGTATCATCTGCATATGGATATCTCACATTGACCTAACATAAAAGTTATCCAGCAGCTATTTCCAGATGTTCAGTAAAAGGAGGAGGGGGGATGATGACTGAGCCCTGGATTTCCCTTATCTTATTTTAATGATATAGTCAATTTTGAAATATTTCCAGGCAAAAGGAAGAAAGAAAAACATACAACAGAGTGTCCATAAATGCACTCTTAATACTGGTTGTTGAAGTACACTGATTGACAAGATATTTTTTCTAGATCTGCCCATTTTAAAAGCGGTCCTTTTATGTTGACAGTGGCGAAAAATTCTTTTGAATTGGAAAAATCAAACAACTAATCTATTTAGTTTTCCAAGAAGGCTTGGCCCAAGATAAATTTCTAATTGGAAATTTAAAATGGCTTCCACTGGTTGCTTTCTTTGTTATTTACGGGAAATGGGGGCCATTATAATGAATGATGGCTGAATATCTATAGACAATCGTATTGTTTTTTTCACTGGAGAAATCGCTCATTCATCGGTTTCGTTTTCTTGAAAATGGTGTTTTACCAGGGACGTGCGGTCAGGGGAGGCAGGGGAGGCAGAGCCTCACCTCTCTTCATGAAATAATAGTATATAATATTATATACTATATATATATATAATATTATAATATTACATACATCCGTCAGCCACGCCCGGGAGCTGCGGAGGCAGAAATGTTGTTGGCGCTCCCGGATGACGAAGCCATGAAAGCGACTGGAGAACGACCTCGCTGCCCCTTTCGTTGCTTTCCCATTCAGGCGGCTGCGCTTGAGGAAAAGCAGCTCCGCGGGGCCCAGCGGCAAGGCTTGAGCGGGGTGACAGAGCAGCCGCCTGAATGGGAAAGCAACGAAAGGGGCTGCACTTTCACTGCGCTGAAGCCTTGCTGCCTGAATGGGAAGCCGTCCTCGCTGCCCCTTTCTTGCTTTCCCATTCAGGCAGCAAGGCTTCAGCGAGGTGAAAACGCAGCCCCTTTCTTGCTTTCCCATTCAGCAGCAAGGCTTCAGCGGGGTGAAAACGCAGCCCCTTTCTTGCTTTTCCATTCAGCAGCAAGGCTTCAGCGAGGTGAAAACGCAGCCCCTTTCTTGCTTTCCCATTCAGGCAGCAAGGCTTCAGCAAGGTGAAAACGCAGCTGCCTGAATGGGAAAGCAACGAAAGGGACAGCGAGGACGGCTTCCCATTCAGGCAGCAAGGCTTCAGCGGGGTGAAAACGCAGCTGCCTGAATAGGAAAGCAACGAAAGGGACAGCGAGGACGGCTTCCCATTCAGGCAGCAAGGCTTCAGCGAGGTGAAAACACAGCTGCCTGAATAGGAAAGCAACGAAAGGGACAGCGAGGACGGCTTCCCATTCAGGCAGCAAGGCTTCAGCGAGGTGAAAACGCAGCTGCCTGAATGGGAAAGCAACGAAAGGGACAGCGAGGACGGCTTCCCATTCAGGCAGCAAGGCTTCAGCGGGGTGAAAACGCAGCTGCCTGAATGGGAAAGCAACGAAAGGGACAGCGAAGACAGCGAGGACGGGGGGATGATGACTGAGCCCTGGATTTCCCTTATCTTATTTTAATGATATAGTCAATTTTGAAATATTTCCAGGCAAAAGGAAGAAAGAAAAACATACAACAGAGTGTCCATAAATGCACTCTTAATACTGGTTGTTGAAGTACACTGATTGACAAGATATTTTTTCTAGATCTGCCCATTTTAAAAGCGGTCCTTTTATGTTGACAGTGGTGAAAAATTCTTTTGAATTGGAAAAATCAAACAACTAATCTATTTAGTTTTCCAAGAAGGCTTGGCCCAAGATAAATTTCTAATTGGAAATTTAAAATGGCTTCCACTGGTTGCTTTCTTTGTTATTTACAGGAAATGGGGGCCATTATAATGAATGATGGCTGAATATCTATAGACAATCGTATTGTTTTTTTCACTGGAGAAATCGCTCATCCATCGGTTTCTTTTTCTTGAAAATGGCGTTTTACCAGGGACGTGCGGTCAGGGGAGGCAGGGGAGGCAGGGGAGGCAGGGGAGGCAGGGGAGGCAGGGGAGGCAGAGCCTCACCTCTCTTCATGAAATAATAGTATATAATATTATATACTATATATATATATAATAATAATAATAATAATTTAAATTTATTAGCCGCTCCCTTTCCGAAAAGGACTCGGGGCGGCGTACAATGGAGTAAAAAACATATAACATTTACATAAATCCACGACAAACATAAGTACAAAGACACACATGTTCGGAGGAGGTTAACAGATACAATACATAGACAGTTAAAAACCATTAAAATACCCTAATTACAATACCCCATGTACAATCCAATTCAAAATGTTAAAAAACAGACAGTCAGGAGGAGTACGAGGAAATTACGGTTGAGCCAGGCCAGATAGTTGGAAGAGGTGGGTTTTCAGTTGTACACGGAAGGAGCGGAGATCGGAAGTCATCCTGATGTCCCGGGGGAGGTCATTCCACAGGGCTGGGCCCATCACAGAGAAGGCTCTGCTCCTGGGTGTCGCCCCCCGACACTGTTTGGCGGTCGGCACCCGGAGAAGTCCCTCTCTGTGAGAGCGGATTGGTCGTAGGGATGTGTGGGGCAGGATGCGATCCTGCATGTAACTAGGCCCTGTGCCATGGAGCGCTTTAAAGATCATAATCAAGACCTTGAAACGCACTCGGAAGACCACAGGAAGCCAGTGCAGCTCGCGCAGGAGAGGTGTTACAGGGGAGAATCTAGTCCTCCCCATGATCACCCGCGCGGCCGCGTTCTGGACCAACTGTAGTCTCCGAGTGCATCTCAAAGGAAGCCCCATGTAGAGAGCATTGCAGTAGTCCAGGCGAGACGTCACCAGCGCATGGGTGACTGTGCGTAGGGCATCCCGGTCCAATAAGGGGCGCAATTGGCGCATCAGGCGAACCTGATGGAACGCCCCCCTTGCCACGGCTGTTACATGGTCATCCATGGACAGCCGGGCATCCAGGAGGACGCCCAAATTGCGCACCTGTTCCATAGGGGCTAGTTGCACGCCCCCAATGGCCAGAGATGGAAACGCCTGGTTGAACCGGGGCGCCGGAAGCCACAGCCACTCCGTCTTGGAAGGGTTGAGTTTCAGTCGGTATTATAATATTATAATATTACATACATCCGTCAGCCGCGCCCGGGAGCTGCGGAGGCAGAAATGTTGTTGACGCTCCCGGATGACGAAGCCATGAAAGCGACTGGAGAACGACCTCGCTGCCCCTTTCGTTGCTTTCCCATTCAGGCGGCTGCGCTTGAGGAAAAGCAGCTCCGCGGGGCCCAGCGGCAAGGCTTGAGCGGGGTGACAGAGCAGCCGCCTGAATGGGAAAGCAACGAAAGGGGCTGCACTTTCACCGCGCTGAAGCCTTGCTGCCTGAATGGGAAGCCGTCCTCGCTGCCCCTTTCTTGCTTTCCCATTCAGGCAGCAAGGCTTCAGCGAGGTGAAAACGCAGCCCCTTTCTTGCTTTCCCATTCAGCAGCAAGGCTTCAGCGGGGTGAAAACGCAGCCCCTTTCTTGCTTTCCCATTCAGCAGCAAGGCTTCAGCGAGGTGAAAACGCAGCCCCTTTCTTGCTTTCCCATTCAGGCAGCAAGGCTTCAGCGAGGTGAAAACGCAGCTGCCTGAATGGGAAAGCAACAAAAGGGACAGCGTGGACGGCTTCCCATTCAGGCAGCAAGGCTTCAGCGGGGTGAAAACGCAGCTGCCTGAATAGGAAAGCAACGAAAGGGACAGCGAGGACGGCTTCCCATTCAGGCAGCAAGGCTTCAGCGGGGTGAAATCGCAGCTGCCTGAATGGGAAAGCAATGAAAGGGACAGCGAGGACGGCTTCCCATTCAGGCAGCAAGGCTTCAGCGGGGTGAAAACGCAGCTGCCTGAATGGGAAAGCAACGAAAGGGACAGCGAGGACGGCTTCCCATTCAGGCAGCAAGGCTTCAGCGAGGTGAAAACGCAGCCCCTTTCTTGCTTTCCCATTCAGCAGCAAGGCTTCAGCGAGGTGAAAACGCAGCCCCTTTCTTGCTTTCCCATTCAGGCAGCAAGGCTTCAGCGAGGTGAAAACGCAGCCCCTTTCTTGCTTTCCCATTCAGGCAGCAAGGCTTCAGCGAGGTGAAAACGCAGCTGCCTGAATGGGAAAGCAACGAAAGGGACAGCGAGGACGGCTTCCCATTCAGGCAGCAAGGCTTCAGCGGGGTGAAAACGCAGCTGCCTGAATAGGAAAGCAACGAAAGGGACAGCGAGGACGGCTTCCCATTCAGGCAGCAAGGCTTCAGCGGGGTGAAATCGCAGCTGCCTGAATGGGAAAGCAACGAAAGGGACAGCGAGGACGGCTTCCCATTCAGGCAGCAAGGCTTCAGCGGGGTGAAATCGCAGCTGCCTGAATGGGAAAGCAACGAAAGGGACAGCGAGGACGGCTTCCCATTCAGGCAGCAAGGCTTCAGCGGGGTGAAAACGCAGCTGCCTGAATGGGAAAGCAATGAAAGGGACAGCGAGGACGGCTTCCCATTCAGGCAGCAAGGCTTCAGCGGGGTGAAAACGCAGCTTTTGGCACCAAGCTAGAAATCAAGGGACTGTGAGTTCCAGTCCTGCCTTAGCCATGAAAGACAGCTGGGTGACCTTAGATCAAGTCACTTTTTCTCAACCCATCGTACCTCATAGGATTGTTGATGTGAGAAAAATAGGAGGAGGAAGGTGTGTTGGATATGTTCACAGCCTTGAGTTATTTGTAAAAATAATAAAGGCAGGATGCGAACAAATAAATATTATTGAAAAGAACAGCAAACAAAACTGAACCAGCATATTTATATTGCTTATATCTTCAACAAACCATGTACCGTAGCTGTCAATTAGAATATTTTTCAGGAGTCTTTCTCCTTGTTTTTGATTCATCTGTTCCCACCAGCTCTTCACACAGAAATATAATTCCTAACAATAATTAGGATCCAACAAGAAGTTGAATTCCATGGGTTTTTTTCTTTTTTTATCACTACAGCAATTGTTTACTATGTCAAATATACAGAGCCTACAACATGCCCACAATTAAAGCAATGCACTTCAAATATATCCATATTAGGGAATTATTCACCTAAGATACAATACAATACAATAGTAGAGTTGGAAGGGACCTTGGAGGTCTTCTAGTCCAACCCCCTGCCTAGGCAGGAAACCCTATACCGTTTCAGACAAATAGCTATCCAACATCTTCTTAAAGACTTCCAGTGTTGGGGCATTCACAACTTCTGGAGGCAAGCTGTTCCACTGATTAATTGTTCTCACTGTCAGGAAATTTCTCCTCAGTTCTAAGTTGCTTCTCTCCTTGATTAGTTTTCACCCATTGCTTCTTGTTCTACCCTCAGGTGCTTTGGAGAATAGTTTGACTCCCTCTTCTTTGTGGCAACCTCTGAGATATTGGAACAATGCTATCATGTCTCCCCTAGTCCTTCTTTCTCTTAAGCTAAACATACCCAGTTCCTGCAACCGTTCTTCATATGTTTTAGTCTCCAGTCCCCTAATCATCTTTGTTGCTCTTCTCTGCACTCTTTCTAGAGTCTCCACATCTTTTTTACATCGTGGATATGAATACTAGAAATACTTTACATCTAAGGATATGAATACTAGAAAAACATATCCAAAAAATTGTCTTCCTAAAGAAAGGTTGCTTGAAATAATATGCCCATTAAAAATGGCTTTTGTACAAATACATACATTAGGAAGCATTTATATAAAAATGCATAGAAATATCAATGCAAACAGATTCTGCTAAATGTACAGCCAATAGGGTGGGGTTTTTTTTTTCTTGTTTGCTCATGCCATCCTTTCTTCACAGGGAATTCAACCCCATTTCTGACACTATGAGTTGTTCATTTATGTCACAATGATACATGAGGTGAATTGAGGATTTATTAAGTTTGGACCCCGCTCTGCCCTGGCTCAAAAAGGAACTTAACATATTGGAGGGAGCACAGCCAGTGGGAGATCCAGTTTGGGGTAAATACTAAACTTGTGTTTTCTTGTGCAACAGTGATCCTGCTGTGGTTGAAGCTGTCCATTAAATAAACTCTTCCATTTGGTTTTTAAAAATGCCAAAACATTTTGTTTGTTGGAGCAATGGTAAACAAAGTCAGGCTGGTATTTTAAGTAATCAGAAATTGCCCCTATGTATGTGACTTCAAACCATTTAGATTCCATTGATTATTATGGTCTTGTCACAGCTTCTTCTCTTCTTTATAAAAGGGATTATTTCCTGTCCTCTGAAATGATAACTAGCACAACTTACTTTACAACTCTGCCCTTAGTTTCCAAAAGTGGTGTGGTATTTGGAATTAATGATTAATAAGACAATTGGCCTCAAGGATCATTTGTAGGACATTCCTACAAAGACAGAATAGCTCAGTGGTTAAAGATGCTGAGCTTGTCAGCTGACAGTCTGGGTTCAAGATCCAAGAGCTGCACAACAGGGTGAGTTCCTGTTACTTACCCCAGCTCCTGCCAACCTAGCAGTTCGAAAGCATAGTAATGTGAATAGCAATAGCACATAGACTTATATACCATTTTACAGTGCTTTATAGCCTCTCTAAGTGGTTTACAGAAGCAGCATATTTCCCCCCAACAATCTGGGTCCTCATTTTACCTACCTCAGAAGGATGGAAGGTTGAGTTAACCGTAAGCCTGGTGAGATTCGAACTGTCAAATTGCAGGCAGCAGGCAGGCAGCAGAAGTAGCCTGCAGTACTGCATTCTAACCACTGCACTACCAGGGCTCATAATAGATAAATAGGTACCACTTCGGTGGGAATGTAACAGCATTCTGTGGTCCTCGACATATAGTTATGCTGACCACATGGCTATGGAAGCATCTTTGGACAAAGCTGGCACTCTCGGCTAGGAAACAGAGATGGGCACTAGAGTTGGACACCACTGGATATATAGAAAAGCATTGTCACAATATTTTTTTAAAAGACAGGGAAAAAATAAACTTTCTCTGTGTCCTCCACCTGCAATAATCACATAGTTTTAATGTTTGTTTGGGGAAGGCATCATAGCTCAAGGATAAGGACAGATGACTCAGCTTAGTTCTAGAAGGCATTAACTCAATGTTCAAACATAACCTCTGCTTGCCTCTTCATTTTTTTTTAAAAAAGATGTATATTTCTTCACTATGTTCTCCAAAATACATTCCTGAATGCAAATATACTGTATTTTTTGGAGTGTAAGACACACCGGAGTATAATACACACCAAGATTTTGAAGAGGAAAATTAAAAAAAAAAGTTTTTGCACTCTATAGACCTTCCAAAAATGGCCCATTATTAGCAAAAATGAGCTCGTTTTTTGTCAAAAAAAAAAAAGGCATGCATAGCCTTTAGGAGGCTTGTAGAGTGCTCCTGGGGGCTGGGGGGAGCAAAAATGAGCAAAAACCGTGCTGTTTTTCGCTCATTTTTGCCCTCCTCGGCCTCAGGAGCACTCTGGAAGCCTCGTAAAGGATATCCAAGGCCATTTTTGCAAAGGGGGTGGGATTTTGGGAGGCCAAAAATGCTGTATTCAGTGTATAAGACGCACCCAGATTTTCACCCTGTTTTTGGAGGGAAAAAGGTGTGTCTTATACTCCAAAAAATACTGTATATATATTTTTTCTTCACGGGAAATTACTGTATTGTAAAATGTTAAGCAGGATGCATTTGGAAGAATAACTCTTTCAATTTGTCAATTTGATTGGAAAGTGTGAATATGGTCAAATTGTTTAAAAATGCAGACCAGGTGAATGTTATTCGTTCCTTCACAGGTAGAACTTTGATTTGCAATTGGAAAGCACTTTCTTTGAAATAAACAGAAAGTAAGTGATGGCAAAAGATTTTCCTTTCTTTATGAATCTGGAGAACAGTGATAAATCAGGAGAGATAATATTGAATGGCGTAGTAAATAAATGGTCAGGCTTTGTATTTTAATGTTTGCTACAATGAACATATTAAAATACAAAATACATTTATCTAATGCTTCATAGATAAATACTCTTATTTAGAGGACATTCTAATCACTCCATTATAGAGACTGATTACAAAATCTTTGCCCTGATTAAATAACCAGCAATACTTCTTCAGCTATATAAAGGAAACTTTTGAACAAGGTCTCAGGTACTACTGCTTTCTCATTCATTTTCATTTATCTTTTCAATCTTTAACCATTTGAATAATTCATGGGAAAAGTGCTGTATGTTCAAATTTACAAGAAGATAAATACTAGGTGAACAACTTGAAGAAGAATGATGAATTCTAACAAGCCACAATTATGGGTTTGATTTAAATGATCTAGTTGTGAATATTAACCATGTATTCCTAACTTGAAATCTATACAGCCTGTCAAATGAAATTTTATTCCTTCACAAATAGGATATTTTTAATTACCCTTAAGATTTGAACATCAAACCTAGATTTTTTTCATTAATTATAATAAATCAATTAATGAATAATACACATCTTTAAAAGATATTACAGCATGTTTTTTCATCTTAATAGATAACATTTAAATTCAACATATCATAATTCTCAATATAAAATATACTCGTTTTATATGGCATCTTTTTCAATATCTATCAGTAGTTTTTTTAAAAAAAAAATACCTAGTGCTTATACTATTTAATGTTATTTATTCTTAACTAGCTGTACCTGGCCATGCATTGCTGTGGCCGAGTCTGGTTAAATGGAAAAGAAAGAAAAGAGAAAGTGCAAGTCCCCCGGCAGAGGCGGCCCCTGCATGGAAATGAGCCACGGTGGCCCCTGTAAGAGCCACCACGGAGGATGCTCCCTCAGGTCCCAGCCTGACTGAGCTGAGGAGGAGAGGAGGAGGAGGAGGCTGCCGCCCCCAACCCAGCTTCCCTCAGCAGTGGCGGCGAGAGGAGGTGGCCGGCGTCCCCTGAGAAGGAGGAGGAAGGAGCCACCCCTGATGACGTAGCCCCCACTGGCTGTGGCCCCATCCAGAGATGCCATCGCCGCTGCAGTCGCCGCCTCACGGGGCACCCAGAGGCCGCCCCAGCCCCGCTGCGCCTCAGGCTGACACCGCCGCCTTGATGAGGCCATAGCTAGCTCCTGTGAGGGGGTGGAGAGCGCGCGCAGCCAGCCGGGCTGAGGAGATGCTCCGCCTCCACCTCCTCTGGAGCTCCACTGAGCTCCACTGGGCTGGGCGGGGGGAGGCCAGTTTAAGGGTGGGAGGCGGCGGCTGAGGGATGGGGCAGGCACCGCCCTGCCGCAGACAGCAAAGGCCTGGTGGGAGGGGAGGAGAGAGAGGGGAGGTAGAGGCCAAAAGGCTTCGACTCCCCTTAGTGGAAATGGCAAAGGTTGTCATCAGAGGGGCGGAAAGGGGAAAGGGTGCAGCCGCAGCCCAGCCACACATATAAAGGGACCGTCGGGACGAAGCTGGAGAGAGTCCGAACTGTTCCGAATATACTATACTCAAGAAATGAACGCTATGGTATAGCGTGTGTTGCTTTTACGTCCAGCAGATGGCGCTGGTTTTCAAAAAAGCATGTTTTTACAAAAAAACATGTTTTACCTGTCACAGGAGTGACATATATATAATATACATATATAAAAACATGTGCGTAGTCAAATGCAACGTTGTGTCAAAATTTCAAAGCAATTGGTGAAGAACTTTCAGAGATTTGAGATTTTGAACAAACAAACATTACATTTTTATTTATATAGATTTCAACAATATCAAATATGCAATTATACATAATTCCATAAAAAGACATCTATTAATTTATTATTTTATTTTATTTATCCTGAATTTATTTTGTTTTTATATATAACTTAGGCAAACATACATAAACGCCTATTTTTTTCTAAATAAAAACGCTTGAGATGGGTTGGGCAGAGAGACCAAAGTTAATCTACATTTATATATATTCTGGTTCATAAAGGACAACCTAAAACTGTCACTATCGTGCAAAATTAGTAAATGATTTTACTAATAGTACAATGCAAGTAAATTATTTTTAAAGCATACCAAATATGTAGTTTATTTTAGAAAATATACAGTAAGTATTTGTCACTCATATATCAAATAGTTATAGTTTAATATTCTTGTACATCACAGTGTCTTTATGCTATTGTTGGGGTGGGCTTCAAAAATTGCCGCAAAGGATTCGCTGCCCCGTTGCTGGATGGGCATGGCCAGGGTGGGCATGGCCTAGTCCTGCACCACAGCGAGGGGAGGGGTTTCACCCTCCCCAGGCTCTTGAGGTTTTCCTCGGCCCTCTGGGAGGGTGAAAACTGCTTCCCCCAGAGGCCCTCCGAACAGGCCCTCCAAACAGGCCAGTTTCCCAAGGCCAATTTCCCAACTGAACAGGCCAGTTTCCCAACTTCCGGAACCTCTGGTAGGCCTGTTTACCCCCTCCCCGAGTCTCCATTTGGGCCCTCCACTTACCTGCCATGATGAACGGGCCATGTGGAGACTCCTGGGAGGGGTGGGAGGGGAGGGGTGGGCATGGCCAGCCAGGGGTGGCATTTGGGGGTTCGCCAAACTTGACAGATTCCTAGCTAGAGGATCACACAAACTCATGCGAACCCCCAACAGCCCACCACAGCTTAAGGTAGTGGTTCAAAATTTACTTTGAAAATAGATAAATACTTTATCTCTTCAGAGCCAGGTGTGGTGAGATTATAATCCTATACATTTTTATGAAGAAATTTGTTCCACTGTTTTAATGTAAACTTTAAAATAAGGGGGTCAAATTAGAATTCCTTGCCACATGAAAACTGAACTGACTACTTATTCTTTTTTGATTAAAGAGGAAGGAGATGGTCTTCAGTTCAGAGTCTCTTTTGGTCTCACTTTTCTCTTGGATAAATACGCTAAAATAAAATCAACTGAACAATAATTGGGATCCTATGCCTTTCAGATACAAGATAGAAATATCTTTGCTGACTCAGAAATTTATTCTTTTTTTTCTTTTTCTTTTCTTTTTTGCTTGACATTCATATTATAAGTTCATGAAAGGCTGCAGTTTATGAGGCTGATTATAACTTCACCCAAGGTTTTGTTTTTTCATTATTTGTTTGCACGTAAATGTTATTTAAATTGTTTGACTTTGTCCTTTCTATTCTTTGCTTCTTATATATCTCTAAAGGAGCAGGATTTTAATTTTATGGGAAGTATCTTTTCATTATCTGATACAAAATGGTTGTGAGTGATAAACGGGCATTTTTCTAGATGGAGGTCATATGTACTTGAAAGGACTCAGTAAGTCCTTTGGAAGAAGCCTTGTTAATGAGGACTTAGCAACTAGTTGTGAGATGGAAAGTGGGATCCTTCTACAGTAATTGTATCCTCGGATGCATTGTTTAAAATGTTAAGGCCAAGCTAGAGCTAACTCTTTAAAACTTTGTCACATCATTAAAGAATTCTTGCACTAATGTTCCCTGCCTTTTCATCCTGCAGTATAGTTTTGTCTGAAGCAGAGTCAGGTCATATTTTTCATGGATTCCAGTTCTGATCTATATGTGTGTGCATAAGAGAGAGGGAGAGGGAGGGGGAGAGGAAGTGGGAGAGTGTCAGGCCTCCAGTCATATTCCTTTCAGGATCTTTGGCCTGCCACACTCTCTCTTATTTTACTATGCTGTTTCATTAGTGGGGAATTGGGAGGGGGAATAGTAAGGAGTAGAATGTTGTTGTCAAAATAAACATTCCTTTCTAGAAGCCCCAGGTCATTCTTTGTCTCTGAACCTCTGCACCTGACCGGAAGTGGATGGGTGGAATTGCCAGCGTGGCACTGAAAGATTGGGCCGTGTGATGGACTTGTGGGTGTGGGAGAAAGAACATGAACTTTCAACTGGGTGGGAAACCCCGGAAACTTTCAGATTCAGGTTTCTACAGATGTACCAACATGTCTCTCTTATTAAATTGGAACTTTGAGGAAAGCTATGCCTTGGACTCTGATTTAATTCTGGATGATATATGAAACGCTGACAGAGAATGAAGGAGGGAGGGAGAAAGAGGGAGAGGGAGAGACAGAATGTAATGCCACTCAAATACTTCATAGTTTACTGTTGGGCTTTTTGGCTCAAATTAACGAAGTTGAACCTCAATTATCTATTCTAATTTACTGATAACATTAATTATTTTTCAGCAGAAAAGTTAAATATGGACAAACTAAACTCAAATCTTCAGAAAAACATTTCTTAAGATTAGTATCAGTGTAAGTTCAAGGACTGGGCAGAAAAGATGGGCAAAAATATGAAGTGCTGATAGCATGACCTGCTATCTTTGCTGGATAGCACAAGGTAGCAGCCATGTCATTTTAATTTTATTAGTCATTATTATAGCCTAAAGATTCCATCAGATATAAAGACGTGCAATCTCAAGATATGATTACAATAGTTTAATTTACTGTTCTTTTATTGAAGGAATGATCTATATTAAGACTGCTTTAAAGATAATTATTGCGTAGGAGATTACGTTGACAATCCATAGTTAGTATCCAGACAGAAAACTTAGTAGGCATTTAGCCCTGCGCACATTTTACATGAATCATTTTCTCTTTTCTGATAGTAGGTAAGTGCTACTAGCAGGCAAATCTTTAATAAAAATAATTTGTGTTATTTATATTTGTGTTACCTATAATTGTCCTTTTTATATTTTACAGAACGTTCTCCATGTAGTAAACATATTTAACTGGCACGTAAAGCAGAAGAATCTGTATGGGGAAATTTTTAAAAAGGCAAGATGGTGGTAGCATCATTAACATAATAAGTAGTATCGAAAAACTGATAGGAAAATATGCTGGATAACTTCTCTAACCTGCATTAGAATTGTTGGCCAGTCTGTATTTTCGAATCTAGCAAAGAAAATAACACTTAATCTTTGAGTGAGCTGAAGATTGTGGGCTTAATGGGGAAGACCACATGATGTAGGACAGGATAGGATATGATGTAGGATAGATGTAGGAGATCACCAGCTGAGCCCGAGAGTCATGAGTCTCTTCACACCCACAAGAGATCTAAGTCCAACCCACCTAAGATTCCTGTGACTCTTATCTACTGCCAATTTGCTTGTGCCATTAGTAGTTCAGATCGGTAGTGGGAACCGGTATGCTGCGACAGGGTCAGGCGTCCAACATGTGCGCGTGCACTGTGCGCACGCATGCACACTCAATGCCTGAATGTTGATCATGTTGATAATGTGCAATGATCAAAAATTTTGAGCACCGGTAACTTTCTCGGAGTCATTTTATTGCTTGTTTATTGATTAAATTTATGTCTCACTATTCACCCAGGAAGTCAAGGCAGCAATTTTTCTCCCATTTTTCCCCACAGCAGCCATGCAAGTGAAGTATGTTGGCCTATGAACAAACAGACCAAAATCATGCTGTAAGTTTCCAAAGTTTAGGGTGGATGTCAAACTAACTCTCCCCAGCACTAAAATGATACAATACAATGTCTTCTTGTAGTTAATGTAGGCTTAGATTTTGCTTTGGCGTTGCCTATTATGCTAGGTTAGAAATTGTTTTGATTATATGATATGCTCGATTTTATTAAGATCTTCAATTTCAGGTGAACCATTTTGAGCCGGTAAAATGTTGGAACCATGTTAATGGTGGGGCAGTTTACTTTACTTGTTCCCCCAATACCTCACTTTTGTTCCCACAAGGCAAGGTGCTAATGTTGAACCCCCATCCCAGTTCCAATGGTTTGGTACAATTCTGAACAAAGTTATAGACTCAGTGATCTGCACCAGTGGTGGGTTGCCAATTTTTTTTACTACCAGTTCAGGCGCGCTCGCAATACTTCTGTGCACGTGCAGAAGCGTCCAGGCAGTGGGCGGAGGCTCCCACCACCGCTACTACTAGTTCACCCGATCCAGGCTGAACTGGGAGGAACCCACCTATGATCTGCACCTTTTATTTTTATATTCTAAGAATTTATTTATTTATTTATTATTCGTATTTATAGACCGCCCCCTCTCCCGAAAGGGACTCGGGGCGGTGTACAGTCACTAAAATGCGTTATAAAATACATACATAAAACAATTAAATAATTAAATACGTAGGTGGAGGAGGTTGCAAGACTGTATATAGAATAATAAATATAGTACATTAAAAGCTCTAATAACCCAGGAGTTAAAATATTACCCAAAATTACCCATTAAAATATATCCACCGGGAGGTAAAAACTAAGAATGTGCCAGGCCAGCTAATCGAAACAGGTGAGTCTTTAATTTTTGACGGAAGGAACGGAAGTCAGTGGTAGTTCTAATGTCGGGGGGGAGGTCATTCCAGAGGGTTGGGCCCATCACAGAGAAGGTCCTACCCCTAGGCGTCGCCCGCTGGCACTGCCTAGTGGACGGCACCAGTAGTAGTCCCTCCCTGTGAGAGCGGATTGGTCGTAGGGATGTGTGCGGGAGGATACGATCCCGCAGGTAACTGGGTCCTGTGCCATGGAGCGCTTTAAAGATGGTAATCAATACCTTGAAACGCACCCGAAAAACCACAGGCAGCCAGTGCAGCTCGCGCAGGAGAGGTGTCACGTGGGAGTATCTTGAGCTCCCCTTAATCACCCACGCGGCTGCGTTCTGGACTAGCTGTAGTCTTCGGATGCGTCCCAAGGGAAGCCCCATGTAGAGGGCATTGCAGTAGTCCAGGCGAGACGTCACCAGCGCATGAGTGACCGTGCGTAGGGCATCCCGGTCCAGTAGGGGGCGCAATTGACGCACCAGGCGAACCTGGTGGAACGCCCCCCTTGCCATGGCTGCCACATGGTCATCCATAGATAGCCGGGCATCTAGGAGGACGCCCAAATTGCGCGCCCGCTCCACAGGGGGGAGTTGTTCACCCCCTATGGCCAGCGATGGAGTTAGCTGGCTGAACCGGGGTGCCGGTAGCCACAGCCACTCAGTCTTGGAGGGGTTGAGTTTGAGTCTGTTGTCCCCCATCCAGACCCCGACGGCTTCCAAACACCAGGACATCACTTCGACAGCCTCGTTGGGGTGGTTTGGGGTTGAGATGTACAGCTGCATATCATCAGCATACAGATGGTATTCAACCCCAAAACCACGGATGATCTCCCCCAGCGGCTTCACATATGCGTTGAACAGGAGGGGCGAGAGGACCGACCCCTGCGGCACCCCACAAGAGAGTGGCCTCAGGGTCGACCTCTGCCCCCCTGTCAACACACATTGCGTCCGGTCAGAGAGGTAGGAGCCGAACCACCGTAGAACGGTGCCTCCGACTCCCATCCCCCCCAGCCGGCGCAATAGGATACCATGGTCGATGGTATCAAAAGCCGCTGAGAGGTCTAATAGGACCAGGATAGAGGAACAACCTCTATCTCTGGCCCTCCAGAGATCATCAACCAACGCGACCAAGGCTGTCTCCGTGCTGTGCCCGGGTCGGAAACCGGACTGGCGTGAGTCTAGATATTCGGATTCGTCGAGGTGTCGCGGAAATTGCTGCGCCACCACATTCTCAACAACCTTCGCCAAAAAGGGAAGGTTGGAGACTGGATGGTAATTAGCTAGTTCCATTGGGTCCAGTGAAGGCTTCTTGAGCAGGGGCCTCACCACCGCCTCTTTCAAGGCGGTTGGCAAGGATCTCTCACCCAACAAAGCGTTCACCAGGCCCAGAAGCCAGCCTCGTGTCGTCTCCCAGGATGCCAGTACCAGCCAGGAGGGACACGGGTCCATTGAACATGTGGTGCGTCGCAGCCGTCCACGTAACCTGCCCAAATCCTCGGGGGCAACAGAGTCAAACTCCTCCCAGAGTGGTCTCACAAGACTCGCTGTTGACGGCTCGTCCGGTCCACTGAAGGGGGCCCATCCGCTCCGGATCTGAGCGACTTTGTCCTGCAGATATTCCCCAAACTCCTCTGCTCTTCCCTGCAGGGGTGCCCCCTGCGTCCTCTGTGATAGGAGGGAGCGGGTCACCCGAAACAGGGCGGCAGGGCGGTTATCGGCGGACGCAATAAGGGCGGCACAATGTCTACGTTTGGCCGCCCTTAATGCCACAAGGTAAGTCCGCAAGTAGGCTCTTACCTGTGCTCGATCAGATTCGGAGCGTGAGGACCTCCACCTGCTCTCTAGACGTCTCCTGTGGCGTTTCATCACCCTCAGCTCCTCGGTAAACCAAGGAGCCCGGGTGGATCGCTGCCGCAGTAGACGTCGCAAAGGCGCAACCCGGTCCAAGGCCCCAGCCGCCGCCCTATTCCAGGCGGCCGCTAGGTCCTCCGACCGGGAGCGGGTCAGGGCTATAGGTATTGGCCCAAGCTCCGTCTGGAATCTATCCGGTTCCATCAGGTGCCTGGGGCGGTACCAGCTTAGACAGTCTGGTTCCGCCTCCTCGCGGTGGGAGGTAGCGCCAGGGAAGAATGCCTATAAAGGCTTTGTACATGGGGCTCCCCTTGAGATGCACCCGAAGACTACAGCTAGTTCAGAATGCGGCCGCGCGGGCCATTATGGGGAGGACAAGATACTCCCATATAACACCACTCCTGCGCAAGCTGCACTGGCTGCCTGTGGTTTTTTGGGTGCGTTTCAAGGTGTTGGTTACTATCTTCAAAACGCTCCATGGCACGGGACCTAGTTACCTGCGGGATCGCATCTCACCTCACACATCCCTGCGACCAATCCGCTCTCACAGGGAGGGACTCCTTCGGGTGCCGTCCACTAAACAGTGTCAACGGGCGGCGCCCAGGAGCAGAGCCTTCTCTGTGATGGGCCCAACCCTCTGGAATGACCTCCCCCCCAATATTAGAACTATTACCGACCTCCGCTCCTTCCGACAGAAGCTTAAGACCCACCTGTTCCAATTAGCTGGCTTAACTGATTTATAGTCCCATTTTTAACCTCCTGGCAAACATCTTATTGGGTAGTTTTTAAGGGTAATTTTAATGTTTATTTGTATTTTAATTCAAATATTGTACAGTGCATATCCTACCTCCTCCGTTTACCTATTTGTATATTTAAGTATATCTATATTTTGTATTCATACTGTTTTAATATGACTGTACACCACCCCGAGTCCTGTTTAGGAATGGGAGCGGTTTATAAATTAAAATTTATTATTATTATTATTATTTGTAGAAGCATTCTCAAAAACATATACTGTATGACACTTTGGACCATGTTAGTGCATTATTCTTATTTTTGTTCTTGATGTCGTTTAACTAAAAGACTCTAAAAGTAACCTCTGAATACAACAGAAAGCCTGGAACACTCACTATTTGTTTTTTGTTTTTTTTAAACAAAGTTTTATTGTTTTTTTTTATATTTTACAAAAGGAAAAGATAAGGGAAAAGTTACAAATTTTGGCAGCTGCGAAATATGGTAGATGCACCCCCCCCCTCCAAACTCATAGTATACATTTGCATAAAATTCAATATTAAGTAATAACATATAGTCAGTGTGGTAAATTCAATTGGTAATTTCGATCAATTTATATCAGGTGACTTTTCTTACTCATTTGTGTGATCTGAGCTTTCTTGTTGTCGCCCCATCTCCCCCCGCTGGCAGAGCTCCGGCCTCTGGTTTTTCTAGGAGTAGTTTATTTTTCTCCATAAAGGCCTGCGCCTCTATGGGTGTATTAATCCTAACTCTTGTCTCCTCCCAGAATATTAACATACCTTCAGGCATCAACCATCTAAACCACACCCCCTTCTGGTATAGTTTATTCGCCAATTGCGAATAATGTTTTCTTTTTTCCCTCACTTTCTTGGGGATCTGTTTCAGAATGGTTATCTCCTTATCTTTGTATGTCAAGGCTTGCCCCCTTTGTGCATTCAGAATTTCATCTCTTGTACTTTTCTTAAGAAATTTAATGTGTACCTCCCTAGGAACATTGTGTATTCTAGCATAAGCTGAATTCACTCTATAAGCCAGGTCTATTTCCCACCCCATCTGTTGTTTCTCCTTCTGAATATACTCAGCCAAAATGTTTGTCATGATGTCCCTTATGTTTTCATCATCTGTCTCCATCACGTTTTGGAATCTAAGATAAAAAGACATTCTCTCAAACTCTATTTTCATTTGTTGGGTGTCAAGTTCTTTGTTTCCCTTCTGCACACCCTCTACCCCCCCTCTCATCTCAGCCGCCCCATCCTCCAAAAGATCCAATCTCTGTGAGTTCTTATTAATTTTATCCTGGTTCTCTTTAATTTCTTCTTTCATCTCCTTCAGTTGTCTCTTTATTTCCTCTTGTCCCTGTAGAATTTGTTGAAACATTTGATGAAACTCCAGGTCCGTAGATTTAGGTTGCTTGAGGGCTGTTAACGTTGATTGTGTGCTAGGACTGGAGGTTGCAGATGTCGGGGCAGAGGCAGCAAAGCCTGACTTTCCAGGAGGTGGTCTTTTAGATGCCATTGTTTATGATGTAGAGAGTCCAGTCAGTATAGATAGAGAAGGATCAGTCAGAAGAGTAGAACAGCCAAGAGAGTCCAGGAGACAAAGGGTCCAGGCAGAGGGGAATTTTCTAATCACCCTGGCAGATGAGCAAAAGTTTTTCACTCCAAGGAGTTCAAAGGCAAACAATCAACAAGAGAATTATCCAAGTAGCACGGAGACAAAGACCGGAAGCCTGAAGTTTGGAAGGTGGAGTCAAGTTTCACATTTCATAAAGACAACGGAAGTGTGCCATCTTGCCCTGCCAGCTTCAGGTTTCGAGGCAACAAAAAAAAGTTTTCAAAGTTCAAAATTCCCAGAGCTTCCAGATCTCATTATATTGTAGGTTTAAATCCGAAAATCCACTTAGTTAGGGTGTGGCATCTTTGGTTTGGCTCTCCCCCTCCTCCTTCCCTTGGGGCTGAGAGCACACTTGTTTCCAGCCGCTTGTCCGAGGGGGGGGGAAATCCCCCTCCCCTCCAGCCGCGCCTCTCCAAGTCAAATAAAAAAAAAGTTTGCACAACTGACAGGTTTTTAAGTTAGTAATGGGGATGGAGGAAGACTACGCCTCACCGCTCCGCCGCCGCATCCTTCAGTTTTCTTTTTCTCCGCACAGCCTCTCAGCGAAGACGCCCACGCATCCTCTGATCTGCTCCCCGGTGCTTTGGGCGAGGCGGGGGACCTCCCGCCGGCCGCCACCGATCCAGGGATCCTCCGCGGTGCTGCCCCTCCAGCAGGACGCCTCTGCGGGGCGTCCTGTGCCCCCCAAGAAGTGGGGAAGCCCACCGGGGAGCCGGAGCAAGCAATCACTTGCCCGTCGCCGTCAGCCGCTGGAACTGGAAGTCCGAACACTCACTATTTGTGTTGTATTACTATATGAATATATTAGGAAACATAGGGAAATCTATTACATGAGGAGTTTGATAAATTAAATAAATATATATACATAAGGTAAAGGTAAAGGTTCCCCTCGCACATATGTGCTAGTCGTTCCTGACTCTAGGGGGTATTGCTCATCTCCGTTTCAAAATCGAAGAGCCAGCACTCTTATATAAATATATATAAATGCAATAAACAGTAAACAGTGCTGTACGAAGACGCCTCTGTGGTCATGTGGCCAGCATGATTAAACACATAAGGCACATGGAACGCTGTTGCCTTCCCACCAAAGGTGGTCCCTATTTTTCTACTTGCATTTTTTACGTGCTTTCAAACTGCTAGGTTGGCAGCAGCTGGGACAAGTAACAGGAGCTCACCCCGTTACGCGGCACTAGGGATTCGAACCACCGAACTGCTGACCTTTCACTCAACAACCTCAGCGTCTTAGCCACTGAGTCACCGCGTCCCTTTATATATACCTAAGTGTAACTAAATATGGACATTTTATTTGTACAAATTTTATAAATGAGTTGCTTAGCTACACAATTCAAGCTTTACATTGTTTTTAACTAAACACTATATTAGTTATCAAAGTGAGCTTTACTTATCAAAGATTTGATTGGTATTTGGTAGGATTCCTCACTATAATAAGAGTTCAGAAAACAGTAACAGATAACTGGGATAAAAAAGTGAAGAGAAATAACTTGTTCCACCTTCTGTAAGAAACATACACAAACACACAGAGAGAAACATATATGCAATGCTATGAATTATTTAAGAGATATTATTCAGAGGTTAATAGGTAAGGGAAGAAATAAAAAAAATTGTTATTCAGTTACTCTGCCAATACGAACCCAGTTCTCTTCGTCATCTATCTTAGAAGCCAAGTGTATGTTTAGCACACATGCACAGTTTTCTCCCCAAATACCTCCTGTTCAAAGAGTTCAGAAAACAGTACAAGAAAAATCTCTGGGTATAAGACTTATTGCTGGACAGAATACATAAGTGGAACTGTATATGACTCAACAGAAGATATCTTTATATGATTCATGTCTGCATTTGTTAGTTGCATTGGTTTATTACTTGAAAATAAGTTGATAAGAAAACTCAAAGTACAGTTATTTTGTAGGTTAAGAATCTCATATAGGTCAAGTTTCAGGATCCACATTCAGGATTTTTCCCAAGGAATTTCTTTGGACCAAACTCCCAAGACAGTAAGAGAATTATATTGTATTATAATTTGAAGTGCAATCCAGTAAAGATCCGTTCAGCCTCACTGACTTCAATGGAACTCATTTAAGGAATAAGGGACTGTATCTTCACATACAGTATTTATGTATCTGTGAAGATATGTAAAACTGAAATAAATTTTCTGAAACAAAATTACACATTTAAATAAAAATGACTTTCCCATTTAAAGTTATAGCAGCTAATACTTTGTGGGAAATGAGCTATAACTTCATTGGGGGTTTCTGTATTTTGTGAATTTGGCACTGAAAATAATAATGGAAATATATTTTGTGCTGAAAAATGAAGTAACCTAGAGAGTGAATATTGAAATGAATATGAGCACTACAGGAGATTGTAGTTCGTCCTTGACTTATAATGACAACTGAGCCCAGAATTTTGGTCTCAAGTTGTTGCAGTTGCAAGTCGAATCACCACATGCCTGGACTCGATTTTATGACTGCTTTTGCAATGATTGTTAAGCAGGTCACTGTGGCCGTTAAGCAAATCCAACACCAACTTATGCAATGAGTGTTTTCTGCTGGAAAACAGCAAACAAATGTTCCAAACCTGATAATGTAACCATGGATGCTGCAAGTAGTCATAAATGCAAGCTGGTTGCCCAGCTCCCAAAATGCAATCACATGACTCTGAGTGTGTTGTGGTAGTCATAACATTAAGGAAGAGTCATAAGTAATTGTTTGAGTCTGTTGTAACTTCAGACTTTCATTAAACAGCTACTCGTAAGTCAAGGACTACCAGTAAAGTATTAATCTAACTATAGCCCTTTAGAAAGGAAAATTATTGAGGGCTACACACTCACAAACACACACACACACACACACACACACACCACAGTCAACTGATTACATTTCAAGCACTTGGCAACCAGCTCTTCCTTACGGCCAGTTACAGCATTCTGCTGTCATGGAATCACAATTTGTGACAAGTTTTTTTGCTGGGTTTGGCCTTTTCAGCTAGTTTCCAGGGAAAAACTGATCCTAGGAATAAATGGATTCACTTCACAACTACGCTGTACACTTAATAACTGTCACATTCACTTAATAACCAGCAGATTCACTTACGGACCGCAGCAAACAAACGGTCCAGTCACATGGGTGCCTCAATTTATGACCACTATGACTTAGGAAGGAAATTTGAGGCTCCATTATAGTTGTCAGTCGAGAACTACCTATAGTTAAGTGCAGTGACGTGTGGTGAGGTTTATGGCTGGTGAGGCTGGTGACGTCATCAGGAAGGCGGGGAATGTGACCACGTGTGCAGGAGGCTGAGGCAGCCTCAGCCTCCTGCACACATGGTCCCATTCCCCGCCTTCCTGAGACAACATGAAGGGGACCGCGAAGCGCGAGCCGCGGGACCGCGGAGCGCACCGCAGCTCGCACTCCGCGGTCCCCTTCATGTTGACTCAGGAAGGCAGGGAATCAGACCACATGTGCCTTTTCCCTTTTCCCTTTTTTTTTCTTTTCATGATGAGAGCGGTGAGGCTCTGCCTCCCCTGACCGCACGTCCCTGGTTAAGTGGGGATGTGAATCTAGGTCCTCCATCCTTTGTTTGGCACTCTAACCACTATGCCATAATTGGCTATTAGCTTCCTAAACAATCCTGAACCACTTCATTGTTTCTGGAGAGGCCTACTGAATGACATTTTCTTCCCCACAATTTCCTTTGAACAGTTCTGTAGAAATTTTGTTTACCTTCGCTAAGCTTCTTTTAAAATGAACAGGGGGAAAAACATTAACTGTTAAGAAGATGTCCTTCTGTTACTAAATAACACCTGTTCCCTTCACTTCCTAGACACCAGCTACTATCAGCAGATAATCTCTAACCTAAATATACATTTTGAAGTTCCCTCATGATAAAAGAGTGTTAACCAAACAGCGAAAAGAATTGCTACAGATTTCTCTAAGCCAGGGGCAGCCTTGGAGACAGGAATTGAAGCTTAAGTCCTACTCAAAGATGCACTGGTCAAAAGCCCCTTGGCTGCTCTTTGTTCCCAGAAGGCTGGAGGTAGACTAGTGGGAATGAGATGAGATAATGAGAAGGAAGAAGGAGTAACTCTATCTCCATCCCATCGCTTTTGCTCTCATACCAAATTATTCAGCCATGAGAACTTTTCCCCTATAGGATTCAAAGCTGCCTCTTTTATTAATAGTACTCCAAGAATACTTCTTGTACCAGTAGTAGTTACTACACATAATATTTACTAATGTATATAGAAGCCTTTCTATGACGTTGGCAGATAGTTTTAAGCATATTTATTCTAAAAAGCATTCCCCGGTGTAGGAAGTTAGCACCCACCCCTCTCCTAGAAAAATGAAATATTTTTAGGAAATATTAAAAAGCTAGAATATTATATTTTCCCTAAAGGAGAAACATGTTTTTAAAGACAAAGCAGCTTCCTGCAGCTCCCTGCCCCTCCCTTCAGATCCAGGGTGATGAGATTAAGACATGGCCCTCAATATATGATAGGACTAGCCCTCTACCCAACTAGTAACAGAACTCACCACATGGCACCTGGGGAGATTACATCACCCAGCAAGATTCAACCAAACCTAGGACCCAAGACAACCTACAAAGTTACACTTGCATGGTCCCATGGGAGTCTGACAACCAATCAGAATACATTTCTTACACAGGAACAGGAAACTCTAAGGCGAGACCCAAGAGAGGGTATAAATCTAACTCTCCTTTCACACCCATGTGCTCATTTCACCCAGGACCTCAAACCATGTGGCCCTGCCCACCATTAAACCATCTTTCCAAATAGCCTCCATGTTTCTGGTGCCTTTCTCCCCACTTGGAACTAAACCCAGATGGACATTTCTTCCAAAACCTGTTTCTATAGCACTTGCAACCTGTTAAATGTTTTTTTTAAGTTTGCAGCTTCAGGAAAATAACTTTGTGGTGCAGGATAGAATAGAATAATGCACACAAAGCCTCCCTCTGTCACTCACACAGTCATACAAACAGTTATTTTTCACCTCAAACAACCAGACTTTTCTAAAAGTAGATTTACTCTACATCTGAAATATATGCATCTATATGTAATATAGCATTCGCTTCTTTCCTTTTGAAAACCCAGCAGCTTTAAATTGTATTAGTGGAACACAACTCTACATTTATGCAGTAAAGCAAACTTACAATCAAATTTTGAAATAAATAAATAAAACCTAGTGTTTTACAATTCCAATTAGTTTGGAGCTATTCTACTGTGTTTTCAGTGTTTTAAAATATGATAATTTTCTTTTAAAAATGGTCATTGCATTGAACGGCACATCAGTCTGTTTTGTGCATACAAAACATAGGTTTCGTTTTCTTTTTATATTAAACATGGAAAAAAAAAACATCTCTAGACAAACTAAAGCCAATGGGCTTTATATCCAATAAAATCTATGTTAAAATCATAATTTCACAGCCTATCAATCAGTTGCACATAAATAAGAGCACAGCACACTCTAAGCTATAATATAATAATAATCCTTAAATTATGATAGCCTATAATTATTAGGTAAAATACATAAAATGGGGTGATAACATCAAAAGGTTTAGTGCATTAATTCTATTAAATGTCTATAATGGATTATTCATCAGGTTCTGGAAAATCTTTATTGCTGCTGTGCAGCATCTAGCTAACTATACTGTGACTATGATCCATTCCAGTAGTGGGATTCAAAAACTGTTACTACGGTTCTGTGTGTGTGACTTTGTGGCCTAGTGTGGCTTGGTGGGCGTGGTGTGGCTTGGTGGGCATGGCAGGGGAAGGATACTGTAAAATCTCCATTCCCTCCCCACTCCAGGGGAGGTTATTGCAAAATCCCCATTTCCTCCTGATCAGCTGGGACTCAGGAAGCAGAGAATAGATGGGGGCAAGGCCAGTCAGAGGTGGTATTTACTGCCTCTCTGAACTACTCAAAATTTCCACTACCGGTTCTCCAGAACTGGTCAGAACCTGTTGAATACCACCTCTGATCCATTCGTTTTTTAAGCAGCCACTGAAGATAAACCTTTAACTTATATATAACTATTTGAGTTCCTCAAACTTTATGAAATTGACTACATATTTCCATCATATGTGTACCATAGTGTTATGTGCTCCTTCTATATATTTTATTACTGTTACTCTTGTGCTCTGTTCCATACATACATTTCATAAATAAATAAACAAATCCCATATGCATTTGTTCTTTTTTTTTTTTTTACTGTAAGCTCCTCAGTTACTAAGAAATCAAAAGATAATGCTGGAGGCAATGAATATGATGAAGATCTATTCTGTGCTGAAGAAATGTATCTAAGCATATCCACATAGTCACCAGTGGTTGAGAATCTTTACTTGTCCAAGCCTACTGACATAAAGCAAGCTATTATTTTATGAGCCACAGTGGGAAACCTGGAGAGGAAAGAAAGAGAGAAATAAATAAACTACAGTTACCTTCACTATGGTTTTTAAAGCAAAGTTTCTGGATTCAAGTTTATACTTCCAGGTTACATTTATATCCTGCTTTTCTTTCAAAGGACACATGACAGCATACAAGATTCTTTCCCCTTTTTATTTGAACTATAGCCTATATGATAAATTAAGCAGAAATCCAGGGCAAGATCCCATGAACCCATTCCCAAAGCCATAATGGAATGTGTCTAGTTCTGTCTTAAATTTTGGTGTTGCTCCAACTACTATATTTGAAAACAAAATGAGTTACGGCTAAAATTATTGGCATATACTAGAAGCCAGGATGACAAGAAGTGTGACTTAGCATTGTGTGTGTTAAGTACTAGTGTAAGTCCTCGACTTGCGACCGCTCCTAAGTCCTCAACTTGCAACCAGTCCTAAATCCTCGACTTGCTCGACTTACCAGCCGCAAGTCCTCGACTTACGACTGACAGCAGGCTCCTGCTGAGTCGCGCCTGATTGGCTAAGGCATGGATGGCTGAGCGCGGGCTGTTTCCTCTGTTCCTATTGGTCGCCCTGCTTGACAGCTTGCATATAAATAGCTGTCAAGCAGGGCGAGGTGCTGAACTCTGTATATAGTTACCTGTTAGCTGGTTCTGTTAAATAAAAGCTGTTCTACTTACCTCAGCCGTTCCACGTCTCTTCTATCAGCTCAGTATTCAATACTGGCAACGAGGGTGGGATGCTGAAGGTTCCCCGCTAGAATGGCTAAATAAAAAGGAAACAATTAATTCCTCATCTCTTCAAGGGCAAATAATTATTTTTTACCTCAGCGCTACTGATTGCTATGGCTTCGCTGCCCCAATTCGCACCTTTTGGCTCGCCAAATGAATCGTGGGCCAGCTTCCTCGAACGATTTCAGTGTTTCCTTATTGCTAATAATAATCTATCTGATGACCGAAAATGCAATTTTTTCCTCAGTTCGTGTAGACCTGAGATGTTTAATACTACTAGGGCTCTAGCCTCACCCCTGCCAGTCAACTGAATTGGGACACTTTAATTGCCAAGCTTAAAAACCACTATGCTCCAACGCCCTTTCGCATAGCCCGCCACTGTGCTTTCCATCTGTGTTCAAAAAGACTCCGAGACTGTAAGCCACTTATTACAGTCTCTCTGAACGGTGGCCATCCAGTGTGAGTTCATCGACTTGGATGACTCACTGGTCAAACAATTTGTTTGTGGGGTCTGCAATGTCTGCCTCAAGCAGAGACGGCTAGCCTGATCTGATCTCACCTTACAGCAGGCAGTGGATGAAGCCAGAGCCCCCGGGCTGTCAGGTCTACAGCCGAGATTCAACGGTGCCAGCAGTTGATCACACCCCCGCCCCAAAGAACTTTCTTCATTGACGAATTGGCTCCCTTAAACGACCTAGATGAGGACCAGGTCGACCGCCTCTGGGGACTACCGAGAAGACTACACCCACCTGCTATTGCCCATTCCCTGGCGGCCAGCTGCATGGGTTGTGGCGGCTATCACGCCCGCACAGCTTGCCCATTTAAAGCTGCCACCTGCCGCCACTACAATAAGAAGGGCCACCTCACCCACGTCTGCTGTGCTGTTTTGGCCCTGGCGCCTCAACCCGACTACCAACCCCTGCCTGGCCGCCAGCAATGCCGCCAGCAGTCCCAGAGAGACGACTGTTACACCATCACCAAGAAGCAGCCGGACTTAAGGGCCAAGGTTGATGCGAAGCTCGACAAATTGTTGGCACAGGGGGTCCTGGAGCCAGTCGACCACTCTAAATGGGAGACCCCCATAGTGGACCCTGTTAAGGCCGACAGCTCTATCAGGATCTGCACCGACTTTAAGTCGACCATCAACCTTGCCCTCCAGGCAAATCCATATCCAGTTCCGGTTGTGCAGCACCTGTTTCACTCTTTGGGGCAAGGCTGCATATTTGCGAAACTGGATATGGGTCAAGCCTATGAGCAGCTCCCGGTGGATGACAAGGCCGCCATTGCCCAGACCATCATCACCCACCGGGGCGCTTTCCTCTGCCGACGTTTACAACTTGGCATCTCCATTGCCCCGGGGATCTTCCCTCTTTCTTTATCTTTATCTTTATTTCGATTTTTATACCGCCCCCTCTCCCCAAAGGGACTCGGGGCGGTGTACAGTCAAATAAAACAGATAAAATGGAATACAAACATATGGCATGGTTCCCTACTTCGATGATGTCCTGATCGCTGTCCGCAGTCGATCAGGGCTCATTGAAGTTCTTCGGAAGGTCCTCAACTGTTTTAGGGGCGCGGGCTTAAAATTAAAGAGCAGCAAATGCTCCTTTGCTGTGCCACAGGTGGAATTCTTGGGCTTCCTTGTGGACGCCCAGGGCATCCAGCCAACCCCTCCAAGCTGAAAGCCATCAGGAACACCCCCACTCCTACTCCAAGGTGGAGCTGCAGGCGTTCCTCGGCCTCCTGAATTTCTACGCGCCATTTTTGCCTCACAAGGCATCACTAGCCAAGCCGCTTCATCGGTTGCTCGATCAATCAGCGGCCTGGTGCTGGAGCAGCCGCAAAGCACATGCATTCGCAACTGTCAAAGCCATGCTTACATCAGCAGCTGTCTTAGTACAACACAGTGACAGGCTACCACTGATGCTAGCATGTGATGCCTCCCCTTTTGGTGTGGGGGCAGTTCTGAGCCATGTCCTCCCAAATGGCTCTGAAGCCCCTATAGCTTTTTATTCCTGGACACTCTCCTCTGCCGAGGGGAGCTACAGCCAGATCTACAAGGAGGCTCTGGCTGCTGTGTCCGGGATTAAAAAGTTCCATGACTATCTTTATAGATGACATTTCACCATGTTCACCGACCACAAGCCTCTCCTTGGACTTCTGGCCGGTGACCGTCCAACCCCACCCATTCTCTCTCCCTGCATGTCTCACTGGACGGAGTTTCTCGCAGCGTACTGTCCGGGCAAGCATATGGGGCATGCTGATGCCCTCAACCGCTGCCCGCTGCCTGTCACCAACCCTGCACCCGTCCCATCTTCCTCTATCCTCTCCATTGCTGCTTTGGACCTTGTTTGCTTGTTTGTTTCTTTTTATTGGATTTATATGCTGCCCTTCTCCCAAAGGACACAGGGCAGTGTACAACATTAAAAAACACACCTCCCAAAAGTTAAAAAGAAATTAAATACATATCCCCCCCAAAAAAACCCCAAATTTATAAGACAATACATTTAAAAATGAGTTAAAATTAACAGGCCAGGCCGGCTTGCTGGAAAAGCCAACTTTTTAGGGCGTGTCGGAAGGACCGGAGGTCAGGGATTATGCGAAGCTCCGGGGGCAGCTCATTCCAGAGGGAAGGCGCTCCCACAGAGAAGGCTCTCCCCCTGGGGGTCACCAGCCGACACTGTCTGGCCGACGGCACCCTGAGCAGGCCAACTCTGTGGGATCGTACTGGACTGTGGGAGGCTACTGGGGGCAGTAGGTAGTCTCGCAGGTACCCTGGGTTTAAGCCATGGAGCGCTTTAAAGGTCATAATTAATACCTTGAATCGCACCCGGAAAACAACCAGCAACCAGTGCAGGCCGCCTAAAAGGGGTGTAACATGGGAGCACCTAGGTACCCCCATGACAACCCGCGTGGCCGCATTCTGGACCAGCTGAAGCCTCCGGGTGCTCTTCAAGGGCAGCCCCATGTAGAGAACCGAGGCGAGAAAGGACGAGGCCATGAGTGACTGTGCACAGAGCATCCCCATCCAGGAAGGGGCGCAACTGACGAACCAGGTGACCCTGGTAAAAGGCCCCCCTGGTCACGGCCGTCAGGTGTTCTTCTAAACTAAGCCGCATATCCAGGAGGACTCCTAGATTGCAAGCCTTCTCTGATGGGGCTAAAATTTCTCCCCTTATCATCAAAGATGGAACAAGATGTACAAATCGGGATGACGGAAACCACAGCCACTCAGTCTTGGAGGGATTGAGCTTGAGCCTGTTCCTCCCCATCCAGATCCACACAGCCTCCAGGCATCGGGACATCACGTCGAGGGCATCGTTTGGGTGGTTTGGGGTAGAGATGAAAAGTTGGGTATCATCAGCGTATTGATGATACCGTACCCCACGGATGATCTCGCCCAGTGGTTTCATGTATATGTTGAACAGGAGGGGTGAGAGAACCGACCCCTGGGGCACCCCACAAGTGACGCACCTGGGGGGTCGATCTCTGCCCTCCAGTCAACACAAACTGTGACCGATCCGACAGGTAGGAGGAGAACCACCGTAAAATGGTGCCCCCCACTCCCAACCCCCCGAATCGTCGCAGTAGGATACCATGGTCGATGGTATCGAAAGCCGCCGAGAGGTCTAATAGGACCAGGATAGAGGAGCCGCCCCTGTCCGGGCCCGCCAGAGATCATCGACCAATGCGACCAATGCCGTCTCCATGCTGTAGCCGGGCCTGAAACCTGACTGAAACAGATCCAGGTAGACAGCTTCATCCAGGTACTGGGGAAGCTGACGTGCTACCACACTCTCGACAACCTTTGCTACAAAGCGAAGGTTGGAGACCGGACAATAGTTGGCTAAATAAGCTGGGTCCAGGGAAGGCTTCTTAAGGAGGGGCCTCACCAACGCCTCCTTCAAGGCGGTGGGAAAGAACCCCTCTCTCAATGAAGCGTTGGTAATCACCTGGAGCCAGCCTCGTGTCACCTCCCATGAAGCCAAAACTAACCAAGAGGGACAAGGGTCCAGCAGACAAGTGGCAGCACTGAGTCTCCCCATAATCCTGTCTGTGACTTCGGGGGTCACAGGGTCAAACCCATCCCAGATTGTCTCCTCAAGATTCATCCCCGTCGGCTCGCCCGAATCTACCCAGTCAGAGTCCAAGCCTGTCCGGATCTGAGCGATTTTATCCTGCAGATACTGAACAAATTCTTCAGCCCTACCCTGCAAGGGGACTTCCCCAGTTCCTTGGTTAAGTAAGGAGCAGATCACCTTAAACAGGGCAGCTGGGCGGTTATCTGCAGACGCGATAAGAGCGGAAAAATATTGCCGTTTTGCCGCTTCTATCGCCACTAAGTAGGATTTAATATGAATTCTTACTAGCGTTCGATCAGATTCGGACCGGCTGGCCCTCCAGCCACTCTCTAGGCGTCTTTTCTGGTGTTTCATCTCCCAGAGCTCCTCGGTAAACTAGGGAGCCACCTGGGATCAACACCGGGTCAGAGGCCGCAAAGGCACAACGCGATCCAAGGCCCCAGCGGCAGCCCTATCCCAGGCTTCCACTAGGGCTTCGGTCGAGTTGTGAGCAAGGGATTCAGGAAAAGTCCCAAGCTCCATCAGGAACCTTTCGGGGTCCATCAGGTGCCTGGGGCGGAACCATCTAGTCAGTTCCGCCTCCCTGCGGCAAGGGGTAGCGGTATGGAAGTCAAGCCTGATGAGGAAATGATCAGACCATGACAAGGATTGAATAGAAATATCCCCTAAATCTAGATCATTCATCCACTGCCCAGAGACAAAAATCAGGTTGAGCGTGTGTCCCCCATTATGGGTGAGGTCTTGAATTAACTGAGTTAGATCCATAGCTGTCATGGAAGCCATGAACTCCCGAGCTGACTCAGATGTCTCGCCAATGGAAGGCAGATTGAAATCCCCCAGGACCATGAGCCTGGGGAAATCAACCGCCAATCCAGCTAAGACATCCGGCAGGGCCGATGAAACGTAGCAGGGAGACAGGTACGTAACAAAAAGGCCCACCTGAGCTCCAAGGCCCCACTTCACAAAGAGGGACTCACACCTGCCTATCTGAGGCACAGGACCTCCTGAGGTCTGAGACTTTCCCTAATAACCACCGCCACTCCCCCGCCCCTGCCCTGGGCTCTTGGCTGGTGAAATGCCTGGAAGCCTGGTGGGCATAGTTCGCTAAGGGGCACCCCCCCCTCATGGCCCAACCAGGTCTCCGTAATGCACACCAGGTCCGCTCTACCCTCTTGTATGAGGTCGTAAATGAGGGGAGCCTTATGTACCACGGACCTGGCATTAAGCGACACCAGCCGGAGACCAGGGTCCTGTAATCCCGAGCACCCAGGGGTGCGAGAAGGGCGATGAGGGTCGGAATGCGCGATCGCTCTTAAACAGCAAACCCGCGTCCTCCGAACATCATTTGGCCCTCGGCCCCCACCATATCTGCCTCTCGCACAAACAGTAGAGATGGTGAATCCCCCAATGGAATGGCTTAACGTCTCCCCCGGAATCCCAACCCTTCCTAGCCCTCCCAACCCACGCCCATTAGTTAGCTCTGGCCTGTGCCCTGGCAGACTCCCCCCAAAGCCTGTCTTAGCCATCCGAATCAACTCACCCCTCCCCCCCTTAAAATTTGGTTTAAAAGCCCCTGTAAAAAACCCTTAAGAAGTCTCTTCTTCACAGGCCACCTCTCGGGATCCCAAGATCCGTCATTAAGGAAGTGTCTTGATAGGTCAGAAGGCCATCCCCGGGAAAGGGGGAGTTCCCAGAGGGAATAAAGTTCTGTCGCAGTATAACATAGAGGAGAGTGTGGCATCAACCAAACAGGATGACATCATGGGGAGATGGAACGAGGAGATGACATGTTCACAGGGGGGGGCAGCCGGACCTCCCCCTGTCTTCATCATATGTGGCGGCCCACTCACTGGCTGACCCCGTACTGTCTCAGGTACTCACTTGGGTCCAGAGGGGGTGGCCTTTGGGCAGGGTTTCCAATCATTTCCTCTAGCTTCCTAGAGGACCCTGGTCAAGGGTCCATTTGGACTTCGCGGGCCCATTCCACGGTCAGAATTTCCTGGTGGTCATGGACGCATACTCCCATTGGGTGGAACTCCTATTCATCTACACTGCGGAGTCCACCATTCGGGCATTGCGGCATCTGTTCGCGACCCATGGGTTGCCGGACACAGTCGTGACAGACAATGGCCCTCAATTCACCACCACGGCTTTCCAGGACTTTCTGACTGGGCAAGGGATCCACCACGCCCCAACAGCCCCCTACCACCCTGCTTGTAATGGCCGAGCGGAACGTGCTGTCCGCTCGGCCAAGGAGGCATTGGGGCGAATGGACCGTGGAGATTGGCCGGACAAGGTGGTGGCTTATCTCCTCGGCCAACATTCTACTCCGTGTCTACTGCCTAACAAAAGCCCCATGGAGCTGCTAATGGGCTGCTGCCTGTGAACTACTCTGGACAGGCTGCACCCACTTTATAATGCCATACAGCCCCATGACCTGGGGGTTCCTCCATGCCATTTCGGGGAGGGGGACCTGGTCTTTGCCAGAAGTTTCACAGGGGATCCAAGGTGGGTGCCTGCCACCATCACCAAAATAACAGGTGCTGAACTCTTTATATAGTTACCTGTTAGCTGGTTCTGTTAAATAAAAGCTGTCCTACTTACCTCAGCCGTTCTACGTCTCTTCTATCAGCTCAGTATTCAATAGTGTAAAGATAAGGTCAGTGAATTGCCCATTCTCCCACAAACTGTAGAGGTGTGGATCCATCATTTATTCTAGACACACATACATTTGAAATACCTTGCAAATTCATCCATCTTTCAAATTACCTTTTCCGGATAGATTTTCTTGAATCCTTGTCCTGCAGGTTCTTTTCCCTTAGTTACAGTATGTTTGTTTTGGTCATGTAGCACTGGGCAATCCAAAGCCCATGTGTAGATCCCAAATGCATTTTCACAGTCTCCAGAGATCGTGCTGCAAAAATGTATAAGGCCCTCAGTCAAATTATGCTGACATTATCTCCTGATTTTTGGTATTGAAAGCAAGCATTAAATGAGTTGTATTGCCCACTGGCTTTTTCTTATCTATTTTTATCCTACCTTTATTACTTTTTATAAATAACTCAGGGCAGGGAACATATATAATACTCCTTCTTGCTCCTATTTCCTCCACAACAAAACCCTGTCAGGTGAGTTAGGCTGAGAGAGAAAGTAACAGGCCCAAAGTCACCCAGCCAATTTTCATGCCTAAAACAGGACTAGAACTCATGATCCCCTGGTTTCTAGTCCTAGGGTTTAACCACTAGACCAAATTGAGTCTTCTTTTAGATGTCCTGTAAGTTTTAAAATTCCCTGTCTAAAAACATAAAGATTGTATCCAACACAGAACTTCCATATTACCAATGTACTTGTATGGAGAAGTGTATCATACAGTCTTCTTCCCTGCTAAGACCATAATCTTCAGCTCACTCAAAGACTAAATGTCACTTTCTTTGGTAGGATCTAAAACATAGACTGACCCACAATTCTAACGTGGGGCAGAGAAGCTATCCAGCATTTTTCTCCTCTATCAGTTTGTGTTTGATTTGAAAAAAGAAAATTTATTTCAGTCATTCTTTCAAAGGAAAAAATGATTTTGGAACAAGCCCAAGATTAAATATGATGTTCCTACATCTATTTAGCTATGGAGGCAATCAAGGAATATATGTGTTGTGTTATTGTTGCACTTTTCATTGTACAGCACCACCATTTCTCCATTTGTATGCAACTATGCATCCTCCCGAGTTTCTTTGCTTTAATTAAATCCCCAAAGTAACATTACAGGGGAACTCTCCCAATTTCCCTGCTTGCAAAGTTTTAGGTGCTTAGCAAGAAACCATCCCTTCTTTTTATTGCGAATTCTGTTTGCTTAGGTTCCAATTTTTGGTAGGAAGGGTAGGATATAAATTCTTAGAATGGTGAACTTGTAATGACTGCCATTTACCTCCCTGGTCTGGACTACTGGTGCACATGAACTTTCTTGCCATGCAGTAAAAGGGTCTTTTAAGAGTACTCTGGTGAGCTAATACCCCTGCAGGTAAATCCAGTGCAAGGTTCCCATAGGAAATGGAGGGGAAAGGTGGAGCTAGAGGAGGGGCTAGTAAAGCTGGGATCAAAGCTTCTAAAAACCTAAATAAGGTGATAAATAGCTAGACAGAATCTGCTTAACAGCTGGAAAGTCCCAAATGCTTTGGGGTAGTAAGCCAACTTGGCAGATCTTCGGCAAACTAAACCGGTTGGTGGTTATACTTATAGTTGTACTCTGGATCAAAGGACACCCTTTGGGTATTGTTTTCTATTCAGCGCTTTTAGCTAGCGCCCGGAATATATTTTCTCCCTAAGTGATAAGTTCCTTTGGCTTTATAGCTAGGCATATTTTTTGCAAGCCCTTGCAATGAAATCTCCCCCATCAGCGATAAGATGTGCTGCAATTTCAAAGGGCTATTCTGCTTCCCTGTGCCTTCTAACACCCGTTGGCATGGGCTGAACCAGCTCAGAGTAGCTCACTGGGACTATTGCAAAGAGGATGCAGGACTATAACCTTTGGACCTTTTGCAATTTGCTCTGAGCACTCTAAACCCTTTGGCTCAGCTGCTTTGCCAGGGAGTATTTAAAGGCAGGTCCAAGTAGGGACAGTCAAAGTGACTCTGTTGTTGGAGGACGAGAAGCAGAAGGGAGCAGAGCAGCCCAAGGTTGCTTTTCAACATGGGGCACCCACAGCTGTGGCCCCTGTTGCTACTGCTTCTGCTAAGCAATGAGGCTTTAACACGTAAGTAGGGACCTCTCATGTGGCTGGGGGAGAAGGTCGGCTCTTTTTAACTCCAGAAACAACCTTGATGTGAAAATATTCAATAGTCAGGTGGCTAAGAATAAGAGCGGTTTTGACAGATGATTAGAATTATGACATGTTGTTGTAATGAATTTATTAAAATAAGAATGGTTCTGGATCTGGCCCATTGGCATGCAAAGTGATTTGTTTCACCTACCTTCCGTATTAGCTTGAAGTCAGGCGTGTGGTATGGGCTCAGCATACACATGATTTCAACTTTATAGGGAATATCGGGAATCGAACAAATGATCTGATGGGCTGGAATAGTTTATAAGATGTTATAGAAACGCTGGTTCTGCTTATTTTTAGGAATAGTATGTGCTTATGGGGATGCCATCTGTCAAAGAGTTTCTTTCTTAGATTTATATCCTACTTTTTTTCCCACTTGAATCCCCTGTGTGGTTTTTGCTGTCGTTTAAAAATATAGAAATGACGACACAGTTTACAACTTGAAAATTAAATCTTTACCTAAGTTATTGCTTAGGAGAGTCAGGATAACAGTCAATAGTGGTTGTGTCAAGAAGATCCTTCCTTGGGAGTCCATCTGTTTTGAGGCAGAAGGGGTCATTTCAGATTTAAACATCAAAGGATTGAACAATGATGCACTCGCAATCATAAATACAGCTTTCAGGGAGCCAAACGCAAATGTTAACTGGATTCAACATGGCAGCCTAATACCCTCTTTATTTTATCACATATTATTTATCAACACTATTTACAGATCAGCCAGGTCTACAAGACTTTGCATCTCAAGCCCCTTCATGGATTAGATAGATCTGACCCCACACACACACACAAAAAAAGCTGCAGTATTTAAATTATTTGTCTGGTATTGCAATCAAGGTTGTATTTCAGTGCTTGTACTTATTTCCATAGAGGATTGCCTGATTGGTACATTTAAGAAAGGATATGCTTGGATGGGAATCGTGTTGCTTGGAACAAAAGAAGTTTACTGGAGTTTGTGTCTTGTTTCTTTTTGTGTTTGAGTGGTTGTCATATTTCACACAGTGAGGTTGCTTCTCTGTGCATTCGTTGCCTACTTAAAAAAAAATAGCATTCAGCAAGATTATTTCCTCCACTAGATTCTAAAGTTAATGATGGAACTCACTGGATTCTGATATAAAACAAGTTGGATCTATCAAGGCTTGGCTAAGCACACGGGCATACTTATGGGTTACATCCAGTGGGCTACATTCAATATTATGTGAGGAGGCTTAAGGGAATATTCCTTGCATAGAGGTTGATTGTTATTCATTATTACTTTTTTATAAATGACTCAAGGCAACAAACATATCCAATGCACCTTCCTCCTCCAATTTCCCCCACACCAACTCTGGGCTGAGAGAGATGTTGACTTTCATGCCAAAGGTGAGACTAGAACTCACAGTCTCCTGGTTTCTTGCCTGAAGCTTTAACCACTAGACCAAACTGGCTCTTGGTTCCACAAAAATCTAGAGCAGGTTTAGAAAATGCATCAGTTTTGGGAGATACTTATTTAATCCAAATTAAGAGTCTCTTTATACTTTTATGTGTTAACAGCAGCAGACAGACAGACAAATAGATAGTAATATAAAAGGATTTTTAAAAAATAATTCAGTCAGAGACATGTATGAATTACATGTTTTATCTCACTGAAGCAATCACTTTCAGGTTTTGTAGTAGATGGTGTTGATTTTTGCTAGTATGATTTTCACCCACACATTTGCCAATCAAACATGAATTGCTGTTTTCTGATCATCCAGGTGTTTCTGTCTTAACTGTTAACACAACACAAAAGACTGACCTCTTGTTAACAAAGAGAATAAAAATCAACCTAGTTTTACAGTTCAATCAACAAGCTTAAGATCATCGTCTGAAATGGAGCACTGCCTTAATACTTTAAAATCATATAAATAGAATAGTTTCATAGAAACTATACTACATTTTGCTAATATAATCTACAATTGAAGCTGTGGGGTTTCGGTTTTTTAAATTTTTCATTGTTTTTATTATCAAGCCCACAAAAAGGCCTATTTATCTGATACTTGATTTAATACAATAGAAGTCTATAACATAAAAAAAAAACTATATCCATTTTGTAAAGAGAGAAATTCCTGGGCCTTTGTTTCCTGTTCATAAAAGGTTTTATAGACTACAAAGATGCTTGCACAAGAATCTATCCCAAATGTAAGACCAGACAGTATCACACGATTCTTTATTAGGGTTGTATTTTTGTTAGCTATATTGCCTTAATTGTTGGTAGACAAATGATTTCTAAGCTGGAAAGGGCACAATTAATTGCATTTTTAAATTTACTCTACAGAATAAATTTTATTATTCAATAGAAGACTTTCATTCTACAGAAGATGAAAGGAGTTACTTGAATAAGTATTTTATTCAAATTAAAAGCCCTGTTTGTTCAAGTAATTCCTTTTTAATATCTTCCTTTATGCGATTCCTTCTTTTTTCCTGGCTGCTATAGAATAATCATTAAGCAAACTTTCAGGTTGGACCGATGACAGATATGGCACAAGAAGAAGAAAGATAGTCAAGGAAACAAATGGATTATGGTATAAATCAGACTTCTCATATTTTGGAGGCCTTAGCAAACACCCTGCTTCCTTGAGAAGCCCACCATGGTTGAAGAGAAGGAAGGAAAGAGAAGAGAAAAGGCTGATCAGCAGAAGTAACAGATGAACAGAGATGAAAGGGACCATTCTAGTCCAATCCCCTGGCCAAGCAGGAGACCCTACATCTACCTCTACCTAGGATCAAACTCATAATCTTCAGTAAGGTGGCTGTATAGGAACACAGCATGAAGGGTCCAACTGAAGAACAGATACTCTTAGAAAACTTAAATCAATGTCATCGCTAAGAATCAATGCCAAGTTGTTAGCCCATCATCAGTTAACCAATCACTTGGAAGCTAATAGTAGAAGTTACACTCTTTGAAATAATATTTCAGTATTTAAAATCTGATTCAGATTTGAGGCGGATGGGGGGAGAATAGGGAGAGTGAACAATTAAAGGAAGTAAATGTACCCGCAATACTTTTTAAAAATAAAAGCTATCCACTTGTGTTTAATATGCTGGTTATTTTATTTGTCCAGTGGATTGCAAAAGATTTTTTTTTCTCCACTACTAAACCCTCTTCCTCTAAACTAATTACAGTAATGATGTATAATTTCTACTCAGACCGTCCAAGTAATTTGCCTTCAGAAAACTGAAAGAATTTTAGCTTCACATACTGTAGGGCTGGAAAATAAACTAGTATTGTTGTTCCAAGTAGCATTTACTTGGCTTTTGGCATATATTTTGATGGTTGTGGAGGAAGGGCAGAATAAAGGAAGCTGCATAATAATTTATTTCCCAGAATTATAATTGGGAAATGTTGACATCTGTTTTTTTTAAGTTTTCACACATAACAGCAATACACACACATAGGAATGGCAAGGAAAGGACAGAAGGAGAAAATTGACTTGAAAATGAAATATTAGTAGAATTTGCAGATTAAAATCACAAGAGTCAAAGATCAGAAAGTGCTTATGAGCAACTCGGGAAAAATTGTTTATTCTTAAATGCTTGGCTGATTACATGGCGTTCTTCTTGAGGGTCAAAGTATCTGGTGAGTTTGTTTTGCTCTCTGTCCCCTGATAAGCCTTGTTTTTCCAAACGTAGCCCTTTGGCGCCATCTACAGACAACATGGCGGTCTCATGCAGAAATTGTCCAGATTTTTATCTTATTTATTAGCTTTGTAATGGTGGCTTTGCAAAAGAAGGAAAAGAGGAAGAAGTGGGATTTTTGCAGGCTTAGAATTCAACATTACATTTAGATGTAGGAAGAAGAATACTTGGGTAACCTATTTGAGAAAATATTAATCAAGGTATCTAGACTTTTTTTTCAAGACCACTACTATGGGGACTGAAATAGCAATGCTCATCAGCTGATTGTTTTCATTTAGTTGTCCCTGTATATCATGAATACCATAAATGCAGTGGTGGGATTCAAATAATTTAACAACCGGTTTTCTGCCCTAATGATTTCTTCCAACAACCAGTTTATTATTTATTTATTTATTTATTTATTTATTTGTGCTTCTAGACCGCCCCCTCTCCCAGAAGGGACTCGGGGCGGTGTACAGTCCATAGAGAATATCACAAAAATACAATAAAAATTAAATATTAAATATGTACAGTTTGGAGGAGGTTAAAATGCAGTTCACCAAACTGCTCAGAAAGTTACCAACCGGTTCTTCCAAAGTGGTGCGATCTGGCTGAATCCCACCACTGCATACATGTGAAAGATTGTAGTTCCAGATGATCATGGTTATACAACTCCCATAATCCTGATCCAACAGGGGCATGGTAGCTAGAAAAGATAATATTGTTTTGCAATGCATCTCACTATGCTGTCTACATTTAAATGTATGAGTGGTATAATCATAGAAAGTAACTATTGTTTTAAGCTTTGTGCTTTCTCCAAAGAGCTCAAAACATTATTGGTACATCATTTTAGCCTCAAGAGAACCTAATAGAAAGATTAAGGAGAAATATGTTTATATTTCCAAATTAATGCAATGACTTGTGTCACAGAATAAGATTTGGTCTCGAATGTTTTCCGATGTACCCTGACAAAGTAACCATTTTTACGCGGAATTGTTTGCAGTATCCCAAAGTGTCTTGAGAAAATAAATGACAGAAAAAGGGAAAAAAATAAGTTCTATGCGAATAAGTTATTTACCTAGAATGCATAATAAGATGAAGAACTGCACTTATTTTGCAATCATTTAAATCCAAACAATTGTAAGGGGAAATTCATACAAACATACTTATGTCTTCTAGGAGACGCAACCAGATTTAAGCCCTTTAGAAAGTACATCTATGATTATGAAACGGAAATCACAAATGGTGTGGCTGGAACAGCAGATTCCCACAGCGGCTCAAAAATTAAGTGCAAGGTAAGAAAGGGGTAGGATCAAATATTTGCAGATGATCAGGCTATACAACCTTTTAAACATACCAGCACCTTAAAACTATGTTCAAGTAGATGGGGAATTTACATACAGCAGAGAGATCATAAACCACCCAAAAAAATAGCACAGAAAAAAATCCTAATAGTTGTTATTGTAATTGAGTTTAAATGGCTGATTTTAGCTAATGACTTGAGATCAGGGGTCTCCATCCTTTCCAGTTTGGAGGATGGGTAGAGGCGGGGCAGTGGAAGAGAGGGCACAGTTTCACACACGTGCTGCTTTCACAAATGCAGCTTTACACACATGCTCACTGTCAGAGTTTGTCGCAAATATCAAATCCAGAAAGCACACACAGATAACTGATTCAGCAGGATTCATTAACTTCTTTGTATACATCATAACACGTGAAGAAATGTACAATACCAACAGCAGATTCTTCCAACGTGGTAGAAAGGAGAGATCAGTTTTCAGTTTCAATTCAGAGAGCAAACTAGATTAGTTCTCTTGCACAGACTCAGAGCTACATAGATAAGCCACGCCCAGGCTCTGAGCCATCTGGCATGGCTCTCCGTCACCAAATAGTTCCCACTGGCTGACCCAGTTGTCATGCCTATGCATTGGCTGACCTTGTTACCATGTCTCTGCCAGTTTTATGAATATTCTGACACTCACCCACCACTTCCACAGCCCAGATCTGAACAAGCTACGGCCTGGGACTAGGCAGCAGACTATGGTTAGGGACCCCTCCTCTAGATCTCATATGTGCTACATACAAAATACAGGTGTTTAAAGTTTATTCCTATCAACTCATTCCTGGCTAAAGCTAGAGACATTTTCTGATTTTTTAAAAAAAAATTATAACAAATATAATTAACTCCTCCATATAACCAGTTTCTCTGATCACAATCCCATCTGATCTGCGTATCATTCTAGTCAAAACTGTGGAAATGATCTAATGTATATCAAACGATGCCAACAGATTGATGAACTGAAGCCCTGAATCCTAATTTTATTTAGTACAGCAATGGCATGGGTGCTCCACACCTTCCCTGGGGTTAATTCCACTGCTCTCTTTTAAACATCTTAATTACTGCAGCTAAGTAATTAAGTAGCAAGATCCCCAGCCATCTGTGCACAGCCACACTGGAAAGTAGCAGTAGCTGTTCTGAAAATATCCTGCACAATATGCCCAAGTGGTTCCAGATTAATTGGCTTCATAACCAGTGTTTTACACCTTTAAACTTCTCTGTTTTCAGGTTGAGCTGGAAGTTCCACAACTCCACAATTTTGTCCTGAAGGTGAACCAGTGTATCCTCGAAGAGGTGTATGGTATTGATGCCCAGGGAAAGGCTCTGTTAAAGAAATCGAAGAATTCAGATGAATTTACTGCTGCCATGTCCCAGTAAGAAAAAAGTCCTGCCTAATTTTCTATAGGATTCTAATGCTAGCTAAATGTTTTCTGACGTGAGTGACATTGAATACTGAGCAATCCAGTCGGAATAGAGCTGGAAGGGACCTTGGAGGTCTTCTAGTCCAACCCCCTGCTCATGCAGGAGAACCTATAATATTTCAGGCAAGTGACTGTCCAGTCTCTTCTTAAAGACCTCCAGTGATGAAGAACCCACAACTTCTGAAGGAAAGACATTCATGCCAGTGGTTAATTGTCCTCATTGTTAGGAAGTTTAAATATTCCTTAATATCCTTAAATATTCCAGGTTGCTTCTCTCCTTGATTACTTTCCATCCATTGTTTCTTGTCTTGCCTTTTGGTCCTTTGGAAAATAAGTTGAACCCCCTCTTCTTTGGGGCAGCCCATCTAATAGTGGAATACTGCTATCATGGCGGTTGTGTCTAAGGGTGGGCTTCAGAAATTTCAGCAATGGGTTCTCTGCTCGGTTGCTGGGTGGGTGTGGCCTAGTCAGCCTCCTGCACCATGTGGGGGGCGTTTTCACTTTCCCCAGACTACAGAAGCTTTCCTCGAGCCTCTGGGAGGGCAAAAACTGCCTCCCCTGGGCTCTGGAGTCCTTCCAGGAGGCCCGTTTTTTCCCCTCCCCAAGCCTCCATGTGGGCCCTGCGCTTACCTCACATCCAAAATAGGCCGTGTGGAGACTCCTGTGAGGGATGTGGTGAGGTGGCAGGGTGTGTGTGGTAGGTGGGGTGGGGCCAGCCAGGGGTGGGATTTGGAGGTTCTCCGAACCGGCCATAATGCTAGCTACAGGTTCTCCAAACCCGGCCGAACCTGTAGCAGCCCACTCCTGGTTGTGTCCCAAAGGAAGAACCAGAGAATGAACTGTACAGTTCTGTTCCACATAGCTTTTATCCTACACTCAGACATGGTGTGTTGCTACAGCATTCCATAAGCTTTGAAGCAACTAGCCTTATCTTATCCAGAAGCCTGCTTTTCTTCATATCTTTAATTATCATCTTTCTGATATTCTTCATGGAACCAGGGAAGTGTAATGGTGCAACAGTACTCAGACTCTGAGCAGAACATCAAGAGTCTGTATGCTTTCATGATTGTCGTAAAGCAACCAGCTCGAAATCTCTTTTGCAGGCGTAGAGCCCCATGTAGGAAGGAAAGATTTTAGATTTCCAAACACCCGTTCATTTTTTTCCAAAGTTGTGAAACACAAATTCAGGGGGAGGAAACCCCCATTTTTACAAGTCACCTATGAAAGAAATTTCAGGAACACAAGTGTTTTATTTCTTTGTCTGCAAACCAACTGTTGGAAAAACATTTCAAACGGAAGGTAGTTTGAAAACAGAGTTTTGCTAAACGATTCGGGACATATAAAATTGTATTTACTTGGACTTCAGTAAAGGCTTTTGATAAGGTAGACCATAACCTACTACTAGATAAAGTAGAAGAATGTGGGTTGGACAGCATCACCACCAGATGGATTCCTAACTGGCTGACCAACTGCACTCAACGTGTATTCCTCAATGGAACTGCATATACATGGAGGGAAGTATGCAGTGGAGTACCCCAAGGCTCTGTTTTAGGCCCAGTACTCTTCAACATCTTCATCAATGATTTCGATGAGGGAATAAAAGGGGAACTCATCAAATTTGCAGATGACACCAAGCTGGCAGGAATAGCCAACACTCCAGAAGACAGGCTTAAGATACAGAAGGATCTTGACAAACTTGAACATTGGGCACTATCTAATAAAATGAAATTCAATGGTGAAAAGAGTAAGGTTCTACATTTAGACAAGAAAAACAAAATGCACAGGTATAGTATAGGGGGTACCTTCCTCAATAGTAGTAACTGTGAGACGGATCTTGGAGTCCTAGTGGACAACCATTTAAATATGAGCCATCAGTGTGCAGCAGCTGCCAAAAAAGCCAATATAGTTCTAGGCTACATAAACAGAGGGATAGAATCAAGATCACGGGAAGTCTTAATACCACTTTATAATGCCTTGGTAAGGCCACACTTGTAATACTGCATTCAGTTTTTGTCGCCACGATATAGAAAAGATGTGGAGACTCTAGAAAGAGTGCAGAGAAGAGCAACAAAGATGATTAGGGAACTGGAGACTAAAACATATGAAGAACGGTTGCAGGAACTGGGTATGTCTAGTTTAATAGAAAGAAGGACTAGGGGAGACATGATAGCAGTGTTCCAATATCTCAGGGGCTGTCACAAAGAAGAGGGAGTCAAACTATTTTCCAAGGCACCTGAGGGTAGAACAAGAAGCATTGGGTGGAAACTAATCAAGGAGAGAAGCAACTTAGAAGTGAGGAGAAATTTCCTGACAGTTAGAACAATTAATCAGTGGCACAACTTGCCTCCAGAAGTTCTGAATGCCCCAACACTGGAAGTCTTTAAGAAGATGTTGGATAGCCATCTGTCTGAAACGGTATAGGGTTTCCTGCCTAGGCAGGAGGTTGGACTAGAAGATCTCCAAGGTTCCTTCCAACTCTGCTATTGTATTGTATTGCATTGCATTGCATTGCATTGCATTGTATTGTATTGTATTGTATTGTATTGTATTGTATACGGACAAGGAAGGATCCTGCTCTTTGTTATGACAACTATTAAAACATGTCACCAACACTTGCCACAATGCATTTTAAACAGAAACACATAAAAAGAGAGAAAGAAGAATTCCAGGTATAAATGAAAAAAAAAATGCCCTGAGGCATTTCAGGAAAAAAACTTCCTTTTACAAGAAGGTTCCATTGCACATTTTTTTAAAAAATATTTTTTTAAAAAAAGGGACACATTTTCTGAAATGCATTGGGCCAAATAAAACCTTGGGATTTCTCCTTCTCTCTTTTGTTTTCTTTATGCATCATGACATATACTGTAATATTTTCTTTGTTTAAAAGTAGATACAATCCTGGCAGAGATCCTACAATTTGGGGAGAAGAGATATCTATATATTTCAATTATAACAGAGAAGCTTGATGATGATGATGATGATTTATATATATGTAATGAAAATCTATATAATATTCTATTATAGAGAATAGCTGGAGAGACAATATGCTAGGCATGGAGTTATTTTATAATGTAAAAGAAATTAGGGAAAATATGACAATCAACTAGTACACGTAAAGGTTTTAAAACTAATGTAGGATTCTTTATAAGACTGCCTGTTGTGAACAGATTCGGTTCAGAGAATGATATACTGCCAAGCATCATGATAAGATTGACTGAAGTGATTCATGAGGATGGTGCAAGCAATTGGTACATTGTGAAACCTACTTAAAAAGCTCTTGAAGATAGAAACAAGCCATAGCAATCCAAAATGCTTTGGAACCCCCAAGTGGTAATAGATGCTGGGGAATAGATCCAAGAACGAGATGGCTGGAGAAACAAACAGAAGACTATTGAAGACTATAGGGTTGGGCTGGAACGTGAAGAAATGTTAAACAATGCTTTTCTTTCTCTAAATATGTAATTTTTTTGTTTGGGCAGATATGAGCTGAAAGTCAAAATTCAGGATGAGAGGAATGTTGAGATATACCCTGTGGATAACGAAGCTACACATATACTCAACATCAAAAGAGGCATCATCTCTGCTCTCCTTGTGCCAACGGAGACAGAAGACAATATCCGAACATTGCCCATGGTAAAGAACATATCCATCCTGTTTTCTTTCAATATGATTAAATATGGCTCAGTGACCCAGGCAAACTGTTGCCCCCATGAGAAGTGGGTTTTGGGGTCATTAAACTTGCTTTGGTTGACTAAAGAGAAGTGTGGTATTTTTGTCTTTGTAGGATACCGTATATGGAGAATGTGACAGCAGCATTGAAGTAAAAAATAGAAAAACCAACACTGCTAATTTAGTCGACATTGAAATAACAAGAAATCTGAAATCTTGTGAGAACTTCAACCCTATCAGAGATTATGTCAGCCCAATTGCTTTCATTAAAGGCTTGGTGAGTACACGGAGCGTGAGAGAAAATATGCACTATTTGTGTTATATGACTGAGATAGACCACATTTTCCATAATCACTGTCATTACAGAACTAAACTATCATTTTTATCAATATAATTGAAATATCTTTTCTCAGAGGTCAAGTAAGAATTTTTTTTTAATGAGCAACCAAGTATTAAAATTTAAAAAAGGGAAATGCAAGTTTCTAGCAGGAGTCATGATCTAAGATCCTCACTTTGCTTTGTTCTTGGGATTGGCCTTTCTAAACCTATGAAGTGGTTCACAACATGCAGAAGATCTCAAATTAAATTGGGGCATTCTGCCTAAAAAGTAAATCCTTTCGCTCCTTTTTTATTTCCTCTGGGAGGGGCTATTCATCGTCCACCTGTGTCCTTACTCCCAAGTCGACCCCTGTTCTTTAGTTGTTCTCTTCGTCTTGCAACTCTGCACATGCGCACACTGGGAAGAGGCTCCAGCTGTTCATTTGCCTTACTGACATCTGACTCTGAAGGCAGCTGATAACTGGCATACGGCCCTGGCCCCCTCTCTGCCTCTGACACAGAGCCCTCATCAGAGCCTTCCCCAGACTCCAGAATTAGCTCATGTCCCTCCCCAACCTCCTCAACTGTCTAAATCTGCTGCCAGCTCCACTGGCAGGCCACAACAGGTTTTTTTAAATTGTTGCTAATATAAATGATAAATGGTGATAGGTATGGATTAACCTGGAATTTTACATGATTTTTTTCAAGGGAGGAAGATCGTTTAACTGTATAGTTGTCATCCAAATGGAAATGCAGCAAAAGCACCTGAACAAAGCAAATCCCATCCACACCAGCTCACCAAAATAGATGACAAGCTAAACAAGTCATCATAGAAATCATATTCTATGGACAGCAGCCCTAATTGTTATTCTGGTCACTGTTGATAAGCAAAGACTGTTTGAAGATGACCCACCAGCTTGGGTAGAAGAAGGATTGAATGTTCCATTCTTCCTTTGCTCTGTCCACATTTGTACTAGAACGATTAGCAAGAAGGGAAATGGTCAGCAAGTCCAATACAGTATAAAAATGCAGCATTTCTAGATGAAACGGTGAAACTCTCTGTAGGTCCCTCCTCTATGATTCCCAGCACGAAAGTAACTTTTATGGATTTTGTTTTTTAAAAAATAAGCTTATAGTGGTTTTGGTTTTGAATCTAATTCAACCCCAATTTTGTTTGTAGAATGCACCTTTATCCACCCTGATAAGCAGCAACCAACATTGCCACTATACTGTGGATACAAAGAAAAAGCATATATCTGAAGTCATTTGCACTGAGAAACACTTGTTCCTGCCCTCCTCGTACAAGTAAGTTGCATAAGGTTATTCCCCCGACCTCTTCCTGATCACAGTTTGCATCTATGGTTGCAAACAACAGCATGTTACTTTGTACAAAGCTTTGTATTGCTTTTTTTCCCCCTTATTGCAATAGAAATCAATATGGCATGATGGCGAAAGTCATTCAAACTCTGAAATATGAAAACATTGCCAACATCAACAACAGGAACATGGATGGTAAGTCTTTAAGCAATGATTTCCACTATGATCTTCTAGTTCCTATCAGTCATGGAAGGCAGGGGTACAAACCTCCAGTCTGTGGGTTGGCACCACAGGCCGTGGCCTGCCAGAAACCAGGCCTCATAAACAAGTGAAGTCCCATCCACAGGAAGCAGGCAGCATGCGAAACCATGCCCCATCCAGACGTTAGAAAACCCTCTCTCCATGAAACCAGTCCCTGGTGCCCAAAAGGTTGGGAGTCACTGATGTAGGGTGGGGTTTTTTCTATGCTACCCATAGAGAAAAAAAATGAATTAATATTTTACCTACCTGGTTTCCTAGAGGAGGCCTTAAAGGAAGTATTTAGGTTTATTGATTGACCGAAGAATTGTCCGTTGTAAGGAAATAATGGAAGCAGCCACAGTTGTGGAGTGCAGTATCTCATTGACTATTATCCTTCTTTAGAGCCTTAATAAAGATTTTAAAATCATCAGTGCAAAGGCTGAATGCTTTAATAATTACCCCATGCAATGCGGAGAGGGATTGTGAGCAAACTGTTTTGATTTGCACTTCATGACTCAGGCACAGAAGGCAATAAGATCTTTGGGTGATCTTTTTTTTTTTTAAGTATCAAGTCCATCAGGATTAGTTAGCAAAATCTATTTACCACTGGTGACTTGAACAGTGGTAAACACACACATCGGGTTAATGTTTCCTATTAGACTCATTTGGAAATAGAAGCATTTCAATGTGACATTATTCCAAGGCTGAAACACTTCTGTTTTGCTCACCTGGACATCTGGTTAGCTTACAAACAAAGAAAATTGATTATTTTGCCAGTATCCAGGATGAGAGTTTGTATCCTTGAATGATGTAACATAAAACTGACTATGATAACTAATACAGTCAGTTGTCGGCTTACAACAATTCATTTAGGGACCATTCAAAGTTACAACGGCAGTGAAAAAGTGACTTGTGACCATTTTTCACACTTCCGACTGTTGCAATATCTCCATGGACATGTAATTAAAATTCAGATGCTTGGCAACTGGTTCATATTTATGACTGTTGCAGTGCCCCAGGGTCATGGGATCCACTTTTACAACCTTCTGATCAGCAAAGTCAACTGGGAAGCCAGATCACTTAAAAATCGTGTTACTAACTTAACAACTGTAGTGATTCATTTAACAACTATGGCAATAAAGGTTGTAAAGTGGGGCAAAACTCACAACATATGTCTCACTTAGCAATATAAATTTTAACTCAATTATGGTCATACGTTGAGAACTACTTGCACTGCAATAAGGTAATAGCGTTGTACCTCATGCTGGCCAAGCATTAGAGGAACAAAGTTAGATATCTAGACTTTGCTTATTCCCTGTATGCACCAGAGGCATCCATATTTCACATCATTCCAGAGGATCCTTCAACTTGTAGGAGTATCTTTAGTGGGGGCATGAGTGGTTACAGTTGGAAGGACTTGCAATTCCACTCAGACAAAGCCGACTCTTGAAATAGCACAAAACAACTACTTGTTGTTCAACTATCCTTTGAGCTTGTCAGTGACGTAATGGTATCAATTTGAAAGATGCTTTTTTTCTTCTTCCCCCAGTTACTGGCCTGATAAAGAGAGAACTGTCTTTGGAGAAGGTGGAGGCCAAAATTCTCAGGCATGGTGATGCCGTTCTGAAAAGTCTTCAAGAATTAAAAAAGCTGTCAGTCTCTCAGCAGAACCATAAAAGAGCCAACTTGTTCTACAGATTTGTTGCTGGCCTGAGAAGCTTGCATAATAGCACACTTGGCCCAATGGTGCCAAAGTTGATGGAAACGTCCAGGTATTTCATCATCATCTGTTGACTTATTGTAATAGAACCCTACAGTGGAAAGAAATAAGCCACCCAATGGATGTTCAATCGTATGCCTTGACCCTATGACTTGGCCATAATCAACTTACACTGAAGCCAATGCTGATGAATATAAGTCAGGGAGAGTAGTGGGCAAAAGTTTTACTAGCAAAGCATAGAAGACTCAGTACAGCTCTGTGGATAATCTACTTTTGTGACAAGATTTTTTTACTTCTTCCTATATCAGTGTTGGCAAAACCTTTTGGCACCAAGTGCCAAAATGGGTGTGTGCACACGCATGGAAGTACCGGAAACCGGAAGAGCAGCTCCCTGGTGCGCACACGCAGGAATGCCAGAAACCGAAAGAGCAGTTCCGCAGCACATGTGCTCATGCTGGAAAGCTGAGCTTCCAGTTTCAGCATTCACATGTCCACCAATCACCTGGTCTTCCAGTTTCTGGCATGCATGTGCGCACAGAAACCAGCTGGGCAGTGCGCATACGTGCACCGGAAACTGGAAGCTCAGCTTCCCAGTGCACACATGCACGCCATGGAGCTGCTCTTCCAGTTTCCAGCACTCCCAGTGCGCAAAGGCCAGCTGGCTGGTGTGCATGTGCATGCTGGAACCCAGAAGAGCAATGGGTGACAGCTGGCGCGCTCAGAGAGTTGGCTCTGCATGCCACTTCTGGCACATATGGCATAGGTTCACCATCACAGCTCTATATATTCTCATCTCCAATTCAGAAAAAGCCCAATACCAAAGGGTATATGAAAGAGAGAAAATCATCCACTCCTACTTACTTGGTTATTATTTATTTAAAGCGATTGGATGCCAAATTCCAGTGGACTCTGGAATATTGTTGAAGGACAAAGGGTTTTTTGGGAATCAGCCCACATCTAGATTCTTTCAAAACATTTATGTTTCATCAGATAACTGGATTTATTCAATATCCTTTGAATGAGCCAAAATGTGTTGGCTAACACACATAATCTTGTCAACCTACATTAAAAAAATGAATCTTTTTGCATCAAATTAATCTACAAAAACCATTTTAAAATAACATTTGCAAAGATGATTTCAAAGCAATGTACATGTATTATCTAGCATTAAACTTGGGATCAACCTCACGGATTTTCCTCTATAAGATGAGTTATACCATTATATTATAGTTGTTTATTTTTGTGGATTAGAGAATGGATGAAACATTTATGGACTTCTGAGTTCTCTCAACAATGCCTATGTGTTGGCATCAATTGATAGGGAAACTGGAACGTGACAAACTAAAAGATTCAGCATAACTATTGGCTGATCATCACTCTAATTCAGGGCTGTCAAACTCAATTTCATTGAGAGCTGCATCAGTGGAGGACTGCATCAGTTGACCTGGAGGGGCATGACCAGTGTGGGTGTGGCTGGCTTGATGGCATTCGTGTCAGGGCCCCCACAGGGTCCTGAGCACTCTGCCAGAAAAAACAGGCTCCCAAGCTCCATTTTCGGCCACGACGGCCTCCTGAATCTCTCACACAGCCCCGCCCCCCCCCCCGAGCTCCATTTTCATGGACAGAGGGCTGCGGCAGCCGAAAATACAGTATGGGGATTCCTCCCGGGCTCCTTTTTCACTGGCAGAGGCAACGCGGGCTGGTCCTTTGCTGTTTCCAGGATGGCCCCTTGGGCCAGATGTAAGCACCTCATGGGCCGAATCAGATCCCCAGGCTTGAGTTTGACACCCCTGCTCTAATTGGTTAATTTTTCAGAGATATTGGGAGCCACATGTTTTGATAGCTCACCTATACAGAAAAACAGTTGAAATAAACTCTACGGCAGAAGCAGTGAAATATATCACTGACAAATCGGACTGTACATTGTCCAATGCAGCAGTACTGTGAATATGCCTTTATATCAATTCTAATTCCTCTGCTTTTTTTTCTTTTCTTTTTTTATAGTGCCATCACAATCCAGGCCCTGGTTCAGTGTGGAACCCCAGAATGCTTGGGAGCTATCCTTCAAATATTGAGGACTAGCAACATTGACCCTCTGGTGGCAGATGCAGTCACATTCAGCTTGGGACTGCTACCTTCTCCATGCACTAAAACAATACGGGAGATTCTAAATATGGCTGAGTACCATCCAAGCCGAGCTTCTTTCTATGCCTTGAGCCATTCAGTGAATAGGTATGTGACAACTTAGTATATTTTTGATAGGAAGAGTTGTTAGGAATATAATTTAGCTAATGCAGCATTCACTAAAGTTGTCATTAGGAGTGCAACTGTTAACATAATGAATTGCTTAAATTAAGCTGCTATTAACATTTTAATTGACTGAAAATGAGCATCTTATTAAAAAATCCGCTCCTGTTTTCACAGAAAGGAATATTGATTGTGAGAAGTTAATTAATTAGGGTAAACTTACTATAGAGATTAATTAGGGTAAACTTACTATATGTGATACCTTTGAGTGTCAAGCTTATTAGTTCCACATATACATTTTGAAAGAGGAGAGTTTTAGACCATAGGTTCCAGAAAGTAATGAAAAAAAAAAGAAAAAATAGAAGAAGAAGGCTTAATCCATTCGTTTTAAAAGTCTTACATAAATTCTGTCCATGAAGATAGCATTCAAAAAAAAAAAAAGATAACACCCTGTCAAAACCATTCCAAATTTAATTCCGCCGCTTATTTCTTCTGTTCTCCAATTTGAATTTATTTTAAGTTTTTTATAGGCAGTCACTTTTAAAACAATAATATTTCCTCACCAGCTGGAAACACTTTCTCTTTCCATATCCTACCGTTTTGGAGCCGCCCCGACTTCATCAGCCAAATGGCTGGATTTTTTGTCACCGGCTTGAAGACTTTCTCTTGGATCGATCAGGAACTTTGCGATGTCCCTGAGATCAGCAAAACATATTCTTCCTGTTCACCATCTCTGTGGGATGGTTTAGGTCCATTTGGACCACCCAGTGGCAAAAGTGTTGACTGCGATCTCAGAGCATTGAGATTGCACATCGTATCATCACGACTTCGGCTCCTCCCTCATATACATGTTGTTCCACATATACTTTTTGTGCAACAAAGAAATTAGATCTGGGCAGTGACGAAGAGTAACATTAGCAACTGAAGAGTTTTATTTACTTGTTTGTTTATACTTTTTAGTTATTCACAATAAGTTTATTTAAATATATTTTAGAAATAAACAGTCAGTGTAAGCGAGCAGAGGTGGGTTCTGACCGGTTCGGCTGAACCAGTAGTAACTTGGCGGCCTGGGTTGTGGAACTGGCAATGACCCAGGCTTGCCATGTCCCCGAACTGGTTTTCCTAGGGTGGCGCCATTTTGATTTTTGCTTCTGCGCATGCGCAGAACAATTTTCATTGCAGAAATGTCATTTTTTCCCTTTTTTAACACTTTGAAAATGTAAATGTTTTTGAGCGCCAAACCAGCAGTAATGCTGGCAGCAACCCACCCCTGCCTTTGAGAACATGAGAACTGCTACATGAACCTTCATTGTTATGACTTTTACATTATATATGTTACCAGCAATGTGTGTAAAACTGGCCTTGTATAGATTGCCTAGGAAATCTATAGAACGTGTGATGTTTTTAGACAAAGCATGAAATGTCTTGGTTATCTTAATATGCAATTGACTTGTCCTAGGCATTGTTTATAATAACCCTAACCCTTTATTGAAAAGTTGTATATGAAAGAGAAAGAAAAAATGCAAAATACAGAGCGTTCTTACTGAGAAAAAAACAGGAGAAAAAAGACCAATATTGCCAACAAGGAAGGCTAGAATTGCATTTTACCTGGAGTATTTTATACTTTTGACAGTTTGCCTTTTCGCATTGCATAAAATGCCCAGGAAATATGTGAACCATTAAGTGTTTTTTATACTTTGACATAAAACACTTTTGGCATTTTTTAGATTTCTTACCCATTCTATAAAATGCCTAACTTGACACATTGATGGAAAAATATACATTCTCTCCCCCTCCCAACGCACATCCTTTAAAAGATACTAACCAGAGGTGGGCTTCAAAATTTTTAGCAACGGGATCTCTGCCTGGTTGCTGGGTGGGCGTGGCTATGGTGGGCGTGGCCAAGTCGGCCTCCTGCACTATGGTGGGGGACATTTTCACCCTCCCTTGGCTCCAGAGGCTTTCCTCAAGCCTCCAGGAGGGAGAAAACGGCCTCCCTCAGGCTCCGGAGGCCTCCAAAGGCCGGAAATGAGCCCGTTTCTGGACTTACAAAACTTCCAGGAGTCCCGTTTTTCACCCTCCCCGAGCCTCCGCACAGCCCCTATACTTACCTGGTATCCCAAATGGGCCATGTGGAGACTCCTGGGAGGGGAGGGGCAGGGTGGGTGGGGGGGCAGGTGGGAGAGGAGGGGCCAGCCAGGAGCGGAATTTGCAGGTTTACGAATTTCACGTATTAAGTTATCTTGCAAATTTTGAAAGATCTTTCCAATTTTCTTCCTATCTTCCAGATTCTACTCTCAGAAAAAAATAATTACACCAGAATTAACAGATGTTGCAAACTTTGTAACATCTTTGCTCGGCAATGAATGTTCAGGAAATGAAGACCTCACCTTCCTGACCTTGAGGGTAATTGTTTGTAAAAATACCAACTTTTAACATTGCAGATTAATATTACTTGGTGGGGAGGGGAAAAAAACTAAACTTGTATTTTCTGTTGTGCTACACAGGCCATTGGCAATATGGGAAACGTTTTGCAAAATGTCAATCCCAATGTGAAACAGTCCCTAAAACTATGCATTCGAAGTAATGTTGCATCCCTTGACATCCAGAAAGCAGCTATTCAGGCACTGAGAAAAATGGATCTAAATGATGAGGTAAAGCAGACTGTTCTGTAACTTAATATGCTTTTTCAAATATTATGGGTTTTTTTATGGGTATCGAATAAATCTCATCTCTAAAGATACAACAAATTTCACATACATTGGTTAAATTAGCTTCAAGGTATTGTTTTGATTAAAAGTGAAGTCATATGATTCTATTAATCATATTGATATCAAAAATGGACTTCAAACATTTTGAACATTTTCCATAAGAATGTAGCTTATGATTCCTTTGTTTGTGTAATAGACATTTGGAGAATTAGATTAGCAATAGCAATAGCACCTAGACTTATATTCCACTCCATAGTGCTGTATAGAACTCTGTGGTTTACAGAATCAACATATTGGCCCCAACAATCTGGGTTCTCATGTTACTGACCTAGGAAGGATAGAAGGGTGAGTCAACCATTAGTTGGTCAGGATCGAACTCCTGGCTGTGGGCAGTTAGCCTGCAATACCACATTCCAACCCATTACCCCACCACAGCTCTGGTGAGTTCTAAATGTGAAGCACTAAATCTTAAATCAGCAATTAAACCAGCATAGCATAGCAAATCTAGCATATCACTTAAACTAATCACAGCTGCTTAAGAAAATACTACATTTTTTTCTTTTCTTTTAGGATCGTGGAATGCTAATTAGAGTCTTCCAGGAGGCCTCTTCCCCAGCTGATAAACGTTTAGCGGCTTATCTCCTACTGATGAAATACCCTTCCAATGATTTTTCCAGAATCATTAAAATTGCTTTGAGGGACAAGAATGAACAAGTGAAAAATTTCATAGCTTCCCACATTGCCAATGTCTTAGATACTACTGATTTTTACAATGAGCCGTAAGTCATTTTCAAATCTGCTGAAATTATTTCATACTTTATGTTTAGTTGAGGTTATGCTTTAATCTTAATGAATAACTTCATAAATTTCATAAACTGTTTCAACTTCTCCAGTCGTATTCCAAAACAACTAGACCCAAAGATAGTTTCTTCCCCCATGCACAGCACTGTCTTATGCCTAAAGACCCATGTAGTAGGCTGTATTGCTATTATTCTTGTCATCTTTTCATCTTCTCATATTTCTCACCTCTCATATTTCCTATTACCTTCTCCTAATGGTATATTATGTTTTATCAATTGTTGTTTGTATCTTATGATTTATGTTGTTTGTATGTACGCTGAGAGCTTATGCACTGGACACAATTCCTTGTGTGTCCAATCACACTTGGCCAATGAAGAATTCTATTCTATTCTGTTCTGTTTTCTGTTCTGTTCTGTATTGTTCTGTTCTGTAATTCAAAGCCTGATTCCATAGGTGGATATTCTGTGAGGCCAAAATTAAATGGATTAACCTCAGTGCCTTTGTATAGGGGCTAAAGAACACCTCTTTGAGGTGTTTTTGAGATATTGAGGCATGTATCAAAGAGAGCTGAACAAATCAAAAATGGACCTGCCCCTAAATGAAAAGATTTTCCAAAATTCTCTGTGCAATCTTGATACTCTTGGAACTTTTTCTTGAAAGATGATGAAGGCAGAAGGAAAGACTTAAGCAAAATTGCTCCCTTTTGGAAGTAGGCTATTAATCTGAACTGTGAGGCAAAATTGCCTTCTCCTATATTCACTTATCTACTGTAATATCTTTCTTTAAAAAAAAAAACCTGTCCTAGTTGAAAGTAACAAGGACTTTTAGGGAAAAAATGTGTTTTAATGTCAAATGAAATATTTTGTTCTCTGGGAACTCTTAAAGCTCATGATTTTATTTAGAAAGTTATTTTAGAATTGTTGACCAATGTTTAATTGATAGGGCTGCAATTAAGTAGTAATTCAGAATTTAGTTGTAAGGTTTCCCCTTCAGATCCCCTTTTTTGTCTCCTCCTGTCAGCAAAGCTAATGCACCAGCAATCCAGTTGCTAAAGAGATCCCTAGAATGATACTGTAAATTTACATTACTGAAAACTACCTCAGCATTGTTAGGATATATTTTTTTAACTTTCTTTTGCTTATTTGGACATTCTGTAATCAGGCTCAGAATCAAAATTCAGGAGGCACTTAAAGGAAACCAGATGCCAACAGTTAAAGACTTCAAAAGATTTTCACGGAATTATCAAGTTTCCAAAATGGTGACTGTCCCGTGGTCTGAGGATCCTTTCACAGCAAAATTGGAAGGAAATCTGCTGTTCGACCCAAGCAGCTATATAGCTAAGGAAGCCATGCTGAAGACAACATTAGAATTATTTGGACTGAAACCTCTGGATATATTTGAGGTACAACAGCTTTTAAATGCTTTCTTCTTCTTTCTTCCTGTTTATTTATTTTTTCCTACCCCTTACTAATATTGTTATCAAAGTATTGCGTTATTTACCATTTTATTTAAATGCTGTGCTGGAACTCAAAACAGAATGTAGTTTTAAAAGTCAATCCTAAATAAAATTGCATGTCCAACAGACATGCAATTTGAACTGCCAAACTGCAGCTAGCAGTAAGCTGAAGTAGCCTGCAGTACTGCACTCTAACCACTACGCCACCTCGGCTTTAAGGAATAAAATTGCTAAATCTGCAGCTATTATGATCGTGTTAATATCTTGATATCAAAGGACAAAGTGTGTATGCAGTGATGACCAAACACAACACCAGGGAGCCATTAATTTTGTATTTGAAATTCCAAAAAAGTTGAATTCGTTCTCTTTATTTACATTGCAAGCCAATAATTAAACATTTGGAATTAAATCACTTTGCAATCAAGACGCTTAGAATTTTAGTTACCGTCACTCACAAATCTACAGTAATACAGTTAACCTCGTCTTCCCCAAATGCATAATTCATTTGTTTGAAACACCTTAATCTTAAACACAGGAAGTCAATGAAGATTTATAAATAAGGTAAATAAAACAAACCAAAAGAAAGTAACAATTTAAAAAATCTAACAAGTAAAGTATTCCAAGCTAGCCAAAAGATTTGTGTTGTTGTAGCAACTTGACAACATGTCTTTCCTGAACAAGAAATAAAAGAAAATCCTGTCCTGGACTGCATTTAATTTGGGACTATTAAAGCTCTAAAATTTGTATTTCCCTATGGAAAGAACAATCTATCTTCCACAAGATTTTCTAAACTGTTATTTTGGCCAAGAAATACCTACAGAATTGCTACTGAATGTTTAGACAAGTTGACCCAGGCTTTCCTAGTGAAATGACTTCCGTTTTCATTTAATCAGATTGGTCTGGATGGGAAAAACTTAGAGCCTACTGTTGAAGCAATGTTTGGGCCAGGAGGATTTTTCCCTGATGCTGCTACCAAAGCTTTGTACTGGATTGATGGAAAAGTACCAGAACAGGTTTCTCAAGCCCTTTTTGATTATTTTGGATATTCCAAGGATGCAACACAGAATCAGGTATGTGTTTTCTTGGTGTTTTTGTACTGTTAAGTTTTACAAATAAATTAGAACCTCTGTAGAGTATTTGGTCAAGCTTAGTAGAATGCTGAAATAACTGAACTACTATTAGGTTCAAATGCTATCGCATTTAGTGCAGGTTTCTCAGTATTATCTTTAAGTAGTTAAATTTAGGATTAGATAAGGCTTTTTTGTTTTTTCTAAACTAGTACTGAATAAAAATTAACCAAAGTTACTAATTACTATCAAACTTAAAGTATTGACCACAATGTAAATACAATGGTGATATGAACAATTAATATTATTACAATGGTTAGTACAACTGTTATTACACTATTACAGAGGTTAAAACCGATAGGAAGGCAATGTAGAATTGAGAACTACAAAGGCTAAACATGTATGCCAATCAGTAGTTGGTTCCGGATCCCGTTGCAAGCGGTACAGTGCAATGGGGCCCAGCATTCACCACATGAATGCGCACAGCGACGCCTCAGCAATGCTCCAGCTGCTCGGCGTAGCATTGCACAGGGGCTGTATGCTCCATGCGCTTGCACAGAAGCGCCAAAGAGCTCAAATACAGGTAAGGAGGGCTGGTGGGCCTCCGGAGCACCGTACCAGAACAGTATCCGGTGCTCCTGGCAGGCACCGGTACGCCAGTACCGGGGTGTACCGCCTACAACCCACCATTGATGCCAATACAGAAGGCTGTATAACTTTTTTTAATAAAAAAAGATTAGGTATGGCTTCATATATAATTCGGCTTATTTAATGCTGAGTTTGTATTTCCAAAGGAGTTTGCAGTTTTTCTGCAACACTGAAATAGCACTAAAGGCCATTGGGCATCATTTGGAATTGTCCTGCTGTAAGGTGATTCATTGAATGTCTAAGCAAATGAGTATTTTAATAATATGGACAATTTTCTGATTCTAATATTCCTTTTCCTATGTGTTGTCAAATCAAAAGGTCAGGCATAAAGCAGAACTTGAGTTGATAAGATTTATCCTAGCAGCTGAGGTTCCTTAAAAAAAAAAAACTAAAGTGTTCAGTTTTTGATCTGTCCCCATATTCTTTTGCCCTTTTACACCAGAGATTTGCCAGCAAATTTTACAAGCTGTATTTATTTCAAAGTATTTTTAAAATAAAACTTTGAGAAATCCTGCAGATTAATAGTTGAAGCCTGAAGCTTTTTCTACATGTAGATTAAGCAAAATTGATTGAAAATGTGGTTATGTCATCAAAGCTGGTTTAAATTCTTTCTTCAAATGAGATCAGAAATTCCATAGTGGGTTTTCCCCTTCTTCTTGTTTTTCTTAGGATATTATGAAAGGAATCATGCTTAATTTTGAGAAAATGCTTAAAGAACTCTCCAGCAAGCAGCAAACACCAGATGTCAAAGCCTACTTCAGAATCTTCCAAGAAGAATTGGGCTACTTGAAACTTAGTGATATTAACTTGTTGGGAAATGTGATTCTGAAAAGCTTTAAAACCTTGCAGAGTATACCTCAGAAAGTAAGTCTTCAAACACTTAACAGTATATTCTATGCTCCTTTTTTATTTTCTATTTATTAATCAGTCTAATTAACCACCAACCAGTTAAATTTGCATCTTCGATGTCCACTTAACCCTTCAATGTGAAGTCCTTTGGAGTTGCATACAAAATTACTAAGAGGCCCCCAAAAATAAAAGCAGCTTTTATTCTGGAATTATTTCTTTATTTTAATTTTATTATGCCTCTTATGATTCCATGGAAGCTGGATAAGAGGAGGAAGTATGCAAGCCTATTAAAAATAAAAGATTTCCTTCGTGGAAAGTTGATTGCTCATGATGAGCAAGCAATGTAGCTTTTGTTTTTTTTAAATAGTAGTCTTTCACTGTGTTGAAACCTGACAACCAGACTAGCATTAGCAATAGCACTTAGACTTATATACCACTTCAGAGTGCTTTCCAGCCCTCTCTAAGCATATTGCCCCCTACAGTTTGGGTCCTTATTTTACCCACCTCGGAAGGATGGAAGGCTGAGTCAACCTTGATGACTAGATGAGATGCCACTTATACTGTTCCAATTTGTGGGATGTATTTTTTTTAAAAAGTGAAAAACAGATCTGGGAATCTGATTTGTATACCGAACTCTGACATGAGAAGGGATTTCAGGCTTTTTGCTTTCTATTGAGGACTATGTGAACTGAACAGGAAATTTTTATTGAAACCCAAATGATAATTTTAATTCCAGTGCAAATTGAGGGCAGATGGAAAGCGATCTGGATTGGAATCATAATAGGAACAAAAGATTAATGTCCCTTGATCCTTCCATTGGAGCCCTAATACAGATTAGCGTGCGCACACACACAACACATACATTCATTTTGACCAATTTCATATTCTTCCTGGCTTTCATCATACAATCCAGATTGTAAAAGTCTAGCAACAAGGGTGGGATTTTTTTTAACATACTCTGTACATTTCTTCTGTATGGTTTTCATTGGTGTAATATATCTATCCCAACTGAGGTGAAACCACTATCATCATTTTTTTTTTTGTGGGACATATTTACACAAAGCTTTCATATCGGGAAGTAGTTACTCTGCAAGGGATAGTGTCCGTAAAGTCTTTAGCAGTCGCAAGGTCATAGGGACCTTCACTTTATTCAGGCTCCCTACTTCTATGTTACGCTTCTTGTTTAATACAGAACCGATGCATGTTCTCCCTACCCCCAGTCAACAAATCCCACCCAATATTAACCTACAACATTTTTTAAAGGAAAACCAGCAGAGGGAAGCAAACGTCTTCTAATAATACCTATTTGCTTTTATTTGGACACATGTTACACTCCTGAGATATGTTTGAACAAGGCTTAATATAACTAACTAACAGAATTTTCTTTGAATCTTTATTCAGTTTTCAAAAGGGGAAGCTAGAAAAACTCCCTAAGGAGGATGCAAAGGTTGACACATTTGTTTTTCTGTGTGTTTGCCTGCAGATTGCCCAGGCCATTTCCCAGGGGGCTGAGAATGATCTCTTTATTCACTACATCTTCATGGACAATGAATTTGAGCTGCCCACAAGTGCAGGACTGCAGCTACAAGTAGCTTTCTCGGGAATTGCCACCCCTGGAGCAAAAGTTGGAATGAAAATTTCACAGAGGAATGTGAGTTTTATTTTCACGCTAATTTCGAAGTTTCTTCAATAACCTACAATGCAATAGATGAAATGGTGAACTATAGTAGTGCAAACAAGACCCACAATTTCAGGGGGGAGCTGGGCTCTCATTACATTTTGCAATGCTCCCCATATGGTTATAGGGGGTATAGATCTACCTAAAATCAATAGGGACCCTACCGGTTTAACAACTGGTTTGATGATAGTGCACTACATGCATGTGCACAGTTTGGAGAAAACTGACCATCCGCATTACTGCTGGAGAGGAAAACAGCTGAGGTGAGACAATCCGCTCTGCCACGCAACCCAGCTGAGAGGATGTAGGTCAGTAAAATGCAAGGCAGGGTGGGCGGGCCCAGCTGATCGTCAGAGCGAACAGTTCGTCGCCAGATGATCGTCAGAGCTATCTGTTCACTCGAATCTGTCCGAACTGGTAGAATCCCACTCCTGGGCCTGCCTATATTTATCCTATACTGGAAGTAACACTCAGCTGAGTCCTTGTGTGGACCCAATGGATTTCAGGAATTCTCTCCAGAACTTGGCGGTGAACTGAGCTCCATGGTCTGAAATGATCCTCTTGGGCACCCCATGCAAGCGATAAACACCGCTCGCTCCAACCCCTTTCATGTGGGGGACAAAGTTTTTGTATCTACCAAATACATAAGATTAAGAATGCTTAGTAAGAAATTGGGCCCAAAATTTCTAGGTCCATTTCCAAGTTCCAAGTTCATCGTGGAAAGCAGAATTATGATGGTCATGTAGGAAGTTACATACTTCTTGTTCTTTAGGTGAGTTTAAGTACATTTTTCTGTGGAGTCCATCTAGGAATTCCATATTCAGAGAAGCACTTCTAGTGGGGGGAAGCCCCTATTCAAATTCATAAATATATAGCTTAGGCCCAGGTTATTTCAGAAAATATTTTTCTTGTATGAGCCTCATAATTTACCAAAATTATCAGGTAAGTTTCATCTTTGGATATCATCACTTCATCTGGTGGTGATATGAAACCTGGTCTTCTCAGTTATTCCTAGATTGCAGAAAACACACTTTATTAGTGATCTATTTTCTATAGAAGCCTACGAGAGAATCTTAAAGGCCCATCTTTATGCTTGGATTTTAATCATAGCTGATCTTGGGTTGTTTTTTTTTTAAGAAAAGGCGTTTATAGAAATGAAGTAAATAAATACTTCATTGTATGATAAATAAAGTGCTGAAAACAGCACTGACTTTGAAATGTGCTTATCCCAAGTTTAAATGGTTTTCATGTATGTAAATCAGACTTTTGGAGAAATGTAGATACCAATATTTAGTAAATCCACTTCAAGATCTGAAATATATTTTCTGTCATCCTGGGGAGGATTTCTATCAGTAAGTAAACTATCAGAAACTAATTCTGGTTTGCAACAGCATGACAAATATTTGGGAAAGATTAAAGAAATATTTCTATCTTATATGCATCTTCTAGATCCATGCAGATTTGATTCTTAAACCATCAATGGCAGTTGAGTTCATAACTCATTTAGGAGTGAATATCCCCGAGTTTGCTAGAAACGGTATACAGATGAACACCAATATATACCATGAATCTGGAATCGAAACTAACGTTGCATTGAAAGCTGGACACCTTAAATTCACCTTTCCTGCACCAAAGGCCCCAATCAAGCTTTTCAGCATGAGGTATCGTAACAGTTTTTATTTATTTATTACATCAAGCATGTATTAGATAACATATATAAGTATAAACATGATTTTGAATACATGAAATGGATACGAATGAAAAGGAATATTAGGACAGGGACTGTAGGCACGCTGGTGCGCTTATGCATGCCCCTTACAGACCTCTTAGGAATAGGGGGAGGTCAACAGCAGACAGTCTAAGGTTAAAGTGTTGGGGGTTTGGGGAAGAAACCAAAGAGTCAGGTAGTGCATTCCAGGCATTGACCACTCTGCTGCTGGAGTCATACTTTCTGCAATCGAGTTTGGAGCGGTTTACCTTAAGTTTGTATCTATTGTGAGCTCGTGTATTGTTGTTGTTGAAGCTGAAGTAGTCATTGACAGGTTGTAGCAGATAATTTTATGTACTACGCTTAGGTCATACCGAAGGCGGCGTAGTAAATTCTAAATTGTCTAAGCCCAAAATTTCAAGTCTGGTAAACAACTTTTCCTTTTTGGTTGCTGATTTTTATTCCTGCATAAAACATTAATGTGGAGTACAGGTTTGGTACAGAGATGTTGTCCAATATTTTTTTTTTTAGTCTTCTGTTACAAAAAGTAGTTCCTGGGTGCAATTATGATATGCCAATCTAGTCATTGTCTTTCTCTACATTCTGAAATGAACTTAATCTGCAAATTGCTCTAAAGTTGCCGCTTCTATCTTGCAAATAATATTTTTAAGCGGCCTGAATACCTTGGGCTGGGTCTGTCAGTTTAGAGTTTTTGTTTTCAGTCCTCCCTAGAAAGACATACAGCAAACCAGACTCAAAGACAATATCGGAATGTGAATTAACTTTCCGAGAGCAAGATTAAAGATTTGCACGAAATATTTTAATTGATGACCATCTATTCTTCATTTTAATTGCTAATTGGTTGAATCAGTAGAAAGAGAAAAGACCATTGATTTCCTTTTTCCTTTTACAGCAACGTCTTGCATTTAGTCACCCCAACCCGAACAGAAGTGATCCCTCCACTGATTGAGAATAGAGTGTCACGAAACTCTTGCTCTCCTTTCTTCACCGGCCTTAAATTCTGTACCAGAATAGAATATTCCAATGCTAGCTCTACAAATGCAGCACCTTATTATCCACTGACGGGAGAAACTCGGTAAGATAGCCCATTGGTCTTTCTCTGAATGAATCATCAACTCCTCTTCCATTCTTTGATATTTCAGGCCAAATGCAAACCCTTCACCAAAGATAGAAAGCTCATGGGACTGTATAAAACATGAAAACACTCAGGGGTAGGATTGAAAAATCTCAGCAACCGGTTCTCTGGCCATGGTGGGTGTGGCCTACTCAGCCTCCTGCACCATGGCGGGGTGGGGCGTTTTCACCCTCCCCAAGCTCCGGAGGTTTTCCTCAAGTCTCCAGGAGGGTGAAAACAGCCTCCTCTGGGCTCCAGTGGCCCTCCAGAGGCCGGAAATGGGCTTGTTTCTGGACTTCCAGGAGGCCTGTTTTTCACCCTCCCAGAGCCTCCGTGCAGACCCTGCACTTACCTGTCATGATGAACGGGCCGCGTGGAGACTCCCGGGAGGGATGGGCGGGGCCAGCAGGTCCTTCCAACTATGGCTTTAGTGAACTGGATATAAAATTAACATCCAGTTCGCTCAAACCGGTGAGAACCAGCTGAATCCCACTCCTGCATACATTCAGATGATGGTCTGTTTTGTTTACTTTGTTCTCCTCCTGGTATTAAAGGGAAATGGTTCTTTGTGAGATGTTCTACCTTTGTTGCACTTGCTTTATTGGCTCCAAAAACTAAGCCCCTCTTCACCATCCTGAAAGCCAGGAATCTATTTGTAATGAATTCTTTGAGATGTTGAGATTATTTGGCCATCATAATTTTTTTTTTTACATTTCCATGGTATAACCTCAGGACAAACTATCCTGATTCCAAATATTTTATATTGTATTCTGTATCTTTATATTTTATTGTGTCACCCTTTACTGCAGACATCTTTAGAGCAGTTTTAATGTGATAACTTTTATGGATAACTAATAGCAATTGAAGCTGTATTTCCTTATCCCAGAAGTGTCAGCACTGTAGAACTTTGCCTTTAATTATTCCGTATATACGTTCCACATGCAAAACCATATGCATGTGAAGTTGAGAGTATATCATTAGAATGGCAACTAAAATGCAATGCAGAAAAGGAGTAGGTGAGGAGGGAAATAGGAATATACCTCATATCCTAATTATTGATAGACCAAGGTGAACTTAATATTGTTAAATTTTTAAAGTCATAACAGCTTTCACATGATGTCTATTAGATCAGAAGTTCCCAACCCATGGGCCATGAGGGATTTGCAGTGGTAATTCTTTTCTATCTTGGCTGTTATTCCATTTAATTTATTTTTTATTTATTTTTTTGAACTTCAAACAAAGTGATCTTTATTTCATCCATATTCTCCCCCAAAATGATAAAAAATGACATAACTTGGTAAAGGAAAACATTTAGAATGGTGAGTTATATGAGTAAATACATATTTATGATAGGTGAGATACAGCAGTCGCATCCAATTCCCAAATTACACATGCAGGAGAAGCAGCACACAGTATCTGAACATCTGTAGGAGTCCCAAAAGAAAAGGTTAAGTGTTACAAAACACCCAAGAGGTGTAAAGTATTTTTAGCAGTTAGGAGAAGAGCTAAAAACAAAACTAAAAAAAACCTAAAAACTAAAAAAAAAAATCCATTTAATGATTCAAAATTCACAATGAGATATTGTCTTGTCACTTTATTTAGGTTTGAAATTGAACTACAACCAACAGGAAAAGTAAAGGAGTACATTGCAAGTGCTAATTATGAACTAAACAAAGAGGGCAAAGACTTGGTGGACACTTTAAAATTCATTGCTCAAGCCAAAGGTAAGAAACTGTGCAATTTGTTGTACAGTAGTGGAAAAATCTTTCAGTGATTTGCTTAATAGTAAATCTCTTCTCTGACTAAAACTAGTACAAAATCACTAGGTTCCTGCCAACAGGTCTTGGAAGGTCAGGATGCAGGAAATTTTTAGTAATTTTAATGAAGTCAACACAAATCCAACATCTACCAACAATGACATACTGAGGGAAAGCTTTCCAAACAAAGATTTTAAGTATTTAATATTTGAACTGAACAACATTTTGAACTGCACTGATATTGACCATTTATTTTAATGGACCACTACATTTGTAATAATCAATTATAATTACATATTTCAGGTGTAAAAGAAAGTGAAGCCAAAATCATCCTTACATTCAATCGAGGCAGAAAAATCTTTACCAGTGACTTCCAGGCCCCTGGTTTCAACATCGATTTTGGCACCAACCTTAAGATTACCGATTCCTCCAATCAAGGAAAGAAAGCAGTTGCCTTTATTTTAGACATAATCAACAAGAAAAGTCCTGAAATTACCATCACAGGAAGTCTAAGGTAATCCCCTCCCTAATTCTTATAGACATACCAAGGCTGATAGTATTGAAATAGGCTTGATTTCTTAATTCATGCTGTAAAGATCCTGTTGACTGCTTACAATAGTGGGAGAAGAATGGCCAATTCCACTTGACATAATCTCCAATCAATTTCAAGTGATTTGGAGTCAGTTGTACAGTTGCCTTAACTTGTGTGACTAGGCAGTGCTTCCTCCAATTGACTCATAAGAGAATGCCAGTACCATCGATCAGTGTGCTATCGCCCCAAATTATGGCAGCAAAAATTCTATCACCTACATTCCACATAGAAAAGGGAAAAATAACTTTGCTCTCAGTGCTAATCCCTAATCCCAGTGCTAATACTTTTCTTCTTCATTTTTTTCTGATCATTTTGGAAAAGTTACAAAATGTATGATGGTGGTGTTATAAATTTTGCTTTTGTGAAGATAATTTGCAGTGTTGTCTGAATACTTTTTCTAACAGATATATAGATAGATGATAGATAGATAGATGATAGATAGATAGATAGATAGATAGATAGATAGATAGATAGATAGATAGATGATAGATAAATAGAGAGAGAGAGAGAGAGAGATGTATGTGTGTGTGTGTGTGTATACAGTACATACATACATACATACATACATACATACATACATACATACAGTATGTATAGTTATATATAATGTCTGTATTTCTTTTTTATGATTTGCTTCTACCAGCTCTGCTGCTGGGAGAGATTCATCCATGGAAGCGGCAATCTCTATTCCCCGCCTGCAGACTCAAGCTAAAACAGATATATCCCTCCATCGCTCAAGTAATGCAGTGATATTCCAGATTGACTCCTCGGCTACTTCATACGGCTCATCAGTTTCAGACAGGATTGTCTTAAGATATGGTAGGTTCCTTTCGCGAAATGAAATGTTTTCATCAATAAACAACAACAAAAACCTCAGCCTTCTGATTCTGTGTATGTAGGACAACACTTCTCCAATCACACCCCAATTTTGTCCAGCCCCTTCAGGGGGCTGCCTACTGGAGCTCAAATCTTTGTAGTGACATACATCAACAGATTAACAGAGTTGAAAGGGACCTTCTCGGTCACCTAGTCCAAACCCCGCCAAGCAGGAGACCTTATACCATTTCTGACAAATGCCAGTCCAATCTCTTTGTGAAAGCCTCCAGTGATGAAGCTCCCACAACTTCTGAAGACAAACTGTTCCATTGGTTGATTGTTCTCACTGTCAGAAAATTGCTCCTTACTTCTAGGTTAAATCTCTCCTTGATCAGTTTCCATCCATTATTCCTTGTCTGGCCATTGGGTGCCTTGGAAAATACCTCTCTAGGGCAGCCACTCAAATTTTGGAAGACTGCTATCATGTCTCCCTTAGTCTTTCTCTTCACTAGACTAGCTATGCCCAATTCCTGCAACTGTTCACCGTATGTTTTAGCCTCCAGTCCCCTATAGAGAGAACCAGGGCATTCAGACCCGAAGGGTACAATTTGTCATTAAATCAGAATATGTATATCACACAACTCTAGCCCATGAGTTGAGTGGTTTTGACCATGAGGGATGCAATATCCAGTTCGGTTGCCTTGTGTATAAACTTTTAACTGCTTTGTTAAGACAGAACGTTGTCTGGAGTATACCATTGAGGAGGTAGTCTACACTTCATTCCTACAAAATATGTGTGTCATGGAGTTGAGTTTGTCCTTTATTTGGAAACAGACCTTTGCATGGACAAAATTTGATCTCTAGCATGGTTCTTTGTGTTCCTCTGTCTTTTCCACATACTATATAAGTTCTACCTCACCTCATCAGAGTAATTATCTTGTTTGTTTGTTTGTTTTTGTTTTTATTGGATTTATATGCCGCCCTTCTCCCAAAGGACTCAGGGTGGCGTACAACATTAAAAAACACACATCCCGAAAAGTTAAAAAGAAATTAAATGTATATCCCAAAAAAACAGATCGAATTTATAGAACAATACATTTAAAAAATAAGTTAAAATTAACAGGCCAGGCCGGCTTGCTGGAAAAGCCAACTTTTTAGGGCGCGTCGGAAGGACCAGAGGTCAGGGACTATGCGAAGCTCCGGGGGCAGCTCATTCCAGAGGGAAGGCGCTCCCACAGAGAAGGCTCACCCCCTGGGGGTCACCAGCTGACACTGGCTGGCCGATGGCACCCTGAGGAGGCCAACTCTGTCGGATCGTACTGGACGGTGGGAGGCTACTGGTGGCAGTAAGTGGTTTCGCGGGTACCCTGGGCCTAAGCCATGGAGCGCTTTAAAGGTCATAATTAATACCTTGAATCTGTATGGAAACTGGTAGGATTTTACTTTCAATTACATAATCCAGGTTCTCTAGGAAATAATATGGAGTCCTTGGTTCTGTGTTTCAGATACAGAAAAAGTAGAGATTCAGTGGAACTCAGGCACTAGTGCTTCTTTGAAGAGAATGTCTGCCAATCTGCCTGGAGATCTGAAAGATTATTCAAAGGCTCTGCAGAAAAAGGCAAATGGATTTCTGGATCACAAAGTAGCTAATACTGACATGACACTCCGGCACATCGTTTCACATTTTATTGTGGTAAGTAGATGTGCCCGTCGCAGTTGCCATTTGTCAAAGTATCTGGTACAGTTCAGTGATGGGATTCAAAAAATTTTACTACCAGTTTTGTGGGCGTGGCTTGGTGGATGTGGCATGGCTTGTTGGGCATGGCAGGGGAAGGATACCGTAAAATCTCCATTCCCTCCCCACTCCAGGAGGATACTGCAAAATCCCCATTCCCTCCTAATCAGCTGGGACTCGGGAGGCAGAGAATAGAGACAGTCAGAAGTGGTATTTACTAGTTCTCCTATCTACTCAAAATTCTCCGCTACCAGTTCTCCAGAACTGGTTAGAACCTGCTGAATACCACCTCTGGTACAGTTGATTTGAATGTTCTAGCTGTAGGAAGTGTCAGTATCTCCCAAAGAAGGCCAAGGTCCAATGGTAACCAAGCACAATTTTGACAATGGAAATATGAGGGATCAGGAAGCCAGGGACCCTAGAGTGTGGGGATGTTGCAGGGGCTTCCTCTCCATGCAAATTGTAACTTGAGTTGTTGCAGTACCTGGGACAAGAGAATCTTGTGTAGGTTCTTCCCCTCATATTTCAGCAGTGTGGAAAGAAAAGGTGGTGTGCATCAGTTTGCACACAACTGGAGAATGTCACACAAGACCATATCCTCACTGTTTTTAGGATTTTATCCCTAGTGTGAACTGTTCGAATTGTTACATCTAATGTAAGTTGCTTGTATTGTGATAATTTATTATGATTTTTCAGGCAACCAATACCTGGTTGGAAAAGACATCCAAAGATATACCATATGCCCAGAACCTACAGGACAAATTAAGTAAACTTCAACAACTTGACTTTCAAATCATAGATGTAATCACCATTCCTGAAGAGCTTTTCTTTAAAAGGTAAAGCAAAATATCTTTGTTTCTTTTGTCTGATGCTGGCAAACTCCATGGGAATTTCCAAGTTAGCCTTCCCCTACTTCAGGGGTGTCAAACTCACCGTAACGGCAGCTCACGTTACTTATAATGACTTTTTCCCCCTTCGCTAAACTGGGTGAGGGCATGGCCAGCGCGTGATGTGTCCAGCCCACGGACTGCGAGTTTGACAGACCTGCCCTACTTGAAAGCAACCAGAACTATGGACTTCAACTCTCCCCCCCAATTCTGCAGCCTATATAGACATTAATGAGATTGCGGGAGATTGAAGTCCACATATTGGGAAAACATTGAAATTGATGTAAATGGGTGGATGGATGGATGGATGGATGGATGGATGGATGGATGGATGGATAGATAGATAGATAGATAGATAGATAGATAGATAGATAGATAGATGATGGCTGGCTGGCTGGATGGATGGATAGACAGACAGACAGACAGATAGATAGATGATGGCTGGCTGGCTGGCTGGCTGGCTGGCTGGCTGGATGGATGGATAGATACCTAGATGATAGACAGATAGATGGATGGATGGATGGATAGATAGATGGATGGATGGATGGATGGATGGATGGATGGATGGACGGACGGACGGACGGACGGACGGACGGACGGACGGACAGACAGACAGACAGACAGACAGACAGACAGACAGACAGACAGACAGATAGATGATGGCTGGCTGGCTGGCTGGCTGGCTGGCTGGCTGGCTGGCTGGATGGATGGATAGATACCTAGATGATAGACAGACAGATAGATGGATGGATGGATGGATGGATAGATAGATAGATAGATAGATAGATAGATAGATAGATAGATAGATAGATGATAGTAAGTAAAAGCAATAGTTAGTAAGTAAAAGCAATAGTTAGTAAGTAAAAGCAATAGTTAACCACTTCTTCAGTGGTGTTCTCTTCAAAAGATAGCTTCATTAGGATTTTTTCCAAACAAAATTATTAAAATGCTTGCAGTTACTGCTTTTGTCTGCTACCTATTAAAATGGGCATGAAGAATAGTGCATTTTTAAACTTACAATGGGTAATTCTGTGTTTCAGTGATGGCAAGATTAAATACGTTTGGAATAAAGACAGTACTTTCATTACTATCCCCATGCCCTTCGGTGGACAATCATCACAGGACATCAGCGTACCCAAGGCTCTGAGAGCACCAGCACTGGTGGTGGAATCCCTGGGATTAAATATTCCATCGCAGGAGTATAACATTCCACAATTCACCATCCCTGACGATTATACCCTTCGGGTACCTTTGTTGGGCACTTTTGAGATCACTTCCAACTTGTACAACAATTACTACAATTGGTCCGGCTCCTATTCTTTAGCTAACACCACAAAAGAGGCGTACAGTCTGAATACAAGATATTTTGCAAAAGCTGATTCTGTTTTGGACTTACTTTCATATAATATACAAGGTAAGCATCAATTAGGGTTATAAATGCTATTAATTAAGCACTGATTATGTTTTCAAAAGTCACAGACTCTTTGCTCTGAACACACCAAATCAATATGAATGGTTTTAATGTTTTATGTTTACACGGTTTAATTTAATGAGTTTCTCCCCAAATATAATAATTCTTACTATTTGATTATTAGACTCTGAAAATGAACTCAACATACTAAGTCATGACTGTTCATGCAGAGAACTCTTAACAGCCTGGTTGGCATATTTGCATAAACACTGATTGCCTTTTTTAAAAGCATATTAATTGTGTGACACTAAAAAAAAAGCGCTGTACAATACTCTTATTACAAAGTATTGCACAATCTTGTGTCTAATTTTGGAGCAAGGTTCTGAATCAGAAATTACTATCATACAAGAGAGATTGAGATTTTGAGATCTTGTGTCTGCCCAAGATCACCTAGTATTATGTAGTCTTCCTCATACTAGTGCCCTCGTTGTAGTTTAAGTTTCAGAGGGCACAATGATTGAGAATGTCAGAAGAATAATTTGAGTTCCAACTTGAGCCAGGCTTGTGCAAGAATAAATAAAAATGAGATCCAGACAGCTTTAAGGAAAGAAGAAATATTATTCCTAAAAGCAAAGACTTTGCCTTTAGATGCAGCTGCAGAGAAATGGGGTACAGCGACACAGTTTTATAGGGGAGCTTTCCTGGGTGTAGAAGTGTCTATGTACTGATTCTAGTGTAATACTTCAGGAGCGTGTGTATGTATGTGCAGGTACATTATTTATGTTTATTCTTGTGAACATGCAGTTCCGCTGGGAGATGTAATATAATTAACTCTATTTGTATTTACACACCTTATCCTTTGATATGTGTATTGGGTCTGGGTAACTTATTTGGGGATTTGAGGAAATTTGAGGAAAAGATTTTCCCCTGTTCACTATTTTTACTTGATCAACATAGCTTTAGCTTGACTGTCAATTATCTAGTGGAGATGCTGATTCTCAGTCCATGGTGGATTTTGTTAATGTTTTAAGGGAAGATGAAAACAGTATAAAGAATAAAATATTTTATTCTGATATAAAACTTCTCACAAGAACTTGGCCGTAGTAATCTAATACATCTGAATCAGGGTGTCAAACCCGCGGTGTCACATTGTCACGTGACATACCATGGCTTTTCCCCCCTTCTAAAAAGGGAGTAGGCGTGGCCAGTGCATGACGCAGCCTGACCATGGACCATGAGTTTGGCACCCCTGATCTAAATGGAAGCAAGTTCAGAATAACCATATAGTTCATGTTACCATACAAGCCTCAAGTTTAGGCCTTGTAATTTACAAAAATTTGCTACAGCTAACACCCATATCAGTCCCAGATGCTAAAATGTCAAACAAATTATAACTGGGCTCATACATTGAATTAACATTATTGTTACATTTTCAGTGAAACTTCTAAGCAATCCTTGCATGCCTTTTTTAAAAAAAGAATAATGCCCAAATAATGTACTATAACTATAATCTGTTATAAATCCCACTCAGCAAACTAGTTTGGATCTAATGGTTAAGGTGCTGGACTTGGAGCAGGGAAGCCCAAGTTCTAATCCTGCCTTAGAGACAAAAGGCAGCTGGGTAATGTTTGGTCAGCCATTACTTCTGAGCTTTAGAAAGAAGACAGTTTGAAACCACATCTGAAAATTTTGCCAAATAAGCTGCATCTCCTTTGACACTAGGAAGGAAAGGAAAAAAATTAGTCCTATTCAAGTCGGTCTCTGTGCACAGTTACTCAGAGCAAGGTCCCATTAAATATAGCATGGCTTACTTTTAAGTATATAAGCATTTTAAACATCTGGATTACAGAATTCATGAATGAGGAGAGCAAGCATTTAAACATCACAATAGTTCAAGTTACTTAGCATCTTAAAGTTACTAATGTTTTTTTTCCCCCATTTTATTTCAGGTGGGGGAGAAGCAAGATATGACAGAAATGGACTTACCTATGATTATGAAAACTCACTCCGTCACAGCCTCCTCAATTCCAATTTTAAATTCAGCAAGGTCAACCAATATGGACTCAATCCCACTGTCAAAAATACCATGACATTGGAGACTTCCAGCCCCGTCGGAGTTATGTTTTCCTTGTCTGTCCAGCGGGATTCCACTGAGAATGACGAGTCACATGTTGTTCTTACCAATCTAGAAGGGCAATGGAAGGTTGCTACAATTTTTGCCAAAACCAAATACTTACAATCTATTACCTCTAATAAGAACAATCTCAACTTGGTATGGGATTCATCCCTGACTTTTGATTCTTCCCTCTTCGTGGCTACTAACCAGATGAGTCAAAAAATTACTGCGGATGCATGGAGACTCTCCTCTAACACAAACATACAGAATTTCATTCTGACTAATGAGGCTTCCTTAAAGTATCAAAACAGCCAGCTGAAACTGTCATCACAGGCAAATGGAGCCTACCCAAACTTTGAAACAGTCAACAAGTTTGAATTAACTTTAGACAAGCAACAGGCTATCCTTCATTCCGAATTAAAGGCCACTTACTTTGAAAATGTATATTATGCCCTGGTATCAGGCTCTGTTAATAACCAAGGCCTTGAACTTATCAGTGACTTGTCATTGGAAAACAAAAGGAACAAAGCCGAACATAAGTCTGCTCTAAGTATTAAGCAGGATGGACTGGTGAGCAGTGCAACAACAAAATTGCAGCTTTTCTTACTGGTCTTCCAGAATGAAATGAATGCACGAATTGGCACTTCTGGTGCTTCTGTGAAGATTGACACCAATGGACGATCAGGGATACACAATGCAAGATTCAGCTTGGATGGGAAACTAGCCCTCACAGAAATAGCACTGTTGAGCACATATCAAGGGAGCATTTTGGATGTGGACAGCAAAAATATTCTGAACTTCCGAGTAAATAATGGAGAACTCAAATTTTCAAACAGTTTGACAGGATCCTACAAAGAAACGAAGTTTGAGCACACCCATGAGCTGAACACCGTAGGGTTGTCCTTGACTTATGTTTCCAATTTGGACCACACTATTAACCCAGACATATCCCACAAACATCAGGTGGACCTGCAGCTACAGCCCTCTTCCCTCACGGCCAACTTGAACAATGACTTGAAATACAGCAGTGCCAATGTAAACAACAAAGCCCGCTTGCAGCTTGAGCTCTTCAAGGTAAATCTGGATGGCAATATTAAAGGCGCCTATAGAGGCAATGAGATAAAGCATACCTATATCTTTACTTATGGAGATCTGACTGCACATATGAAGACGGACACAGCTGCAAGCATCCAAGGCGCAGCCCTTACCCATAAAGTTAACTTGAATGTCGCAGGACTCTCTTCTACAATCAATGTCAACACAAACTGTGATTCCAAATCCTTAACCTTTTCTAATGAAATACGGTCTGCAGTTGCCCCCTTTACTGTCACTTTGGATATGCATACTAATGGAGATGGACGCTTAGCACTTTGGGGGGAACAGTCTGGGCGGTTGTACAGCAAATTCCTACTAAAAGCAGAACCTCTTGCGTTTGTCTTTTCCCATGATTACCAGGGATCAACCAACCACATCGTCAGTTCTAGGGGAAGATATAATACTGGATTAGATAGCAAAGTCACTGTTGTTTTAACTCCATCTGAACAAAGCAGTGCTTGGAAAACAAAGAGTCAGCTGAATAGCCATGTATATACCCAAGACATTAATGTGTTTAACAATGCTGAAAATATTGGTGTGGAGTTGACGGGACAAACTTTAGCTGATCTTTCTGTACTAGACTTTCCTATGAAGATACCATTCACAAATGATGAAAGGCTTAACCTAATTGATACCTTGGGTTTAAGAGAAAATATAGCCGAGCCTCAAGAATTTGGCCTCTCTCTTTCTCTCAAATATGATAAAAATGCAGATGTGCATATCATCAATCTACCTTTCTTGGAAAAACTTCCGGCATATTATGAGCAATTCAGACATTCCATCTTAACTGCAATGAAGTCCATTCAGAAGAATCTAAAGAGCATAAATATAGACCAGCTTATGAGAAAATACAAAACAGCATTAGATAAGTTTCCCCAGCAAATGAATGACTATGTGAACTCTTTCGATTTGGAAAGTAAAGTGAATAAACTGAAAGAGAATCTAGATGCCTTCACAAAAGAGTATAGCATAACAATTGAAGACCTTCAAAACACATTGGAAAATGCTAGAGCTAATCTGCTAAATGTTTTGACTAAGCTGCAAGTATTTCTGACTGAAACTCAAAAGTATATGAAGGAGAATTATGACTTAAGACCAGCTATCATGCAACTTATCGAGACAATTGTTGAAAAAATAAAAGTTCTAGATAAGCAATATGAAATCAGTGTGACAATGATCAACACAATTCAGCAACTCCAGTCTTTTATTTCTGAGTATGACCCTAGCCAGATAGGAAGCAACGCTGCTGCTTGGGCTCAAAATGTAGATGACACATACAAAATAAGAGCTCAGATACAAGAAAAACTTGATCAACTGAAGAGTCAGATTCAGAATTTCGATGCCCAACGTATTGCAGAAACTTTGAAGCAGCAGATAAAAACAATTGATGCTGAAATGCTTATAGGAAAGTTAAAAGTACAATTTCCATTTGAAAAAATAGACCAACTCCTTAGACAAATCAAAGACATCCTTCTAAATTTTATGGAAGATTATGAGATATCTGAGAAGATCAATGCATTCACAGTCCGCATGCATGAACTTATTGTAAAGTATAATATTGACGAGCAGGCCAAAGTTCTAATGGATAAGGTGGTAGAATTATATAAACAACAGAAAATCTCAGAAACAGTTCAGCGGTTAGCCATCACATTGAAAAAAATTGACATAAAACCATTCTTCAATCAAATATTGAAGTTTATCGATGATGCAATTAAGAAGCTCCAAACTTTTGATTATAAAAAGCTAGTGGATGGTATCAATGACTTCCTTGACTCTGCAATAAAGAAGCTGAAGTCCTTTGATTACAACAAATTTGTAGACGAAACAAACAATAAAATTCGGGAAGCAACTCAAAAAATCAATGATGAAATTAAAGCTTTGGAGCTGCCACAAAAATTGGAAGCTGCAAAACAATACATCAAAGAGGTCCATGCTGTGGTTTCCCAATATATTGAGAAATGGAAAGATAGTAGACTTGCTGCAACAGTTAACTGGTTCAATGATCTTCTAAGCTCTACAGCAATAGAGGAACTGAAAAGTAAGATCTTTGATTTCCTGGAAGATGCACGCAAAAGAATTTACCAAATGGACATTCCAACAGAATGCCAAAGATTCCTTCAAAAAGCAAGCCAGCTATACAGGACCGTAGTCTCCTATCTAGTTGACAAATGGGACATTACTGCAAAGAAGATTAGTGTTTTAGCAGAGAAATACAATGTAAAAAATATGGGTGACCGTCTGAACCAGTTTGTTGAAACTGGGTTTATTGTTCCTGCAATCAGGCTAGGCATAATCAACATACCAGCTTTTGAAGTTAGTCTCCGAGCCTTAAAGGATGCAACATTTCAAACCCCAGATTTTATTATTCCACTAACAGACCTTCGTGTGCCTTCTTATCAGATAAATTTCAAGAGATTAAATGAAATCAGAATCCCAGCTAGATTTACTACTCCTGCATTTGTCATACTAAACATTATTAAAGTTCCCTCCTATACAATTGATTTTAATGAAATAAAAGTGAAGATCGTGAGGATAATAGATCAATTAATGACAAGCGACTTTCAGCTGCCAGCAACTGATGCATACTTTCAAGAGATGAAAATCAAGGATCTTTATTTTTCAGACTTTTCTTTTCCTGAAATGAATTTGCCCCAGTTACAAGTACCCGAATTATTGATTCCAAAGCTGAACTTGAATGAATTTCAATTTCCAGATATAACGATTCCGGAATTCCAGTTACCACGTATCCCATATACTGTAACTGTCCCTACATTTGGAAAGCTGTCTGGTACTTGCAGAATTGCTTCTCCCTTCTTTACGCTGACTACTAATGCTGGTTTTCAGAATGTAACAGTACATGCCCACAGCCCAGAATTTGTAGCCTCTCTTTCGGCTATAGCGGTATCCAAAATCGACTTCCTTGCTTTCACCATAACTGCAAATACTCACCTTTTGGCACCTGAGATGAAAAAGTTAATCCTAAAAGAAAACCTGAAGTTCACCAACTTGTACCTTAAAGCCGACCACGGAAGTGAAGTCGCATTTTTGACAGCATCTGTTCAAGGAAATGCTGAAACAACAGCCAGCTTCCAGACCACACGTAATGCTATAGAACTGCATAACAAATTAACAGTCAACCTGAACAAGATTATTTCCATGGACAGCAAGACACTTTATACACATAGGCTCAACATTCCAAGGGCCCAGTTCACTAGCCAAGCTGAATTAAGCAATGAAATAAAAACAGCATTGGAAGCTGGACACATCTCAGCTACTTCCACTGGTAAAGGGAACTGGAAATGGACTGCTCATGACTACTCTGATGAAGGAACCCACGAATCAAAAGTCAGTTTCTCCATAGAGAGATCCATAGCTGCATTTGTAGCAGAAAACAGGATAAGTGCCAAATACCTAAGAGTCAACCAAAGAGCGGTGTATGAATACAACTTGCCAAGTTCTTCAAAGCTTCAGGTGGAGTCTACAATTGAGTCTCCACAACTTGGGCAGAGTGTTTTAAATGTGCAAGGCGCAGGGAACCTCGTACAGCTGAAAATGGAACTGTCTGCTACACACAATGCTAAGGTGACGGGACGCATCTCCGGGACAATAAATAATGGTGTGTCCTTTTCAATACAACCATTTGAAATTAAAGCATCAGCTAATAACAATATGAATCTAAAAGTTAGCTTCCCATTCAAAGTAGTTGGAAAAATTGAGTCTGTAAATACCTATGGCTTGGTGCTCAGTCCTTCCACTCAGCAAGTTAGCTGGGTAGCTGAGGGAAGATTTAACCAATATAGATACACTCATAACTTGTCTGCTGGTAATAATGAAGATAGTACTGAAGCTATTGTATCCATGAATGGTGATGCTAACTTGGAATTCCTAAATATTCCTATTTCATTTCCTGAACAATCTGTTCCCTACATTGGTGTCAGGATACCCCAAGTGCAAGAATACTCTCTGTGGGAAGAAACGGGACTGAAAAGGCTACTGAAAACTCCAAAACAATCATTTGATTTAAATGTAAAACTTCAGTACAAGAAGAACAAAGATGTACACTCATTTCCGATTCCTTTAGATGGAGTGCACAAAACACTCAATTATTACATAGTGAACTTCAACAAACATTTTGAAAGAAATAGAGACCACACTTTAGCATTTCTGACAGAGTCCTACAACCAAGCCAAGGTCAAGTTTGACAAATACAAAGTGGATACTTCAGTAAACCAAAGCCCGCAAATCTTCAAGATTCCAAGCTACACCATTCCTGTGCTTAACATTGAAGTCTCTCCTTTTACAGCAGAGCTCCCAACTTTTGGTTATGTGCTTCCAAAAGAAATGAAGACCCCAGATTTCACTGTTCCATTTGTCGGGTTTTCAATGCCATCATATACTGTTGTCCTTCCATCACTGGAGCTACCAGTTCTTCATATTCCCCAAGGCCTGAGAACACTGAAGCTTCCCAATTATCGAGTAAGCCCCCTGCCAAACCGGATCTCTATCCCAGCCTTTGGAAATATTACCTATGATTTCTCATTTAAATCTAGCATGATTACCTTGAATACGAACGCTGGCCTTTTTAACCAATCTGATATTATTGCCCGATTGAGTTCCTCCTCCACTTCTGTGATTGATGCCCTACAATATCAGTTGGCTGGAACCACAAGCATCACAAGGAAGAGAAGTCTGAAACTAGCAACTGCATTATCCCTGAGAAACAAATTCATGGAAGGAAATCATGACAGCACTATCAGTTTCACAAAGAAAAACATAGAAGCTTTAGTGGCAACTACAGCAAAGATTACCATACCGGGCTTGAAAGTAAATTATGGACAGGAGCTTAAAGGAAATGCCAAAGCAATACCAATGATATCTTCAAAAATAAATATAAATTATGATATTGGTAACAATTATGTCAATGCTAAAGGAGCAGTTGTCCACCAAGCTAAACTAGAAAGTATTGTATCTTATATATCAGCTGATACATTAACCAATGCTTTTATCAATGGTAAATTTTATGAAGGAAAATCATTTTCTGGGAAGTTGGTTCATGAAGCAAATACTTATTTGAATTCTAAAGGTATTCGATCAGGTATGAAGTTTGAGACCAGTTCAAATTCTGCGGACTTCTGGAATTTTGATGCAAAAGAAAATGTTGCCATCGAAGCATCTACCGATCGTATTTATGCTCTATGGGACCATAGTGGAGAAAACTATCTAAATTATTTCTCATTACTTCAAACTAGAGGAAATCAGATCTGCAAAGTAACTCTGGAACTGGCTCCTGGTATTATGACAGCAGGTCTTCAGATACAAGTTGCCCAACCAAATAATCTCTTTGATGAGACTTCTGTCAATCAAGCATTTTCACTGACAGTTAATAATGGAAATCAAAAAATTAGCTGGAAGAGTGAAGGCCAAATCCTTAATTTTTTCCTTGGACATGGCTTGGAGTTAGCAAATGATAATGTAGAAGCTCGAGTTGACTTGTCAGCGTCTTTGGGAGGACACATCAATTTCCTCAGAAAATGTATAGTGCCAATTTATGAAAGGAGTTTATGGCACATCTTAAAATTAGATCTGACCACTAGACCTGAAGAGAAGCAATACCTAAATGCATCTACAAAAATAGTATATACAAAAACTGAAGATGGGTATTTTTTCCCTATAAATGTCAATCGACTGGCAGATGGCTTTACAATCATGATTCCTGAAATTCAAGCAAACGGTCTTGACAATCCATCTTACTCCATTGTCCAACGTGAGTTCAAAGTCCCCGAAAAGTTGGAAAGTTCATCATTTGATATCAACCTTCCTCTGCTACCAAAAGTACAGTTTCCCCAAGTTAATGTAATAACCAAATACAATAATCTGGAACCAAATAAAATTCCATACTTTGAGCTGACTGTTCCCAAGTACCATGTAACAATGCCCCAATTTACTCTTCCAAAGACACTTTCCCTTGGCAACCTACATCTGGATCTGAATGCTGCAACCAACAAGATAGCTGATTTTGATTTGCCTACAATTACAATCCCTCAACAGCAGATTGAAATACCAGCTTTCACGTTTTCTTTACCTGCTGGAATTTACTTCCCCAAATTTGGAGCTTTGTCTAGCTCTGTCAAGGTCGCTTCCCCATTGTACACTGCTACATGGAACACAGATCTGAAGAACACCAAGGAAGCCTTCGAACATTCCATTGACTTTACTGCAAATTCACCACTGCAGTTTCTGGAATACAATTTAGACGGTAAGTATATCCATGTTATATTCTACCTTATTTTGAATTAGATATAATTGATTGGAATTTAAGATGGATGAATTGAAGGAACTTCCGCTCCTTTAAAATGTAACATAGGTAAGATGAGGCAGAGTAATGGGTTTTTTTTTGGGGGGGGGAGTTTCAGAGTTTGTTGCATAAATTCAAATCCAGAAGGCACACACAGATAACTGATTCAGCTGGATTCATTAACTTCTTTATATACATAATAGATGGATAAATGTACAATACCAACAGGTGCGTCTTTCAAGTAAACACAAGGCAGAAGAGTTACAGGCAAACACAAGTAGCTAGTTTCATTTCAGCAGACAAGCCCAGATAGACTGCTTTTTTTACTTCTCAGAGCAGCAGACTGCTTTAGTTTTAATTCTCAGCTAAACCATGCCCAGACTCCAAGCTTAGTTCTCTGCACAGACTGAGATCTGTTTAAGCTTCCATTGGCTGACTTAGTTGCTATGCCTATTCATTGGCTGACCTTGTTCCCATGTCTCTTCCAGTCATGACTATTTTAACAAGGATTTTGAAATCCATCTGGATTTTATATATAGGTGAAAAGAGATTAGACCAGGGAAGTAATGATTAAACCTGTATTCATGACACCAGTTTTGCTGTATGCATGTTGTTATAACAGCTACTTTAGAACTAATGAATTAACAATTTAAAATATTCTATTAATTGAAGGTAACGGTTAAGCCAAAAACAAACCCCACATATATCTCAAGGACACTTGCAAACGTCAGTCTATGTATCTCCCTAAATTTGTGAAATGTGATTTCACCCTTATAAATCCTTTCCTTTCTAGGTGCATCCACCTACAAATATGAAGGCAACCGTTTCACACTAAATACACAGTATGATTTAGCTCATCCTGACCTAAGTGGAAAATATAAAGCTGTCTACGTTGTAGAAGGTGACAGGTAAATATACTCTCGCAAAATGAAGGCAAATATATATGTTCCAGGACAATGTTGCAGGATCCAATCTGAGTCAAAGAATGTGCTTGCTGTGTACATTTCTTGAACAGAAATGATTGAAGCCTGGGAAACAGGCCCCTTGTCAGTCAAGAGGAGTGCTGATTTACCACCAGCCTACCAGGTACTTAAGGAAATAATAATTAATGACTTAATGGCCAGCCATCAACATCCTAATTAGTAATTAAAAACTACAACCAGGCACCATATAAATATAATGCACACGTATAAACAGTGCACATATTCTGGAGAGAAAGAAGTTCTCTGAGGATGGGTTCCAGCACAAGCCCAAAAACCTGGAAGAATAAACCTGGAAGAATAAGAAGATCCCGGGGATTGGCTTAGATTATATCCTAAATATATTCTCTTTGTTAACAACTCTATAGATGAAACTACACCATAAATAGGGATCCATTGAGCACTGTGGTGGGTTTCCAATATTTTTACTACCGGTTCGCTCGCGCGCGCAACTCTTCTGCGCATGAGCAGAAGCATCCGGACAGGCGGGCGGAGCCTCCCACCATCGCCACTACCAGTTCGCCCAATCTGGGCTGAACTGGGAGCAACCCACCTCTGAATGAGCAGTGTTATGTAAGGGAGACTGTATACTCCATAAGCATTATTTGGCTTCTCCGCTGACAGAAGATTGCAAAAGCTGCTCACATGACCCCTGGACCGCAATCACCATAAATATGAACCAATTGCCAACCATCCCAATTTTGATCACATGACCACAGGGATGCTGCAGTGGTCATAAGTGTGAAAAATGGCCATAAGTCACTTTTCAGTGTCGTTTGAACTTTGAAGAGTCACTAAACAAACTGTTGTAAATCGAGGACTACCTGTGTATTAAAGACAGGGTTATGTTTATGACCGGTAATGATAATTACCAGTCTTTCCCAGTGGAACTGCATTTGGCCTACAATATCATTTCTTTTATAGAATGCCACCAACACTTTCCTTTTAACTGTCTTTGATAGAATAACAGAGCTTTAAATATGGCTGTTTGAAATACTGTCCCATGTTGACTTTTTAAATTATTCTTTCCATCATATCAATTCAAGGCCATACCATTTAATAATTCAATAGAGTAATTCAGCCATTTACAGTTAGACCTTACGACCACGATTGAGCCCCAAACTTCTGTTGTTAAGTGAGGCATTTATTAAGTGAGTTTTGCCCCATTTTACAGCTTTTCTTGCCACGGTTGTTAAGTGTATCATGGCAGTTAATAAATTAGTAATCCGGTTGTTAAGCGAACCTGCCTTCCACTTTGACTTTGCTTGTGAAACGGTCGCAAAAGGGGATCGCATGACCTTGGGACACAGCAACAGTCATAAGTATGAACCAGCGGCCAAGCATCTGAGTTTTGATCACATGATCATGGGGATGCTGCAAAGGTCATAACGGTGAAAAACGGTCGTAATTCACAGTTTTCAATGCCGTTGTAACTTTGAACAGTCCACTATGTGAAGTGTTGTAAATTGAGGACAACCTCTATTTTTTTTAAATGCTACTTTGCATTAATGAGTAATTAACTTATCCTGTGATTACTTTGTATCTCTTTTAGAATTGTTCGGGACACAGCATCCCTGGATATCACCAGTCCAACTTTCACAGATGTCCAAATGCGCTACCATGGAGATGATTCAAGCGTTTCTACATTGATATCATCCTCTTCAGCTGGTACTCTTCGCATTCTTATCAGTCTGGACTCCAGTGTTCTCAACAGCAAGATTGCCTACCAACCTCAGGTAGGCAAGATTAAAATTAAGACTATGCTGCATAGTTCAAACGACCTTCAGTTTTATCCTGACCAAGTTGGACTGACTTTCAGTGGGACCTACTTTTGGTTATTGTCATTAAAGCCCCTACTAAAGGCTGGATCTGCCCTTAGCTGCAGCTTTGATTTGTCCCTCCTTACACAAAGACATTTTTTCAGCATCCTGTTGCGAAGTCCAACGTTCAGGCACTAAAGTAGAAAGATGAAAGGGAATGTTAACTCTAATATTTCCTTTAATTTATTGTTAAATCAAATGTTCCCTTAATCAACAGCCCTGTCAGAGCCTCCACAATTAGTTAGAGGCCAGTAAAATGTTAATGTTGTTCCCCGTATGTATTCAATTACTATCATTTAGTTGGCATATAGGGACTGATTAATTCAAAAGGCATACTGAGTAAGAATAAGTGCACAATATTATGTTGATGTGCATGTACAGTATACGTATATGTGTATAAATACACCTATAAACATATGTATAAGCTAAACATTCAGATACCTGAATACTGACCCAATTAAGGAATACGTAAGTATTCTCAATACTGACTATCAGTATTGATAGTGATAAGAAGTGTAGCCATCAATGCAACTTTTCCTCCAATTATTAGTTATGTAGTGCACTACTCAATCCTATTACAGGTCTATTTCATACAAATACAAATAATAATACAAATACAGATACAGATACAGATACAGATACAGATACAGAACAGAACAGAACAGAACAGAACAGAACAGAACAGAACAGAACAGAATAGAATAGAATATAGAATAATAGAGTTGGAAGGGACGTTGGAGGTCTTCTAATCCAACACCCTACATAGGCAGGAAACCCTATACCATTTCAGACAAATGGTTGTCCAATGTCTTCTTTAAAACTTCCAGTGTTGGAGATTCACAATTTCTGAAGGCAAGTTATTTCACTGATTAATTGTTCTAACTGTCAGGAAAATTCTCTTTGGTTCTAGGTTGGTTCTTTCCTTGATTAATTTCCATCCATTGTTTCTTGTCCTGCCCTCTGGTGCTTTGGAGAATAGCTTGACACCCTCTTCATATCCCCACCTATTGGAATTCTGTTATCCTGTCACCCTTAGAAATTTCTTCTTAGTTCCAGGTTGCTTCTCTCCTTGATTAATATGAACAAGAGATATATTGTGGTGCAGTTCAAGATCTCTTTAAACAGAACTCAGTGAATGAGCACTGTAGCCATACCACTTTTTTCCCCATTCAGTACTTAAGGGCCTTTGTAATACATCTACAGCAGATGTGTAGTTCAGTTTGTTATTATCATTTCTTTAAAAGACCGGAAAATAGAAACAGAACTAGTATCTGTAATTTCTAGTAGAAATGTTTAAGCATTTTTTTTTTTAAAAAAAGCCTAACATTCATTAATGTGAAATGGGATACAAGAAGTACCAGCACATGTTAAAGCAAAATGGACTGATTAGGCCTGATCCATCCATTCAAATGATTCTTGGCAGATAGGTGGCAAATAAATTTAACAAATAAATAAATAAAAGATCTTAGGATACCTCTCCCTTCTGTTCTGTTGCAATTCTGCTAATTATCAGTGCCATCATATCTATCATTAGCTATCTGGATTTAAAATCAAATCTTAAATAACATCAAAATGCAAAGTGTTGGCCAAGGGTTTAAGATAGAAACTGAATCATCTGAGTACTTTTTATAAAATGGTACATTGCAATTTTTAACAATTCTATATCAATTCATAAATTGAATCATCATATTATGGGTGAATGATTGCTCTGAGAAGAAATACTTGTGTCAACAAGGTAGACAGGTTACTTATATTTTTATATGTTGTGCTTTTTCATTTCAAATTCTTTCAAGATACTATAAAACCACCCAAAATATAACTGATTTCATTTAATGCAACAGTGAGTAAATATCTTGTTCCATAACAAAGTAGAAAATCCTTCATACAAATTTTATTTTACATTTACAGTCTAACCCTCGGAATGAACTTGATATCTTCAAAAGTGAAATATCCTTCAAAAATCCAGAACTGATTCAAATCAAAACCAACTGGAAAGAAAATGCTGTTCCGGAGTTACTTGAAGGTTTAAAAGAGAAGGTCCCTAAAATGGCTGATGCTTTGTACCATGCTGCTGACAAATACCACCGTGAATATACAGGCATGGAAATCAGTTCTGCTGCCTCAAAACTGAAGACTACTCTGAGAAGAAATGTTGACAACACATACATCAACACAGTAAACAGCATCAATGAATTAGAACAACAGCTTCATGAAGTAACGAATCAGGTCACAGGACAATACGAACAGATTAAGGCACAATCCAAAAAACTATACAACAAAGCTGCAGATCAAGCTAGCCAAATAGAGTATGACCAAATCAGAGCCCAATTTTTGGATGCCATAATGAATGCAATAGTAGAATACCATAAACAAATAAAACGTCTCATTGACTCCGCCATTGAGTTTTTGAAGGTAACAAGATTCCAGGTACCAGGCCTTCCTGGGAGGCACACCGGTGAAGAGCTTTATGTGATAATCACTGAAAAAGTAGCAAAAGCTGTAGATCAGTGCATTACAAGAGTGCAGGAATACTTTGATTCTTTGGTTGCCTTTGTCAATGAAGCAGAAATTAAAATCCCAGCTTCCTCTGAGGTAATCAAAGGTAGTGACGTACTTGCAGAAATCAAAAAGTTTTTAACCCATGTACAAAAGAAAGCCAGTCAGATATTTGTTGGTCTCCGGGAGATTGACTTTGCACAACATCTAAGAAACCTAAAAGAAGGGATTCAGCAAGTCTTCCAAAAGATAGAAGAGCTTATCAGAAACTTACAAGCTCAAAACTATGACGATCTGAGAGAGCAAACAAAACAACTGTTTGTGAAGTTCTTACAAGCCTTGAATAGCATAGCAGGTGATATAAAATATTTAGCTCCTCGCATTGAAAACATTATGCAGAATACTTTCTCCGACATTTCTAATAAGTTAGAAGACATCCTACATGGCATAAGAGATTTGAGGAAGGAATATTTTGACCCAAATGTTGTTGGATGGTCTGTAAAATATTATGAAGTGGAAGAAAAATTGATCAATTGGCTGAAGACTTTTTTTAATACTATACTAGAGTGGCACACCAAATGGATAAACGATGCTTCTGACTTGATGATAACCCTGACAGACCAAGCAAAAGAAGTTTTGGAGAACCAAGAAAAACTTGCTGAGCTTTCTAAAACTGCACATGAAAAGATCCAGTATTGGTCTAAAGTAGCCAAACAAAGAGCTGCCGAGCAAAACCAACAGGTCAAGGCAAAGCTGCAGGAGTCATATGACCATCTTTCCAATTCTTATGGAACACTCATCAATGAGACAAAAAGATTGATTGACTTGACAATTGAGAAGTATACTACATTCTTCCAATATCTCCAGAAGCTACTTGATTGGCTTGAGAAAGTGACAGCTGATACTTTGAGACCCTACATAGCTGTTCGCCAAGGAGAGCTCAGAATAGATATACCGAAACCATTCAATTTGCCAGCAATTTATCAAGGCCCATCAAGCGATGAAGACCTTCAACAGAAACAAACTATTTTGGTAAGACCCTGATCTAAATGCCACCCAAAAAATAAATAAATTGGTGAGCAGCAAAATTTCATGGATCTGTAGATTTATGCCAGGAACAGATCAAGCAGAATGTACAGATGTACTCACAGGGGAGGATGGTACAAATTGTTATCACATATTTAAAGGCAGCAATCTGAATTTCTGCACTATCAGTAAACTATTTTAAGCTGTTGTATATGAAAACTAAATAATCTGTGATTCAGTTTGTTCCTCTGCAAAGTCAATAAATGAATTCATTTATTTCCTCTTATTGTCCTTTATTATAGGTTTTACTTGTGGGAGCTAGTTCATGATCCAGTTTGTTAACGAAAGGTTTTATACTGGCTTCAGAGCCCAAATGACCCCTTGATGTTTAATATATTTTGCAACTGATCTTAATAAATATTCATAACTCTACAGAATAAGATAGAGGTCACACTAAATTAAAGAATGCAAATTATAAATAATTTTCAATTGGGAATAGAACAAGTGTTCCTAAAGCAAAAAAAGGGGGGGGGGACTGTAGACAAATACGGAGATGAAATCTATGCATTCTATATAAGAAAATAAAAATGATTCAGATGAATTATTTTGCATGCAAACCAGTCGTTGCTTTATTTCTGCCCCAAATAGTTCTTTTTCCTATCAAGGTCCAGCACCAGACTTGTAAAAATATTTTTCCTCTTTATTAACCAAATTAATATTTTTTCAGAACATGTGCCATTATTTTTTTTGTATTTCTATTCATCTTGTGCAATGTTTTCATTCTTATTCCACTCAAGGACAGCCTTGGCAATTCCTGAAATGAATTCTTTGTTCATGCACATGTTATGGCACTTCGTACTTGATTGCATTAGTGCTACATCTTCAGGGGGAAATGCAGTGTTTCATAAGCAAATTCATAACCTATTGCTCAGTATTTAAAGATGTAGGACATCTTTACAGAAAGCTTACAATATTTAGCCCACAGGTTTGAAAGTTATCATTTCTGATGGCAAAATATTTGAGCTTAATTATTTATTTTGTTTCATGTTTTGTTAGAATGTTATGTACTAGAACTAGAGTTCAAGCTAATAGGCTTCCTCCTCCTCTTTTCTTTCTACTGACAGAATAAAAATATTATGTAATTTCAGTAAACATATGTGTGTGTGTGTATCTTTTAATTGAACTATTCATTCTGATAGTTTCTACATCTTTCTTCTTCAAGTAAGAGTTCTGTGTGGCTGGATTCACCTTTAACATCAAATAATAATTTGATATTGTATATACAAGTAGGAATATTAAAAATTGCTCCATTCGTCTTCACAAATAGAGTCAAGAATAATTAGAATTTAATTTTACTTTCACTGATTCCCATCTTTCATTATGAATAAACCTGCGGTTATGGTTTTAATGAAATATTAATTTTTTATACAATTCCCAGGACTGAAAGTTTAGACACATAACTCTTTCTTTTAAACCATAAGTACTGGCATGTACACAACTACCAGTGAGGAATCTGTTAAAATGAAAGTTTTGTTCTGTCATATATGTAGGAAAGACGATGTTTCTTTTTTTAAAAAAAATTATTTTATTAAACATTTTGCAAGAAACATAAAATCTAACATAAACTAATAAAAAGAAAAAGAAGAAAAAGAAAAAGAAAAAGCACACATACAAAATAAAAAGAAATAGGAAGAAGCTTCTGATTTCCTTTGCAGCACATATCAGCACAATTACAAAACTATCTCTTACCCTACGACTGCAGAAAAAGCTCACTTTTTTTCTATTCATTTATTTACTAATCATCAAAATCACAAATTATAAGCGCATTTTTTTCCATTTCATATAGAAAGTCTATTCAAGCTGTCCTTAACTTACAACCAAACTAGGATTGGAACTTCTGTCACTAAGCAATGTAGCCATTAAGTCAGGGGTGTCCAAACTTGGCAACTTTAAGACTTGTGGACTTCAACTCCCAGAATTCTGGGAGTTGAAGTCCACAAGTCTTAAAGTTGGCAAGTTTGGACATCCCTGCATTAAGTGAATTGCGCCCACAGTTGCCAAGGGCCTTAATTTTTATCACATGACCATGGGAAAGGGGAGATTTTAATGGTCATATTTGTGGGGACTGGTTGTAAGTCGCATTTTTCAGCGCCATTGTAACTTCAGAAAATCATTAAATGAATTGTAAATCAAGGACCTCCTATAAAGGGTTTTCAGTTAGCCATAAATGTAGATTTCCCCTCCCCCTCTGATCAAAGAAGTTAATTTAGCCATCTCCACGAGTTCCATCCTCTTCACAAAAAATGAAATATGATGCTTCAACCTACATTTCCAGAAGATACCTTCTTCCTTGCAAAATAATAGATAAGGTATAATATGGAGGTGGGATTAAACAATTTTCATATTCCACATTGGAATATGACTGAACTGGGAGCCAGTATTTGGATATAAAGATGCTGTTTACCCCAATGAGGGCTTTGCCTCCATCCCTCCCACTGGACATCATATCCTCAATAACTTCAAATAAATACTAACATCTCCACCTTTGAAATAAATTTATACTGAGAAACAGTGCTGGACTAAAACTTGGGAGAGCCAAATTAAAACTTCTGCTGGGCCATAATGACTTCTGAATTAACTCAGGCCATTCAGCTGAATCTACAGAGATGCCCCAAAGTTAAAGTGGTGAAAGAGAATCATGCAACACTTTCAGCTTTTGAAGAAAAACAATATATAAATGTAATCTAATGTATATATCTATGTTCATTCTATCTATCTATCTTTCTATCTATCTATCTATCTATCTATCTATCTATCCATCCATCCATCCATCCATCCATCCATCCATCCATCCATCTATCTATCTATCTATCTATCTATCTATCTATCTATCTATCTATCTATCTATCTATCCATCTATTCTACCTATTCTTCTATTTCTTCTTCTATATATTTTATTCTATATTTATATTTATTAAAAAATAAATAAAAGGCTGTAGTATATATGTTCCAGCATAACTCTGGAACACCTCAAGCAATTTCTACCAAACTTACTACACAGATGACTTATTGTCTGGAGAAAAGTACTGTGGGGATAATACATCCCTAATACCGCTCGGGGTGTGTTCTGTTAAGAAACATCCTGTTGTGCCCTTAAATGGCTTCTACTGTACAACGCAGCGGAGTTGCCATGGCAACAGCTTCACAGTACTCCACAAGGCTGCTCTCTCTGGTAAGGGGGAAAATTCAACATTAGAAATTATTTTTGGTCCGGACATTTTCCCCTTATAAATGCAGGGTTATCAGCTAGTATCAAAATAATAATCAACACTACAAGGGGCAATGCAAACTTGACATTCTCTCTAGCACCATTTTTGCTAATCACAAGGGGATCCTGAAAGCCCAATTGGGGAGAATTTGGTTATAGCACTCTTCTTGTTGAGGCACAGCTGAGTCCAAGGAAGTACTAGCAGGCTAAGCAATGCTGGTTGCTTCTCAAGAGATTCTGGTTGCAGATCAAGTAACTTCACTAACCTCTATTTCAACAGACTGTGCTTAATGTTTTCACTGGATCATTGTTTAAATATGATTTCATTTATAGATAAAAGGTAAAGGTTTCCCCGTCCATTCATGTCTGATTCTAGGAAGCAGTGTTTATCTCCATTTCTTAGCCAAGGGAGCCAGAATTGTCTGAAGATATTTCCATGGTCATATGGCCAGCATGACTATACTCAAAGGTGCACAGAACACTGTTACCTTCTCACTGAAGTGGTACTTATTTATCTACTTGCGTTTGCATGCTTTTGAACTGCTAGATTGGCAGGAGCTCAGGCAAGTAATGTGATCTTGCTCCATCGCACAGTGCTCATGTCTTGAAACCCAGGCTGTCAGCTTTTCAGCTGACAAGCTCAGCATCTTTAACCCCTGAGCCATCGTGTTCCCTTCCATACATAGGAAATAGAACTGCAAAGCACCCGGAAAAAGATTTCTTATTGATACACCAAAGAACAAAAAACGTGTAAAAAGTATTACAAGAACAACCAAATGGCTGTTATAATCTTTTGTGAATTGCGTTTTTTCCAAGCATCTCGGAAAAATTAAAATTTATTGAGTTAATAACTTATCAAATAGTATACTAAAGCTGCATAAGCATGCATGATCTAAAAAGGTCTAAATGAGGATATGGATGCTGTGGCCTCTCTTTTATTCTATCTTCCATTCTACTTATTACTAATAATACAATACAATACAATACAATACAATACAATACAATACAATTACATTTATTACATTTATTACATTTATTACATTTATTACATTTATTACATTTATTACATTTATTACATTTATTACAATGCAACAGCAGAGTTGGAAGGGACCTTGGAGGTCTTCTAGTCGAACCCCCTGCCTAGGAGGAAACCCTATACCGTTTCAGACAAATGGCTATCCAACATCTTCTTAAAGACTTCCAGTGTTGGGGCATTCACAACTTCTGCAGGCAAGTTGTGCCACTGATTAATTGTTCTAACTGTCAGGAAGTTTCTCCTCAGTTCTAAGTTGCTTCTCTCCTTGATTAGTTTCCACCCATTGCTTCTTGTTCTACCCTCAGGTGTCTTGGAAAATAGTTTGACTCCCTCTTCTTTGTGGAAACCCCTGAGATATTGGAACACTGCTATCATGTCTTCCCTAGTCCTTCTTTTCATTAAACTAGACATACCCAGTTCCTGCAATCTTTCTTCATATGTTTTAGTCTCCAGTCCCCTAATCCTCTTTGTTGCTCTTCTCTGCACTCTTTCTAGAGTCTCCACATCTTCTCCACATCGTGGCGACCAAAACTGAATGCAGTATTCCAAGTGTGGCCTTACCAAGGCATTATAAAGTGGTATTAAGACTTCATGTGATCTTGATTCTATCCCTCTGTTGATGCAGCCTAGAACTGTGTTGGCTTTTTTGGCAGCTGCTGCACACTGCTGGCTCATATTTAAATGGTTGTCCACTAGGACTCCAAGATCCCTTTCACAGTTATTACTGTTGAGCAAGGTACCCCCTATACTGTACCTGTGCATTTCCATTCTAATAATTCTATTCTATTCTACTTGTTATTATTTTATCTTGTGAGCATGATAAACCTCTATCTGAAATTTATTCACAGTTCATTGTGATGCATTACGTCAAGCTTCATTTTAAAAATGCACTCACTGGCTCTACCTGTGATGCAGTATAATACAATATAATAATACAATAATACAATAGTAGAGTTGGAAGGGACCTTGGAGGTCTTCTAGTCCAACCCCCTGCCTAGGCAGGAAACCCTATACCATTTCAGACAAATAGCTATCCAACATCTTCTTAAAGACTTCCAGTGTTGGGGCATTCACAACTCCTGGAGGCAAGCTGTTCCACTGATTAATTGTTCTAACTGTCAGAAAATTCCTCCTCAGTTCTAAGTTGCTTCTCTCCTTGATTAGTTTCCACCCATTGCTTCTTGTTCTACCCTCAGGTGCCTTGGAGAATAGTTTGACTCCCTCTTCTTTGTGGCAACCCCTGAGATATTGGAAGACTGAGTATGATTATGTTCTACATGGCATAATTATTTTATCAATGTAGTCTCCTATGAAGAAATATTCCTGAAAGAAAACTCTGTGGTAAAATGTTTCTAGCTAGTCAAATGGTGGCACTACAGTATACACAAAATATATCTGGCCACCTGATTTCATTAAAATGTATGTAATATAAACTATTGTTCTGTTTCCTTCTCTGCTCTGATCTCCTCTTGGTTACCTGGTTGGAAACTGTACCCCAGTAATTCATACATCCTCACATATAGCCTCAAATGAAACGTTGCTAAGTGAGGGGCTGCCACCTATTAAGAATCTATGTTTCGAAGGTTCATTCAAGTATGCCGTTTTCCCACACTAGCATTTTAAAAGGATCATGTGTGCATAATAGGCAGAACATTAGGTCACTTGTCTCACTTACAACAATAATCCATTTTGATATGGGTCAGATTGACACAAAGAGTCCAACCGTACCAGACCTATTGATGAAACTGATCCCCTTTCCACCAAACTAATGAAATTTTCAACTAATGGGTACTTAAGTTAATAAAGTGTGCCACGCATCTGTTAGGAGCCATTTGTAAAAGAACCCCTTGCAAGTTCAGCCCTGAGATCATTTGCACAGTGTGTGAAAGGCATCTCACCAGGACTCAGCAGGGAATCAAATTAAGGGAAGTAGCACAATAAATGTGTGAGAAATAACATTAGGATACAAACCGTGAGCAATAAAAGCCTCTTTTTCTTTTCTTTTCTTTTCTTTTTTTTATAAATGTGACTGCTATTGGTTGTCCAAAAAAACACTACCTCATAAATGATCAAATCTGCCACAATGTCAGCGGCAATTTTGGCACTGACCTTAATGAATCCAGGGCACAGCCTTTTCAAATCTTTCTCCTGTCATCTATTGCAATTTTATGGCTGGTCACACAGTCAGACAGACGTTTAGACCTGATTTGACCTACCTATATTATTATTATATGTTCACAACAATGTGAAGTCACAGCTACCAGTTCTTTAGCTAATGTTTTCCTTCATAATAACTCTAATTCATTCCAAGAATCTAGGATATTGTAATGGATTGCCATAGAATATGTGCGGATGTGAACAGTGTGGCCTTTTGCTAGTGGAGGATGGATGTGCCCTGGAGTTGATGATTTGCAGGTTTTCTAAATGCCATCCAAGATTTTTTGGAATGGCACCAGCAATAATCACTGGGACTACCCCTGTCAGTTTAAGCCATAATCTTTTAATTTCAATTCTCAGATCTTGATACGTTGTGATCTTTTCTAATTATTTGCCTTCTGTTCTATTACTTCCTGCTAAAGTCATACCAATTATCCAAACTTTCTTCTTTTGAACCACATTATTATTATTATTATTATTATTATTATTATTATTATTATTATTATTATTATTATTATTATTATTATTATTATTATTATTATGTGGTTAATCTTTGGTGAGATTCACAGCCCCCGGGGCTAGTTGGCAGCTCAACAGCTCGAGTCCCAACCAAGGACCTAGGAACTGCTAAGGTAATGTCGAAGGATATAAGCTGTTCCAAGTAGGGCGGTTTTTTGTAGAATCAGAATGTTCAAATCTGATAAATTTAAAATTTCCAAATAGCTAGGTAGTCCTTTAGGTATTGCTCCAAGGGCTCCAATTACAATTGGGACAACACACGATTACTTTTTCCACAGACGCTCAACTTCAATTTGCAAGTCCTGGTACTTTGTGATTTTTTTCTTGCTGCTTATCTTCAATTCGTGCATCTCCAGGTATTGCAATGTCAATGAACCATACTTTTTTCTTTTCAACTAATGTTATGTCAGGTGTGTTGTGGGCCAAGTGCCTGTCAGTCTGGATTCTGAAGTCCCACAAGATCTTGACTTTCTCATTCTCTAAAACCTTCTCAACCTGATGGTCCCAGTGGTTTTTGCTGTACCCAAATCCAAACTTTTCGCACAATTTCCAGTGAATGATCTTAGCAACGCGGTCATGGCATTGTAGGTAGTCAGTTTGTGAAATTTTGCTGCACCCACTGATCAAGTGGTCGACTGTCTCGTCTTTCTCATTACAGAGGCGACATTTGCTGTTGGTGATAAACATGTTGAATTTTTGCCTTCATGTAGTTTGTGGCTAAGGCTTGTTCTTGAGCTGCCAAAATAAAGCCTTCTGTTTCTTTTTTCAATGCTCCTGATCTTAACCAGTTCCAAGTTAGCTTTTGGTCAGCTTTGCCTTCAATACTTTTCAAGTATTGGCTATGCATAGCTTTGTTTTTCCAATTTTCAGTTCGCTTCTCAATTACTTCTTTCTTATATTCAGCTTTTGACTTAGTTGTCTTTAAAAGGCCTCCTTTATTTACTTCCTTAATCATTGGTTCTTCACTTTTCTGGATGTAATCATTCAAGCTGTGTTTTTCTTCTTCCACAGTCTGTTTTACTTGTAGGAGTCCTCGACCACTCTCTGCTCTTGGTAGATACAATTGGTCAACATCACTTTTAGGGTGCAAAGCATGATTCATTGTCATAAGCTTCCTTGTTTTTCTGTCCAAATTGTCCAACTCCAACTGGGTCCAGTCAATTATTCCTGCAGAGTATCAAATCACAGGTATAGCCCATGTATTTATGGCTTTTATGATGTTTCCTCCATTCAATTTGGACTTTAAAATCTTGCGAATTCGTCGAATGTACTTGGCTGAAGTTAATTCCTTGACTTTATTATGCATTAAGTCAGAGGCCTCTAAAATCCCCAAGTACTTGTAGCCTTCTTCTGGTTTTACTGCCTTTATCATTTCTTCATTCTCAAGTTATATTCCATCATCTTCTATGACCTTGCCTACTTTGGCTGCCATTGTTGCACATTTGTGAATTCCAAACTGCATACCAATGTCTTGGCTAAATTCTTTTGTGCTTTCAATTAATAAACTCAGTTCAGCTTTTGTTTTACCAAACAGCTTCAAATGATCCATGTACACCAAGTGCGAGATTTTCAGTCCTTTTTTTGCAAGTTCGTATCCACAGTTCATCTTCTTCAAAATGATTGTCAGTGGTATCATTGAGAGTATAAAAAGTAGGGGTGAAAGGGAATCGCCCTGGAAAATGCCTCGTTTAATTTCAACTTCACCCAGTTCTTCTTCATTAGCTATAAGCTTCGTTTTCCAGAGGTTCATTGAAGTTTCCATGAATTTTTATATGTTGCTGCTGATGCCAAAGATTTTCAGGCTTTACTTGATCCAGCTATGGGGAACTGAATCAAATGTTTTCTTATAGTCTATTCAAGCCGTGGACAGGTTGGTTCGTCTTTTCTTTGAATTCTTTAGGATTAGTTTGTCAATCAGCAGTTGGTCCTTTGTTCCTCTTGAATTTTTGCAGCATCCTTTCTGTTCTACAGGAAGCAAGTTATTTCTTTCCAAGTATCCATAAATTTGGTTTACAATGATACCAGTAAGGAGCTTGTATGTTGTTGGCAAACAGGTGATTGGCCTATAGTTTCCAGGGTCCTTTCCTTTTTCTTTATCTTTCTGGATCAGAAATGTCCTTCCAGTTGTCATCCATTCATCATTTTCAGGTGTTTTTAAGATCTGGTTCATTTGGGCTGCCAATCGTTTGTGCACACTTGTAAGTGCCTTTAACTAGAAGCCATGTAACTCATCTGGTCCAGGTGCACTCCAGTTCTTCACTTTTCTTGACTGTCTTTGCACCATTTCTTTTCTTATTTTCACATCTTCCATTTTAGGCACTTTAATAGAATCCTCAATTTCTTTGATCCATTTTGCATTTCTGTTGTGGTGCTTGTTGTTTTCCCCAAATTCTTCCAGAATTTCAGAGCTTTCTCTTTATTGGGCTTTTCATTTGTTGTTACTCCATCTCCACTTTCTAATCTTTTATAAAACTGGTGCTGATTTGCTCTGAACTGTAAGTTTTCCTTGAACTGAGTTACTTGGTTTTCACACCTTTTAATCTTTTCAGCAACGGCAACAACCCTCTGCTTCAGCTCTTCAATTACTACCGCAGTCTCCTTGTTCTCCAAATCGTATCTTACTTCCAGGCTGCTTTTGACCTGTTGTTCTTTAGCTACCCTTGCCTTAGGTTCTTCAAGTTGCTCAAGTCTCCACGAAATTTTTTGATCTTCAATTCCAACCGAATTTTCCACTTAGGCTTCCCCTTCTTGCCTCTTTGGTTCTTTTGTATTTTCAACCCAATTCTTTGGTGGTTATGAAGGCTGCTGCATACATCAGCTGGTTTGTTTCAGCTAATGTAGTGGTTTGAATGGTTTGCACAGCCTCATTGACCTTTTTTAGTACCTTTCTCAATTCTTTCCGGTTCACTTGGTTCAGCTTTGGCAAACGTGTCCTTTCAGCATCTTCCATTTGATGGTTTATTTTCTCAGCTAATTGAGCAATATTTGTTGGTGTTTGTTCTTTAGCGTTTCCTTGCTCTTTATCTTCATCCATTTCAGCATCTTCTTCCTCCCTTTCTTCCTCAGTTTGCTTTTGAGTTTGCAGAACATTCTTGATGTTACTCTTCTTTGTTGGTATACTCAGACCATTAGTTGCTTTCTCTTCGATTCCTATTAATTCTGCTGTAGTGAAAAATTTGCGGCTTAGAATTACATGTCATTGGTCCATTAGCCTTTGTTCACTGATATCACAATCCATGTGGTTCATCTTCCAAATCTGATACATTTGTTTTTGAAATCCACATTTTGCTGGCTCAGACTGATAGTAAACTTTTATAATAGAGATGTTTTCTTCCCTAGTCCAGATTTTTTTGCTTTTTTTATTTTTCTTCCAGTAGCTTGTCAGCTTCATGCCCTGGTTGCCTAGCAGAGGGAGCTGAGCCCTGTAGCTCATTTTGCGCAGAATGCCTAGGAGCCATAGCATCCAACGGAACCCTTGTTAATCCGGGCGATGGTTCAGCCAGCATAAATTTCATTTTTTTTTGTATTCACCATATTTGAATGGGTTGTGGAGCAAATTTTGTCTGGCCCTTCACCTGAGACCTTTCTGATGTGGTTGCACCTGTTCAGCATAGCCCTTAGGATCATAAGAGCACAGAAGCCCCTCCACCACGACAAGGTAAAGCTCCTCAGAGGGGTTGTTGTTGTTGTTGCTGTTGTTGTTGTTGTTGTTGTTGTTGTTATTATTATTATTATTATTATTATTATTATTATTATTATTATTATTATTATTATTATTATATACTTTATTCATTAAACATGAAACTCAGCCAACTGAATATTCAAAAATGCATTACAAACACCAGTGACTGGTGCCAATGGTTGATACAGTTTGCTGCCAGCATCCTAGGTATCAACCAAGTACCTTCTTAAAATATAAGATGTTCCGAGTAACTCACTTTTTTGCAGTTCCGCTGGTGTTATTGCAGGAAGCTGCAATTTGTTGATGTGTCTTGTAAAATCCTTGGACATGGTACCAAGTGCCCCAATGACAATGGGTATCATTGTTACATGTTTCATCCATAACCGTGTGGCTTTGATGGCCAGGTCGCGGTATTTCATTATTTTTTCTAGTTCTTTTTCTTCGACTCTGGCATCTCCAGGAACAGCAATATCAATAAACTGTACACTTCGGCCCTCTACAACCATGATATCTGGCGTGTTGTGCTCCAAATGATGATCCATTTATATTTGAAAGTGCCACAAGATCTTCACCTTCTCATTTTCAATAACTTTTTCCACTTTATGTTCCCATGACTTTCTGGATACAGTAAATCATTTTTTTTTAAAATAATGACCAATGGATTAATTTAGCAACTCGGTCATGTCTAGCTTTGTAATCATTTTGTGCAATTTTGCTGCATTCACATATTAAATGTGAAACAGTTTCAACTTTGTTATTGCAAAGTCGGCAGTTTGGGTTGTCAGTGGATTTTTGTATCTTTGCTTTCATGGCATTAGTTGTAGTGCTTGTTCTTGAGCAGCCATAATTAAACTTTCCGTTTCTTTCTTGATAGTTCCCATCTTAAGCCATGTCCACGTCAAGTTGTCATCACATTTTCCTTCAATGTTTTTCAAGTGCTGTCCATGCAAAGCTTTGGTTTTCCATCTATTTAATCTGTCATCCAGCAATTTTTCCTTATATTCTGCCTTTGTTTCTGTTGTTTTTATGCTATTCTCCATTTTCATAGCCTGCAGCAATTTTTCTGTACTTTGGTTCACATAATCATTCAAACTTCATTTTTCTTCTTCTACAGTTTGATGGATTTGCAATAGCCCCCTGCCCCCTATTTTTCTTGGCAGGTACAACCTGTCAATGTCACTTCGTGGGTGTAAAACACAGTACATATTCAAACGTTTGCGTGTTTTCCAGTCCAAGTTTTCCAGTTCAGCCAGAGTCCAGTTGATGATTCCAGCTGAGTAGCATATCACTAGATCTGCCCATGTATTAATAGCTTTAATTATGTTTCCAGCATTCAGCTTTGATTTTAATATTTTGCGGGCCCTCCTGATGTATTCCTTTTGCATTGACTCTTTGACTTTTCCATTCAAGATGTTATCTGCTTCTAATATGCCTAGGTACTTGTAACCATCATCCTTTGCTTTCACTATATTTCCATTTCTCTGTTCTATTCCTTCTATTCCTTCTGTTTTTTTCCATTTTTTCTCGCTGCATGGATAATGTAGCATATTTTTCAAGCCCAAAGTTCATTTAGATATTGCTGCTGAATAGTTGAACTGTGTTGAGTATTGGTTTAAGTTCAGTGGGGCTTTTTGCATATATTTTTAAGTCATCCACATATAGTAGATGATTTATCTTGCCATGTTGGCTTGAGTTTTGGTATCCCAGTTTTGTGTTTCGTAGGATTATTGTCAGTGGAATTAATGCAATATTGAACAGTCGTGGTAAAAGTGAATCCCCTTGGAAGATCCCTCGAATGATGTCGACTTCACCAATGTTCTTCCCATTTGTTGTTAGAACTGTTTTCCATTTTTGCATATTTGCTTTCAAAAATGATATTTTTGCTGATACCAAAGTTTTCCAGACAGGTGTTAATCCAGCTGTGGGGTAATGAGTCAAATGCCTTCTTGTAATCAATCCACGCCATATTTAAATTTGTTTTTCTTCATTTTGCATTTTAGTACCATTTTGTCTATGAGCAGCTGATCTTTTGTTCCTCTTGATTTTTTATAATTTCCTTTTTGTTCTACTGGATACAAACTGTTTTCCATCAGATGATTGAATACTGAATTTGCCAGTATCCTTGTAAAAAGTTTGAATGTTGTTGGCAGACAAGTAATTGGGTGATAGTTGCTTGGTTCTGTGCCTTTTTCTGGATCTTTCATTATCAAGTATGTTCAGCCAACTGTTAACCATTCTTCGCTTGTTGCATTTTGAAGCATTTGATCAAATTGAGTGGCCATGCGATGATGGAGGCTTGTCAGGTGTTTTAGCCAGTATCCATGCAGTTCATCCAGGCCAGGTGCACTCCAGTTCTTGACCTTCTTTGCTTGTTTTGCCACCATGTCAGTTTTTATTACAATATGTTCCATCTTGTTTTGTGTTGTTTGTTGTTGAATATCTTTGATCCAGGAGGCAGTGTTGTTGTGTTCCACTGGGTTTTCCCACAGTTCTTTCCAAAAGTTCAAAGTTTTTTCTTTACATGGGTGAATATTAGTTTGGATTCGATTTTCATCAAGGGACCGGTAGAAGAGGTGTTGTTTTCTTCTGAACTGGACATTTTCACGATATTGTTTTATTCGTCCTTCATATCTTTCAATTTTCCTTGCTGTTGTTATTGCACATTGTTTTAGATCTTCCATAATTTCCGTTATTGTTTTTTCCTCCAGGTTGTATTTTTTGCGTAAACTATTTTTCAGCTTTTTGTTCTTTAGTTTTCCTTTTTTTAAGAACTTCAGATTGCTAATATCCCCTCGTAGTTTTTCAATTTTATTTTCAAGTCGAATTTTCCATTTTGATGTTCCAGTGGTTTTCCTTTTTGGCATTTTATAACCTAGTTCTGCAGTTATAACGGTGGCTGTGCTATACATTAATTGGTTGGTTTCATATATTGTGCTGGATGGGATGGAAGTTAAAATGTTGTTCACGGCAGTTAACAGATCTTTCACTTGTTTGCTATGTTCTTCATGAATGATAGGTAGTCTTTTTCTTTCTACATTTTCTTTGATGTGGTTTTCAATTTTTTCTTTCAGTATTTTTGCTAGATCACTTAGCTTTATACTTTCAAATTCTTGCACAGGAGGGTCTTCATCCTGTATGTTTGTTTCTTCCACTGGCTGGTCAATTTGTTAAGTTGTTGGACCAATTTCTTCAGTTTGTTCATTATCACTTGTTGTTTTCTTTTTAGCCAATATTTCTAGATGTTGCATTTCCGCTTGTGTGAAAACTTTATTACGGATGATGAAGCGCCTTTGATCCATTAATCTTTGTTCAGTTATGTCACTTTCCGGATGTTGTTCTTTCCACAGTTGCATCATTCTGTTTTGAAATCCCCTGGCTGTTGGTTCTGCCTGATAGTAATATTTAAGAATTTGTCAATTTTCTTCGGTTGTCCAAGTTTTGCGCTTTGGTTCCAGTCACTTTGCAGTTTCACGCCCTGTTTTCCAGGCAGTAACAACTGAGCCTGTAGCCCCTTTTTCGACAGATGTCCAGAAGCCATAGCATCTGACATGGTCCTTGTTGACCCGGGCGATGACCGATCCAAAGTGGAATTTTGTTGGTTTCTCCTCATCATTAGTGATGGTAGGTGCCTGGGTTGGTTCTCAGTGCTAAGCCATTACTGGTTCAAGGACGATAATATCATAACTGTAGGAACCACACCAGATAGCTGTCCAGGCGCAGCCACAGCAGGAAAGAGGCCTACCTTCCTCTTTGGTGGTTGGAAGGAGAATCAGGAATGGGGGGGGAGGAAAGAGGCCTACCTTCCGGGTGATGGTAGGAAGGAGGATCAGGAATGGGGGGAAAGGAAATTATTATTATTATTATTATTATTATTATTATTATTATTATTATTATTATTATTATTATTTAAAATTTGCACAATGGCTACTTCAAAGCCAATTTAGATGCACTGTATCTTGACAAAAATGTTAGGAGTGATTGTACTCATTGAACTTGACCAGTAGAATTAGAAAAGAACCAAGTATATTTCAGATTTAGCTGCTGTCCTGTGACTTAAGTTCTGAAACAGATTAAAACAGGCAGTTTTGTACTAATAGAATAACATTTATAAATCACATGTTCTCATTGGCTATACTTCAAAATTATCTAATTGTATAAGTCATAATGTCTCTGAACCAAAGCTTTAGAGTAAATGTATTTTCCCCAAAAACAAAAACCTGAATATTATGCAAATGTCTTAATATAGAATATGTTTATCTCAAAGTATCTGTTGCGTATTCTTTTCTTTTTCCCCTGCTCCTATATCCAAGGACCTCCTTGCCAAAAAAGTCTTTGACTCCAGCACCTACAGAGATCTCTTATGCCCTTGAAATAATTCTACATTTAACTTTATTTACTTGAAGAATTTCCTATAACTGTTCCTTCTTCAAAATTGACTTTTACTATATAGCATTTGACATAGCCTCCTGTGCAGTGATGGGATTCAAAAATTTTTACTACCGGTTCTGTGGGCATGGCTTAGTGGGCGTGACAGGGGAAGGATACTGTAAAATCTACATTCCCACCCCACTCCAGGGGGAGGTTACTGCAAACTCCCTATTTCCTCCCGATCTGCTGGGATTCGGGAGGCAGAGAATAGATGGGGGTGAGGCCAATCAGAGGTGGCATTTACAAGTTCTCCGAACTACTCAAAGTTTCCCCTACCGGTTCTCCAGAACTGATCAGAATTTGCTGAATACTACTCTGCTCCAGTGATATCTCAGTCATTAAGGAATTAACATCACCTATTTCTCTTGTTCAGCTGACTAGGATGTTAGCTGATGTTCTAAACCAGGTGTTCCCAACCACCAGTCATGCCAGAAACCAGGCCTCGCAAACCAGAAAAGCTCCGCCTGCTTGTATCAGACCAATTTCAAAATTACAAAATTAGATACAAACTCCTCAATTTTCAAGAACTCTAAATCCAAAAGAAAGAAAAAATCCACAGAACATGTTTTCTATTTAAGACAGGTTTAACCATGTTACAGTATTAATCAAATGTTGGGAGAGATATACTAGTATGTCAATTAAGACCTAATCTGCTGCAGAGATGGGGTGCAGCTGCACCAAAGATTTTCAGCCGGAAAGAAGTACGCTAATAATTTTATTCCTACACTTACGAAAAATGCATTCAATTGTTAACAAAAATTACTTCCATCTTTAGGGAGATATACTTAGCTTTTTGCATATAAAATGGAACAGATCAGTGCAGAACAGTTTATATGGAAAATGTGGAGATAATCTAAGAAATTGTACTAGTTGTCCATTAAAATCAAATCAGGAAGGATTGCCTAGCCATTGGCATCAAAAAACATTTTTGACAGTGGCGGAATTTTATAATTCCTCTTGCTTTTCTAATTCTGCAGACTTGTTGCAACAACAGTCATCTGTGATTTCACTGATCATCAAATTTGGCCATTCAAAATCTCTTAAAAGGAGAATAGTGTTGATTCTTTCTCTCCATTTTTCTCCCAGCATATTCTTATAACTTCTTCATATATGTTAAGCTGGTTTTCTTCACCATTGTTTCTCGGCATGCCAGCACAGGATGTAGTCCAGAACAATATATATGTGACAGAGCAACAAAACAATTCCACGCTCTTGGTATGCTGGAGGTGAATGGGAAGCTTTTAGGAATGTCTGTTTATTGAAAAAAGATCCCCTACCCCCCAAAAAGAAGAAGAATTCCTCCCATATCATTCACTTTGTGTGCTCCTGGTTGTTGGGAAGAAGGTATGGCCTATTTAAATCAAAAGAAGAAGGTTTCTGCCATCTTCATTCAACACTTCCCCATAAACATAAACCTTTGCTTTAGGAAATAATATGGTGTGTCTGTCTGCCTGCCTGCCTGCCTGTCTACAAATTTATTAAAAGTTTTACAAAAAAATATAAAAACTAACAAACTGAGAACGTAAGAGAACAAAAAGAAATAGAAAAAAGATTCTGATTTCTATGCAGCAACTATAAGTGCATTCATAATATAAACACTTACTTTATTACAAAAATGAGCTCGCTTTTTAAAGTCCATTTTTATTATTCTCTCTCTCTTTCCTAATTGAAACCATAAATCACGAGTGCAATTTTTTTTCTGTTTCAAAAAGTCTGTAAGGGGTTGCCAGTCTATATGGAATGAATGAATCGGTTTAGTCATCTCTGCAAGTTCTATCCTCTTCACCAGCCATTCCTCCATTGTGAATAGTGTCAAGTCTTTCCACTTTTTGAGCATATAATAATCTTACTGTATTTGTCATGTATAAAAAACAGGGCTTCATAACCTTTTTCTACTTGCCTGTCGAACAGTTTCCTGACAGCTAGAACAATTAATCAGTGGAACAACTTGCCTCCAGAAGTTGTGAATGCCCCAACACTGGAAATCTTTAAGAAGAGATTAGACAACCATTTGTCTGAAATGGTAGAGGGTTTCCTGCCTGAGCAGTGGGTTGGACTAGAAGACCTCCAAGGTCCCTTCCAACTCTTCTCTTCTATTCTCTTCTATTCTATTCCCAGAAGAAAAGTCTCTGGTTTCAATTGTGTTTTAACTTTTAAAATATTCTGGAATAACACATGTATCCAAAATTAGTAACAGTATGATTTCATGATGAAAAGTCATTTCAAAAAGGCTTTTGGTGGAAAGTGAGGGCAACCAAAAGGACCATCATTTACTATAATCTGCTACAGGTAGTCCTTGATTTATGACCACAATTGGAAACAGAATTATGTTATAAGTCATTGCAATCTAAGTCAAGTTGGATCCAATTTTATGTCAATTTTACTGCAGTCATTGAGACCCATATTATTAAGCAAATCCAGTTTCCAATGGGTGTTTCCTGCTGAAAGTCAGCATAAAGGTCACAAATTGTGATCAAGTGACTGTAGACATTGCAACTGGTCATAAATATGAGCCAGTTGCCAAGTACTCCAATTGTGATCATATGATCATGGGTTGGTGAAACAATCATAAGAGCAACTATAGGTCGTAAGTCATTTTTTTCTTGGACTAATCTTGAAATTATTCCATTATTTATGCATGTTAATAGCCTTTCTAAAAATTTTATTTTTGTCTTTCTTTGTTTTTCTGAATTTTACTAAACAAAACATCAGAGTAAAAATGAAAAATATGAACTTATAAAAGATAAACAAAGTAATGGAAAAGGAAAAAAACAGAAAATATACCTCCAAGGGAAAAAAATAAAAATTGCAATCATCCATATTCAATATTATCCACAATAATGCTTATGTTAAAGACAAAAATCTATTTTGGGTGGCTTCATTCTTAGTTACAACTAAGGGAAAAATATTTATTTTTTTAATAAATCGATTTGTAGGACTCTTTAGAATTCTATGTTTTGTATTAATTTAACAAGTTAACAAATACAATTCCCCAAATGTTTAAACACTCGTGATTCAGGAAAAAGTTTAGTTTTTCTACATTTTGCAATAATAAACTTTTGACATAATAACAGAAAATAGATGAATTCCTTACTGACTTTATAGACAATAAACAAACCCCTTATTTTCAGTTTCAGTGATATTCACTAGTGCTGAATATAGATGGTTCCCCCCCCAAAAAAAAAAAAAATCAGGGAAAAGAGAGTTCAGTATAGAATTAATATGAAGGCTTGCAAGAAGATCAGATTGGTATGCTTGTCCCCCCAGGTGTTTTATACCATGAAGGTTCACTGAACTTCAAATGTTCATCAAAAGTCATTTATTTCCCAGTCCTCATAAATAGGCTGTCTCCTAGTGTGAGTGAAAAAGGATAAAGCTGTATTAGAAAATAGCTACAGTATTACTTTTGTAAAAAGGAGCTTTTGTAATAAACAGGGAATATTAAGAACAAATGAGAAATAAAGAAGAAAAGCCTCCCCTGTGGTGTCACTCCTTAAGTGATTAATGACACTTAAAGGAATTCACCAATGGATTCTCCCAGCAACTGAGCACTGCTTTGATGGAATGTGTTCAAGATTGCATTGTATTCCAAAATCCCAGCTGTTTGAGAGCACCCAAGTTTTGTGACTGCCAAATATTGAGGACAGTGGTGGATTCCTAACTGGTTTACTACCAATTCGCTGAGAGAGGGTGTTTTGGCCGCGCGCAAACATTTTAGAGGTAGAAAGGTAGAAACCTTTGGAGAAAGGCAGTCTCTAAGATAATCGTGTCCCAAGTCATGTAGAGCTTTAAACGTGACAACCAGCACCTTGAATTGCATTCAGAAACGCAATGGCAGCCAGCGCATATGTTTGTATTTACAAAGTTAAGAAACATGCAAGCAATGCTTTTTTCCCTATACAATCTATAGTGGCAAATGTTGGCCTGTGAAGAAGCAGGATAGAAATAATATTGATGCTTTTGAACTTTGGTTTCGGGTTGTGGTGGGTTGCCAATTTTTTCACTACTGGTTCGGGCTCGCATGCGCAGAAGCATCCAGGCGGATGGGTGGAGCCTCCCGCCACCGAAACTACCGGTTTGGCTGAACCAGGCCAAACCAAGAGCAAAGATCAAGGACCACTGGTTTTGGGTTAAAACTCCAGATACACTGGTAATACACTGGTATCTGGTAATACCAGATACACTGGTAACCAAAACAAACAAACAAATCATCAAGGCAACTGTTGGAAGAAATATCCATCTGATTCAGTTCCAAGCTGGGAGGAAAACATTGGAAACAGGGAGGCTGATTGGAAAGATGGCTTATTGATGGACAGAACCACATGGGTTTGAGGTCCTGGGCAGCTGACCACACAGAGAGGAGTATGAGGGTTATTTATACCCTTTCTGGGCTTTGAACGTGAGCTTCCTGTTCCTGTGGCAAGAGCATGTATTCTATTGGTTGCTGTTAGACTCCCATGGGGCTATGCAGAGGTCATAGCTGAGGTTCTCTGAGCTCCCAGGTTTGGTTGAATCTTGGAGGGGGTAATGAAGAGGCTTGTGTTCTGAAAGGATGTTGGGCAATTCCTATTGTGTCTTAATGGCTTTGTCCTGGTCTGGATTTTGAGTGAGGGCTAATCCCAGGATATGATGGATTTTTATGTTGCCGGGTATCATTGTGTGAAATAGGTAGCTACATAACTTTTATAAATAAATAGGCAGCTTCATACAAGAAACAATCATAAAACAATCTACGGTAGTTTATCTAGATCTGGGGTTTTCAAATCTGGGTTGAAAAAAATCGAGAGACCACTAGATGGTAGCAAAGGACTAGAATTTGCTAAAGGTAAAGTGAAGAAGTATGGACTAGCACAGGAGTCACCAACCTTGGCAATTTAAAGACTTTTGGACTTCAATTCCTAGAATTCTGGATCTTAAAGTTGCCAAGGCTGAAGACCCCTGGACTAGCATCAAGTCTTCTGTAATAACCCACATGCATTGGTGATATAGGTTGGTGTTGTGGCCCAGCAGCGGCCAGCTGAGCTGTTGGTGGACTGACAGCTCAGACTGTTATGGGATGCTCTGGAGGATGAGGAAGACTCTGGAGGGTGTTTGAAGTCAGAGCAGGAACTAGAGAGGCCTGGTGGCCACCAGGTGGATCTGAATCAGGGAGCAGTGAGGAGGAACAGAGGGAAGTTGTCCCTGATGTGTGTATGTGTAGAATTGATAGGAGAAAGGAACAGCTGTGGAGAAGATGTCATAGAAGGAAGTAAGGACAGCTGGCTAAGGGTGTGGCCCCTCCCAAAGAGTTTATAGGTGGAGCGACGGGAGGGGAATCTTTGCAGGAAACAACAATCCATTATACAAGCCGTTGAGAAAGCATTCTGTAAATTTAATCTTGGGTTCTTGAAGATAACTTTCTAGGCTCCTAGCCAAGAGGTGGCTTTATCTATGTAATTAGTCATGGCAGACAGCCAAGCCTGTGTCTGCATATTCATTGGAATCACGGGACAGAACAGGTTGGTACTGATTCTCTTCTCATTCAAGAAAGCCTTGAAGATTATTTGAATACAGATTATTTCAATACATAATATGGTTATGGGCAAATGTATAATCCAAACCATCTTACCAAATATATGATTATAATTCTGATTATGATTTTAATAGGTATGCATTGTTCTATTCTGCTTCATTTTCTTTGCTGTGCTCCGTCCAGAGTCTTATTATTGAAATGGTATATAAAAATTTTAAAATGAATAAATCAAGGGGGCATCCAGTTTTTCATAGCCCAAATCTGGTAGTCCTATTTAGAATCTTTAACTTTTAAATATTTATTTTTATATAAGCATTAGACTGAGCAGTGTGATGGCCCAGAGGTGAAGACACTCACCTCTCATTCAGAAGGGTGGCCGAAAGGAGGTGGGCAGTGGCGGCGGCGGCAGGAGGCTAACTTATGCCTTCCCTCGCAAAACTGCCAGGCCTAGCTGCCCGGTTGTCCCTTGTCCCTTCAGTCCAGCTTACCTGTTGCCTCGTTGCCTGCCTGCTCCTTGCTGCATCCATCGCATCGGAGAGCTGCTGATTCCGCCTGCTAGTTTTTTTTCTTTTATGCTTTTAATGTTTTTTTAAAGAATATTTTATTTTTTGTATATAGAATTTTTTTTAATTGTTTTATTTAAAAGCATTGAGTATAGAATTTTTAAAAATGGTTTATTTCAATTTATTGTGTGTAGATTCTTTTTTAAAATTGTCTTAGACTATTTTAAAAAATATTCTATCAACAATAAATTAAAATAAACCATTTAAAAATATTCTATACTCAATACATTTAAAAGTATTGTGGACAGAATATTTTTAAATGGTTTTATTGTAATTTATTGTGTATGGAATTTTTTTAGTGGTTTCATTTTAAATTACTGTGTGTGGAATTCTTTGAAATGGTTTCATTTTAAATTATTGTGTGTGGAATCTTTTTTAAAATTGTGTTAGACTATTTTTAAAAAATATTCTATCAACAATAAATTAAAATAAACCATTTAAAAATATTCTATACTCAATACATTTAAAAGTATTGTGCATAGAATATTTTAGAATGGTTTTATTGTAATTTATTGTGTATAGAATATTTTTAATGGTTTTTAAGGACTTTTTTATTACTTATAGAATATATTTTTAAAAATTATTTTAGGGAACTATTTTAGACAGTGATACTGAAGACTGGCAAGGACAGTCATCTTCCTTCTGTAAGTAGCTCTTTTATTGTTTTGTGTATTTATTTTAATTTTATTGTAGTTTATCCATTGGGGCAAATAATTCAGTGACATCGTCTTGGCTATTCCCACCCGGTCACATGGGCAGCAAGCCACTGCCACCCAGTCACATGGGTGGCAAGCCACTCCCACCTGGTCACATGGGTGGCAAGCCACTCCCACAAAGCAGGCCACACCTACAGAAGAGTTTCCAAAACATTTTGAAACCCACCACTGGTAGCAATGGATGCAGAGTGCAACATTTAGCAAGATGTAAATCTACTAGGTGTCAGGTCTGGAAGCCATCATTGGGCCTTCAGGCCTGCCACATTTAATACTGTGGGAGGGCGGATTATATGAAGTATGGGAGATATATAGTCATAATAATGTTCCTTTCTCAGAGAGTCAAGGACGTCTTGCCGTGCACCTGGAGGGGTAGGACTGGGAGGCATTTTGAATTGGGACAGTCCTTGATTGGGCCCTGTGATGGACATGTGGGTGATGGGCAGGGGCTTGGACTTTCATTTGGGTGGGGAAAACATGGAAGCTTTCAGATTCGGGATTTCCCAGATGTGCCAATATGACACATTTAATAAAATGGAACTTTGAGGAACTTCAAGCCTCAGACTCTTCTTTCATTGGGGGTGTTACTTGGAACCGTGACACTAGGATCACCCAAGGAAAGAGAGATTGCAAATGATTCTGGTGGCAATCAAGTCACTGCCTTTTAATGTGTCAAAGGACTGTATTTCGTCTCTTTTACTATCCATAAAAAACATCAGGGAAATGACAAATATAAGATAGAGATTCCATGGAAGAAGGAAAAATCCAAATGTAAACCTTTCTTTAACCTTGGTCTTCCGTGCTATGACTGAAAATAATCACTTGAACATTTTAATAAAGAAACTTTCAGAAGAAGTACCACCCACTTCTAAATAAAATTCACATTCTTCCTGGAAAGCCTCCATGGTATCACATCAATAAAAAAAATTTTTATATTCAACATATCTCACTTTTTCTACTTAATCAACTGAACATTTAAACTGAGATAACACTGATTTTTTAAAAAAAAATAGCATCTGTGTGACATTATACTCCATGCATTCCACAGATTAAAGAGTACATTTTGATACTGCAAGTCCTTAATAAGAAAATAAGACTTAACGTTAAAATTGTCGAACTAGATTGATCTGTATCTCTCTCTCTTCCATATCACTTGGGTATCTACAGCTACAGCTATTTTCCACATGATTTAGGAATGACTTAGGGTTCATCACAAATATATGTAAATAATTCTTTTCTACTTTAGAATAATAAAGCAAATTACTTGTTCACATGTATTGGCTGGAATGAAGGTTTTGACAAAAATGCATATGCCATCACTTGAAAAGTCTTATTTGCCCCATTTTGTATATTATTGACTGAGTACATCTATCACCTCTACCTCTTATGAACTCTTAAAGATTCAGGTGATTTCCAATGATGTTATTTTCCAGGACTAGCTGCCAGATTGTCCACTGACACTGACCTACCAAGTAAATTGTTTTTACTCACCCATCCGATAGCAGTGATGATGGGGTGGCAGAGACCATGCAAAACTGCCTGTGATGTTAAATGTACAGTGCTTAGCAATTCTTCCTAATACGTAAGACAAGATTCCTCAAGTGAGTAAACTGATGACACTTTTTCTCTAGATATCACCTTCTTATAATTGACATTAAAAAAATCTTCTGTCTCAGACCTCTGCTGCTACTTCTGAATTTTAGGATAATTTTGATATTTTCTCTAATCAATAATTTGCTTGAAGGTTCCTTTCATGCCTACAGCTTTTTCACTACAATCTTAAAGAGCGGCTATCTGCTCTCCGCAGCCTCTATCTCGAGAGTATTTACCTTTTCTCAAACTTCTTGCTCCTTACTGAAAGCTTACAATAGAATAGAATAACAGAGTGGGAAGGAACCTTGGAGGTCTTCTAGTCCAACCCCCTGCTTAGGTAGGAAACCTTACACCACTTCAGACAAATGGTTATCCAGCATCTTCTTAAAAACATCTAGTGTTGGAGTATTCACAACTTCTGGAGGCAAGTTGCTCCACTTATTAATTGTTCTAAGTTTCTTCTTAGTTCTAGGTTGCTTCTCTCTCCTTGAATAGTTTCCATCCATTGCTTCTTGTTCGACCCTCCGGTGCTTTGGAGAATAGTTTCCCCCCCCCCTCTTCTTTGTGGCAGCCCCTGAGATATTGGAACACTGCTATCATGTCTCCCCTAGTTCTTCTTTTCATTGGACTAGACATACCCAGTTCCTGCAACCGTTCTTCATATATTTTGGCCTCCAGTCCCTGAACTCTGCTTTTTAAAATCCTTATGCCCTTCCCTCTAACCAATCATCACAAACTTTCATATTGTTTTTTTTTAATGTTATCACCTTAAAAGCTGGATTCAAAACTGTGCTGAGCCTTGATTGACTTAATTGCTGCTTATTGAAGTCACTTTAATGGCTGGATTTTCACACCATCTCACACACACACACACACACACACACAAGAAAAACCCTTTATGGTTTAGTGTGCTCCAGGAATACTATCAAAGCATCAGTGACCGTAGATGTAAGAATGACATCACATGTATCATGTGAAACATATACAGTATGTCTTTTGCCCCATGGGGTGGTATATAAGCCTAAATGCTATTGCTATTGCTATGTGCTGATATTATGACTTTAGCCCAATATGCACAGTGAAAAATATCAGGCTTCTGGCTTATAACCTCACCCAGAGGAGTTTAATGAATACAAATTGGCAAAAAAAAAAATACAGCATCTCTCCACAGCAATTAAAATTCCAAGTGAGAAAGTATTTGACTTCTGGTCTTACTGTAGAAAGTCAGTGCCTACCCCTCCTAGAAGAATGAAATGTTTTGGGAAATATTTTTTTTTAAAGGCAGAATATTATATTTCCCCAAAGGGAGAAATGGAGAAACATGTTTTTAGAGTCAGAAAGCAGCCCCCACTTTTCTTAATAGCCCATAGTAGATGCCAGCACTTCAGAGATAAAGAGCTTATTAAAAGAGGAAGACAAGTATCTAGATAGTTCTGTTCATAGGCAAAGCAAATACTACAGCAGAAATCCATTCAAGACAGGGTATTTTGAAACTCCCTGCAGCAAAATCTGGACAAAGGCAGAATGGTAGGATTAGAAGCAAGCCCCCTCACTCAAGATCCAAAACAGGACGAAAGCCCTTAAGCCACAATAGGAATTGCCCAGCACCCTTTCAGAACACAAGCCCATTCATTCATTCATCAGTGGAACAGCTTGCCTCCAGAAGTTGTGAATGCCCCAACACTGGAAGTCTTTAAGAAGGTGTTGGATAGCCATTTGTCTGGAACGGTATAGGGTTTCCTGCCTAGGCAGGGGGTTGGACTAGAAGACCTCCAAGGTCCCTTCCAACTCTACTATTGTATTGTATTGTATTGCACCATCCCAGAGAAGGCCAAACATCACCTGGGAGCTCAGATAAACAACAAGCCAGAGGTTGACCAGTTTAGCTCAGACAAACTATAGCCCTATTTATATTTGTATTTTATCTGTGATTTATTGTGGACTGTACACCTCCCCGAGTCCCTTTTTGGGAGAGGGGGCGGTTTAGAAATGTGAATAAATAATAAATAATAATAATAATAATAATTTGCATTTCCTCTTTTGCCTATAGAGCCAGTGATGACCTCTACATAACCCCTCCATGACACCACAGGAACCTGACAACAGCCAATAGAATACATGTTTTTGCACAGGAACAGGAAGCTCAAGTGCAAAGCCCAAAAGAAGGCATAAAAGCCACCCACTCTCAACTCCATTTTGGTCAGCTGCACCAGAACCACAAACCCTTGTGGTTCTGCTTCATCAATAAACCATCTTTCCAATCAGCCTCCATGTTTCCAGTGTCTTTCTCCCAACTTGGAACTGAACCAGATGGATATTTCTTCCCACATTGCTATTACGCTAGCTGGCACATCTGGAGAGGGAGGATATTACTCTAGCACAGGGGTGTCCAAACTTGGGAACTTTAAGACTTGTGGACTTCAACTCCCAGAATTCCCCAGCCAGCTATGGGAGTTGAAGTCCACAAGTCTTAAAGTTCCCAAGTTTGGACACCCCTGCTCTAGCAAAATAACAAAATAACTTACCACAACAGATAGACCGTTATACTTACTCTTAAGTTGCCAATGGGAAGTAGGAGTCACTTATGCCACTAGGAGGCCAATCAAGAGGAAGTCACTAGTTCATATCCAGGTCTGCTAGAAACCTCTCCAAACCAGTAGGCTACTTTCTGGTCTAGTTAGGTACATTTGTTTTTTTTCACACAATCAAATTGTGGTTTGCTTCAAGAGAAAAGAAAACACATCATCGGATCCTTCCCAATAGGCATGCATGGCTTGGTGTTCATCATGAAGGAATCGTAAAATGCACTGTTTAAAAGCATCCCAGTTTTAAGCTCAGCCAAAAACTTTCTGGAGCAACCCTGGGTGATCAAGTCCTGAAGAGCTTAATAAAAACTTACTTTGGGGGTGTGTATGATATGAACACATGTCTAAATGGGCACATGTCTAAATGGGAAAAGGTTAAAGAAAAAAGCCCTCTTCTTAAAAAAAAAATCCATAGCAACTACACTAAATATTTTCAGCATCGGAGATCATTTCCTGTTTCACAGCAAAATCATTAAATGCAAACCGTAGCTTCAAAATGAACAGTTACTGAGTACTGAAATCAAGTATGGAAGCTGCCAGGACCAACTGCTGTCTATAGACTTTCAGTATGCAATCCCTATAAGGAAATAAACCTTGGGGATTGTAAACTGCTCCCTGTCCAAACTATCAACTTCTTTTTCATTCAGACTCAAGCAGAATGTACATTCAAGAACTCCATAAGATTATCCTTGAAAAAGATATATTTGCCTTTTTGGGAAAGTTGAAAAACAATATATCTGCTCTTTAAACAAAAAAATAAATAAAGCTATATATTTTTCCATGCTGGATTATGGGAGAACAGAACTCCATTTTTCTGAATCTGATTAAAAATCCAGGCATCAGTTCCTCTTCTTGGAACAGGGTCCCCCATTTCTTCAGCTCATGGACCCTTTCAAGAAATTTCAGGTTGTTCATTGATCCCTATGTTTATTATATGGAAATATACAATAAAATTCTATTTTAATAGTACTACAAATAATAACAAAAACAAAAACAATTGTCCACCACTCAGAGTCATCTTTGGTGAGACGGGTAGCCATATAAATCTAAGGTATAAAGTAGTGGCTAATCTCATTAAACCTTGGGGGTCAATACTGACTACTTCAAGGAATCTGGCTGTAGAACAACCCGTACATTATCATGGTACTAAACTGAAGCAGGCAAGCTTATTTGGTCCTTCATGGTCTTAGCATATTAGTTGTTTGTAAACAATAAAAAGAATTGTGTAATGGTAGCATTGTATGCACAATGCGATACAACCCTCTAATTAGAGAACTGCAAGATAGTTAATTTGTTTTAGAAATAAAGGAAATAGGAACTTTGCAATGGAGCACTGTAATTAGGAAATAACCAAAGGAAGAGGTTGACTGTCACCGAAGTAAGGAAAATGATGACAAAAAAAAACCCGATGCGAGATAACTACTGCTGTTTGCAATGAGGAAAGAAGAGTAGGTGATAAATATACATCTGACATTGGGATCCAAGAAGATAAGGTAAGCATTTGTGTCATGATGTCACTGTGTATTACCATTTTAATGCAATCTTGGTTTATTTCAAAGGAACAGAGCTAAATATCAATAAAATGCACAGCATGGTGTAGAGAAAAGATCATGAGAGGTAGAGCCACACCAGCAAACAGAAATTATTTATTTATTTATTTATTTATTTGAACTTGTTAGTCGCCCCCTCTCCCCACAGGGACTCGGGGCGACGTACAAAAGCAACAATCAAAACAGTATCATATAGAGGAGGTAAAAATAAATAAATAAATTACAATGCTTAGAAAAAGTTAAAACCCCAATAACAGTAAAAATTTAAAAACTAAAATTAACAGTTAAAAAATGCCCAAGAGGTGGAGAAGCTGTAGATTTATGCCAGGCTGGCTAGTCGAAACAGGTGGGTCTTCAGTTTCATATGGAAGGAGCGGAGGTCAGTTGTTGTCCTAATGTCTGGGGGGAGGTCATTCCAAAGGGTAGGGCCCACCACAGAGAAGGCCCTACTCCTGGGCATCGCCCTCTGACACTCTCTGGAGGACGGCACCCGGAGGAGTCCCTCTCTGTGTGAGCGAATGGGTCGCAGGGATGTATGGGGCAGGACACGATCCCGCAGATAACTAGGCCCTGTGCCATGGAGCGCTTTGAAGATGGTGACTAACACCTTGAAGCGCACCCGGTAGGCCACAGGAAGCCAGTGCAGCTCGCGCAGGAGAGGTGTTATATGGGAGAACCTCGATCTCCCCATAATTACCCGCGCGGCTGCATTCTGGACCAACTGCAGTCTCCGGGTGCACCTCAAGGGGAGCCCCATGTAGAGAGCATTACAGTAGTCCAGGCAAGACGTCACCAGCGCGTGAGTGACTGTGCGCAAGGACTCCCGGTTCAAAAGGGGTCGCAATTGGCGCACCAGGCGAACCTGGTGGAACGCCCCCCTCGCCACGGCTGCCACATGATCTTCCATAGCCAGCCGGGCATCTAGGAGGACGCCCAAATTGCGTGCCCGTTCCACCGGGGCTAATTGCTCATCCCCGATGGCCAGCGATGGAATGTGCTGGTTGAACCGGGAAGCCGGGAGCCACAGCCACTCTGTCTTGGAGGGGTTGAGCTTGAGCCTGTTGTCACCCATCCAGAAACTATGGCAAAACTTTTAATCACTGTTTGGACAGGTCAGCAGTATTAATCATAGTTCAACTCTCTGGAGTACGTTTTAAATGCGTAACTAAAAAAAAATATGATTTCAAACTATGATTAAGACTCCTTATTGTGTTGTCTAAATTCAACCGGTTCTAATCCAAGGTGGATTGCTGCTGATTCGGCCCAGTTCGGCCGAACCGGTAGTGAAAGTAAGGCCTGGGTAGCAGAACTAGCAGCGACCCATGCCTGCCACGCCCCTGAACCAATTCCCTCGCCGCCGCTGGGCTGCTGCCATTTTGGATTTCAGTGCAGAACAATTTACATTGAAGAGTGCATGCGTGCACAGTGTGGATCTGGCACAAAGCACCCGCGTGGGTTGCGCAACCCACCTCTGGTTCTAATGTGTCATGCGATTTTGATTACCCAACAGAAAATATTGCCTTCCAAGCTCATCTTATGATCATTCCAACCTCCAGCCTCTATTTTCACTGTTTGTTTTTATTGTTTCTTTCCTTTACTATTGTTATTTTTACATTTTTAAAAAAATCATTCTTTTCCATTTTATTGTGGTAAGCTGCCCAGATTAGTATCACAGTGAGATGGGTGGCAAATAAATTTAACTAATTAATTAATTAATAACCGTTCAACTCTCTGGAGTACATTTTAGGTAGGCGACTAATAACAAAATGTACTTTCAAACTATGATTAAATATTCATCTTTAGTAACAATTTAACATATTGTCTAATTACCACAGGGTTCAAAATGCCATGCAGATATGTTTGATGTCTCTAAGTACATTTCATAATGTTTCACAGTAACGGTATTTCTTTCATTACATTTATATATTGTGACAGATTTCAGCACCTACAATCCGATTATTACCAGCAGAGAAAATTGTTTTTGATTTTAGGGTAAGATGATCAAATCTTAAGTCAACAGAAGCTACGGCCATTACTAAAAATGAATAGCCTTGCTTGAGTTTTTTGAGTACACTGAAACCAGTGCTTAAATCATTAAATGATGTGGATCTTTTCCATTCCACAAGCAAACAAACATGCCACAATATCCATATGTATTACCTAACTGCCATCACAGAAAAATATACAGACTTGGAATCCATTACATGGCAAATTTGACAGGCTAGGGAAAAATAATATTCTTTGACAGACTGGGCTTTGCTAACCATTGTTTTATAAAATACTTTGTGGTCACATTTATAAAGTATCTATAGACATCAAATATATTTTGGGTAAAAATTTACTTTTGATCACTAGCTTTTGCTTTGGGATTTGCCTATTGTTCCCAAGCTATTTATTTTGACTTTGGAATATATACATTTGTATTCCATAATTTTAAAAGCATTTTTGAAAAGAATGTACAGATGGATAATTTATAGGCTTTATAATAGGTCAAATCACAAATGTCATCAGGATTCCCAGCTGCATTGGTATTATTTATATAATGCCCTTCTTTCCCATATTTCAAGGTTTGTTGTTGTTGTTTTACAGTTTCCATTCCAGTTTCAAAAAGTGATTAAAGAGATGTTAAAGACATGCATCTAAAACCCTGGGAAAAAAGTGACAGGCAAAAAAGTGCATGCCGTACTGTGGTTAAAACAGGGGTGAAATCTACTTACCTTTGCTACCGGTTGGCAAATGTAAGTGTGTGCATGTGCATGCACGCTTTGCTCATCCGCCATGCATGCACAGGATCTTCCACACATACACAGAGCATCAAACATGGACGTTATGACATCTGGGCGGGTGATCGGAGCCTGCTACCGAACGCGCCTGCAAAGGTAAGTAGAACAGCAGGGGGGGGGGAATCCACTGTGCCACGTAATTGAGATTAACTAGAAAGCAGGAAATCCTGCTTTCTAGCTAATATAAATTGTGCATCACAGCTGATCATCGGAAATACCGGCTTGCCCAAACTGGTAGCATTTCTTTTCTTTTTTTAAAGAATCTTTTATTTTTGAATAAACACAGACAAACACAAAAACACAAAAAACACCACAAAACCATCTTCCATTGCAAATTGTAGAAAGTGTATCAATTGGTTACAAAAAACTTTCATGCATTCCTTCCACAGTCATCACCTATAATTCAGATCAAATATTTTAAATCAAATATTTATATATATATTACTATCATCATACCCCAACCTTCATTTGACTATAATTGTTTTTACGTCCTTTTATATAAAATATTCCAAAATTTAAAGAAAAACCATGCAATGGCATTCCGTTAACTTTTTCCGTTATCATCCGGTAACCTTACATCTTTATGACATGTTCTAAATAAAAAATTGATTATCTTATATAAATAAAAATGTAATGTTTGTTCAAAACCTCAAATTTCCTAAAGTTCTTCACCAATTGCTTTGAAATTTTGACACAACATTGCATTCGAATATGTGCATGTTTTTATATACGTATATTATATAGATGTCACACGTGTGATAGGTAAAAACATGCTTTTCTCCCCTCTCCTCCCACCGGGCCTTTGCTGTCTGAGGCGGGGTGGCGCCTGCACCATCCCTCGGCTGCCTCCCCCCACCCTTAAGCCAGCCTCCCCCCCGCCCAGCCCAGCAAAGCTCCAGGGGAGGCGGAGACAGAGCATCTCCTCAGGCCAGCCGGCCGTGCACGCTATCCACAACCCTCTAACAGCGAGCCAGCTACAGCCTTGCCAAGGCAGCTCTGACGGGAGGAGGGGTGGCGGCTGTGTCAGCCTGAGGTGCAGTGGGGCTGGGGAGCCCGCTGAGTGCCCCAAGAGGTGGCAGCTGCAGCAGCAGCGGCATCTCTGGAGGAGGCCGCAGCTGGCGGGGGCTGCCTCGCATCCTTCCTCCTCCTCCTCATCCTGCTCCTCAGGGGATGCTGGCTGCCTCCTCTCGCCGCCGCTGCTGAGGAAAGCTGGGGCGGGGCGGCGGCCACCTTCTCCTCTCCTCCTCAGCCCGGCTGGGCCGGCGCCTAAGGGAGGTGTCGTCATTGTCAGTGACGGTGTTGGGCCTTCCGCCGGCCCCAATGCAGCAGCAGCCACAGCAGCCTGACTCAGCGGCTGAGGCGCAGTAGAGGAAGAAGATGGCGCAGCCTGCGATGCTGTCTCGGTGGCCCAACAGCAGCAGCAGCAGTGCTGGCTTGGAGGACTTCCCGCCCAACCTGCTGGCCCAGTCGACACTGCCTCCCCCGGCCTCCGATGCTGCCTCCATCTCGGTCTCCTCCTGCCCTCCTGGGGCATCTTCGCCGCAGAGCCTGGCGCTGCTCTCGCAGGGAGGAGGAGGTGTCAGGGGTCCGGCAGGCACCCAGTTGAAGAAGAAGAGTGGCTTTCAGATCACCACCGTCACCCCAGCGCAGATCTCGGCCAGCCTCAGCTCCAACAACAGCATCGCCGAAGACACAGAGAGCTACGATGACCTGGACAAGTCGCACACCGAGGACTTCTCCTCCTCTGAGATCCTGGATGTCTCGCTCTCCCAGGCCACCGACTTGGGAGAGCCCGAGCACAGCTCCTCCGAGGAGATGCTCAACAAATTCCACAAGGACAACAGCCTTGACGCCGTCTCCCCCAACCAGCCTCTCCCGGCCCAGCAGCCACGAGGCCTGACCAACAGCAGCACCCACCCACCGCCCCACTACACCCACGGGAGACACCCCCAGCCTTCCTCCCACGCTGGTGCCTGGAGGGGCCCCATCCAGCCCATCCTTCTGGAGGCTGCCCGTCGTGGGGAGCTTGGAGGGCACCAGGCTGGGGCCTGCAGGAGCGTCCTTCGTGGCAGCACTTGCAGGGGCCACCGTGGCTCACTTCCATGTCTCTGCTGGGGATGCCGTGGCCTGTGCAGCGAGTGGCAGGGCCCGCCTGGTGGGCAAGACCCTCACAAACCTTGCCACTGCTGGTAACAGCATGGCCCTGCCTGGAGGGAACCACCCTGGGAATGTTTCTTTCTTCACATGCTTTTGGTACATGTGCCAGGTCCAACGTCTTTCCAGCAATTGAAAATTGTTTCTCACATGGACAATTATATGTTGCATGTTCTAGAGTCGGGAAGCCAGACAATCTCTATATCTGCACAGACAATGGAACAACAAAAAATATTGTATACCCACAAGCATTGTGAAATTAAACATATTAGAAACTTGCGCTTTCTCTTTTCTTTCTTTTCCATTTAACCAGACTGGGCCACAGCAACGCGTGGCCCGGTACAGCTAGTATTTAATAACAAAGTTTCTAGACCTCCTTTCTTAATCACTGTTTACAATTTATATCCAATTTCCTTTTATCAAATCAGTACATATATATGCATTATTTTTAACTAAATTTGACTTAATTTTTTATTATAAGCTTTCATACATAACAGAATTTCTAAACTTCCTTTCATAGTCACCATTTGCAATTTATATCAAATTTTTTCTTATCAAGCCAATACATATGTATACATGCTCCGAGATCCTATTGTAATGCATTTTTATTGTACTTTACCTTCCCTTCCTTCCCTAAACATCTTCTGTCTCTGAAGCCTCAAAAATGGGGAATACAACAATTTCTAGGTTTACAATCTTCCCAACCTTCTAAAACTGTAATCTGATGCAGATTTGTCGTAAACGTCTTTTATATTGTTCTTGGTTTACATAGTTTTAAAAACTCAAAAATGTTCAACAATTGGGATGTTGCTTCAATAGGGATTAAAGAGTATCTTCCCCCCCAGCTCCCCAATCCTCCTCTGCTCACTGCCTACCTGGCTGCTTTTACTTCTCACTGGCAAATAGATTGTGGAGCCACAGGAAACATTCGCAACTAATCTGAAAAATTATATATGATAGGGATCATGATCATACATCCAGACAAACCTCCATCATATCCAAACAAACAAAATCAAGAGAAAAGCAGATAACATGTTGAAAAAGCGCTTCTGCACACAAACAGCGTGGGCAAAATATGCATTGGCCTGCTTCTCCACCCCTCTCCTTTTTGTTTCATTGTATGGCGAGAAGAGTGACCTGCAGAAGAAGAAGAAGGTGTGGTTACACCTGTTGTGGCCAGCAGAGCTGGCAGCAGAGTCAGACAGGGAGGAGATTGAGAAGGAGTATGGGCCAGTCCTAGAGGCTGGGGAAGGCTCGGACAAGTGCTCTGTGTCAGAGGCAGAGGCAGGGCCAAGGCTGTCTGGTACTGATCAGGTGCTTATGAAGCTAGAGAGCAGTGAGGCAGAGGAACAGCTAGAGCCTGTTCCCAATATGCGCATGCACAGAGCTGCCAGAAGAAAAGAACAACTCAGAAATCAGGGTACACTTGGGAGTAAAGTCACAGGTGGAAGGTGATTGGACCCTCCCATAGGAAATAAAAGAGGAGCAAAAGGGGAGAGGGCTTTTGCAGGAAATAATTCATTCGGTCAGTCATCAGATTCATTTCAGGAGTGTGAAGATGTGTCCATGAATCTCAGAGACTCTGTGCCCAGTCTTTCCTTGCACAGCATCTCATTTGGAAAATATTTACCTGGCAGCCTTCCAAAATAGATAAGGTCTGTAATCATAAATATTCCTTTGAAAGACTGTTTTCCAGGCCTTGCTGAATGTGAATGAGAGGAATTCACATTCATTTAATAAAAGGGGTTTTGCTGGGACCAGGATTCTGCCTCGTGCTTTTTGGGGAATCCTAGGTCAGAACAACACAGTCAAAGAGAGGACCTGGATCCCACACACTTCATCAAGGGCCAGTCACACACTATTTCAGCAGAAGGCCACTCACAAATATGAGCACTATTCTTGAGCAGAAGAATGAGGGGTGCCATCAGGAACGATGTCTGAATAGTCCAATGCCAAGGGGGGAATAAGTTGCTCGATGTTACCTTGTCTTTGTGGTTGGGAAATAACAAGGAACTCCCACTCATGTTGCCAGCTGGAAGCAGCTGCAGTAAAGAAGGGTGCTCACCCAGAGCTCACCCAGGACCCACCAAGCACATGGATCACTTTCTGAGCCATCTTGCATCTTAACAAGATGACCAGTCAATGGCAGAAGACTTCTTATATCTCTCTATATTTCTTTGCTGTTCTCTGGTGTTCATTCCGGCTTTCAGAAATGTTATACCCCAATATCATCAGGGGTGGGTTGCTGCCAGTTTTACTACTGGTTTGCAAACTGCATGCGTGCGTGCATTGTTCAATGTAAATTGCTCTTCGTGCATGCGCAAAACAATTTACAGTGAACTGTGCATGCACAGTCACTAAAAACCAAAATGGCAGCATCCCAGCAGCGCTGAGGGAACCGGTTCGGGGGCGTGGCAGGCCTGGGTTGCTGCCGGTTCTGCGACCCAGGCCTGAAATCCAATAGCAGTTCGGCCAAACCAGGCTGAACTGGGAGCAACCCACCTCTGAATATCATGGTTTATAAATTACAATATTTTGGTTCACACTAATTGTTAAAGCAAAACCAAAGAAACTATTTTGTGAGTTAGCATAATATGAGAGTAACCCAGATTTTTGCAGACTGTTGGCACCCTGCTTGTATTAAATGACAGTCCCAAATAAATTCCTTGTGAAGTCTACAGATAGGCAGGTTTTTTTTTAAATTCTAAACATAATGTTACAGCACAAATTCTGGCCCTTTCATATGAGCATGTGACTTTTCTGCAATGCAGAGGGAGTGGACTCGTTTACAATGTCACACAATCCTTCATTACCCTCCTATGGCAGACACTCATGTCTACAGACATATAAATGGGATCCTATCAGATGCAAAAGTGTCATTAAGTTGCACCAAACACTAGCTCAAAGTTTTTTTTAGGAAGAAGAAACAAATAATTATGGACTTCTCATTTTTGGAAATACAAAATCCAGCTGCTAAACTCAAAATTGTTTCCAACTTTTGCAAGATATACAGTACACAATTTCTTTGATAGATGGAAACATGCCTCACATTTATTTTGTCCTTAAGGTATGCTTTCCTTTTTACAAGCCCAGATAATATAACCCCAAATGAAGTGGCATTGGTAATTTTTTTAACTGATCCATCATATTAGTCACGTATGCTTTTTCATCGGGTACAGTGTTACAAGGTCTGCCTTACCTCACAAGATTTTTTTTCTAAATATGCAGACCAGCTGTAGGTCTATATAAGTTTTTGCTTTCTTTCCAGTTTTCTCTGCTTTCAAAGCTTGATGTAAATTGCAATACAAAAATTAACAAAGCCACTGCTGCCTTCAGCAGATACTGCTGACCTTGAGTTCTGTAAATTAAAAGAACAGAGCAGGCCTGTTCTTACTCTTTTAATCAGAGGTAATTTTGACAAACTGCTTCCATATACTTGCTAATGCTTTTCTAAGATACTCCACATCGTTTCAGCGCTCATTTCTATGTATGAAAGCTTTATTGTACTCCGTTATCCTATCTGCTACCTTCACACACACAGACACACACAGACACACTTTTGTACATACTTGTTTGTTCTCAGTTGCACACAGATTGACTTTTGTAAACTCCAGTCTAAAAAGCCTACCTGTAAAGCCCTTGGACCCACAGACATAGTGGTAAGACTGATTCAGCTTAAATCCTAAATTTCAAGTCACTTATCAATTACAGATGTCCCAAAAGAAAGGCTTCATTTCAGTCTCCTTACCATCCCAGCTACAAAAGCAATGGAGGACTACTTTTTATTTATTGAACATTTTCTCCTGCCTTCCCTGTGGGTCCTAAATTGTGATGACATTTGGACAGAGGTGGGTTCCTACTGGTTCGGACCAGTTCGGCCGAGTAGGTAGTAACTTGGCCTGCCATGACCCCGAACCAGTTCTCTCAGCGGTGCCATAGGCGCCGCCATCTTATTTTTTGCTTCTGCGCATGTGCAGGAACATTTTTTAAGTACTGTGCATGCATGCATAGCGCATCCCTGAGCGAACCAGCAGTAGCAGCAGCCGAGTCAAAAATTAGGATGCAACATTGATGAATAAAATATTAACTACAGCTGGAAGCGCATAATCAGTAACAAGAGTTGAGGTTACGTGGAATGTAAGCTACTTCATTTCTTTGTGCAGGTGTACCTGAAATTGTTGCCAGTTCAGAGTTTTTATATTTTAAATGTAAGAAGAAGGAGAAAAATATAAAATATTAGAAGAGCAATTGAAATTGAGTCAAATGATGCATGTAAAGTCAATCCAACTAATTGTGAAAGATTTGCAGCTCTTTAATGGAAATGAGAAACAGTTGACTAGTGCTATTATATCTATTCGGAACACATGTAAGTACCAATATGTGGTATTTGGAAGGATATTCCCCAAGTTTGGGAGTTTACACCATGATGTATTCAGATACTATCAGGTGCAAAAATTGGACCCCATATAAAATTCTAATTAATATGATTTATTGCTCATGCCTCTACACAAGAATCTAGTCAACTAATGGTCAGCCCTAAATTGGCGCAAATAAGAGTCAAAGGAATTCAAGAAGAATTGGACTTGGACAGTTTGTGGGAATGTATCTAGGCTAATTACTCACTTGACTCTGCCCCCAATCTCTTCTCTTACAGATACTGTATTACTGGTACACTATCCGTTTGTGTGAACAATTCTTCATAATGGATGGTGGTTCTCATCATTGAAAATAAATACATTTGAGAAAAAGAGAAAAAAATATGGATCTCTGGGCCACAAAAACATCTACTGTGTATTAATATTGGCTTTACTGAAATCTTATGTCTGAACCACCAAGTTGTGCTGCACTCTAGAATCACATTTCTGAAGCTGCATCCATTGAAATATCCACTGATAGCAATAAAACATTTTGCATAATAGTCTTTTTCACACCAAGCAAAGTTTTGGTATTGGGATAACTTGGAACTTTGGAAAATTAATTTGGAAGAGACAACATAAGAAAATGGATTTAGCGTTCATTAATAGCATCTGAAAATATTACATTTTAAATAAAATATTCTACATACATATTTTTTTTAAAAAATCCAATATAATAGCAAAGTGCATATTTCCAACACAGATGTATATTTCTCTCCACCTCTCTGTTTCTATAAGACTTAAGATAGTATTTTAAATTTCCAAATTGTATTTTTAATGTCTTATACTAGGAACATTTTTTTTCAAATGTCCTGGAAACTCTTACAATTTAGATTGCCAGATGAATAGCTTCTATATAGAACAGATTTTCTTTACTGTTTTTACTGTTATACACAGGAGTCATGAATGTTATTTTTATATAGTAAAGGACTTGTGTTAATCTTTCAATTATTTTGTTTTATTTTTAATTTTATTTTTTTTAGAAAACAGTTGTGATGAAATGTATGAGATCTAGCAGTTTAATAAAGCACATTTGTCCCCATTAGCTCTCATTAAAAAGCAGATTAGACTATGTTCCAATGATGAAAATTATTTTCTGGTGCCTGGTATTGATAAATGAGAAGTAATATGTATATAATATTCTACACCAGATTTCTCAGTCTGAATGGAGTGCCCATATAACTGAAAACCCAGCTTTGCAAATATAAAGATAATAAATGACAGAAATATTGTTTTCTAATAAAATATTATTGTAATAAAATATACTAAGTTAGAATACCATTCTAATAAAAATATAAAATCTCCAAAAAAAAAAACCTTTAAAAACCTTTTACTACCATTTTGTATTTATTCATTTTTTATTCATTCATATTCACACTACATTCATTGGATACGATCTTCATTTGCATAGACTACATCCACTGAATTCAGAACCTCAGGATTAATTTAAGTCCTGTTTGGCCATTGCAAGGAATTACTAAATTTGAATCCAACCTATTTTTTCTTATTTATTTCTAAGCCAATACAGTTTACAATGTAGCAGTTGACCCAGAACCTTCATTCAAACTGACATTTATTGTATTTTAGCACTTTCCAAAACCAGCCACCAACGTGGTCTAATTATAGTGGCACTTCATACATGATGGTCATTATAGATTTGTACTACAAGCCCTATAAGGCATTGCAGCAAACACGAAGAGGTAGGGCTTAGGAAATTCACACTGACTTGCTGTATACATCAATTCCCAATGTATGAATGAAGGCAAAACTTGAAGTAAACAAAGATTTTGGAAAATATCTTTCAAAGTATTTCTTTTCTCCTGTTCCCTCAATATTTCCATTAAACCAAAAGTCTTGACATCATAACAAGCTAGATTGCCAACTATTTTATATACAGAGAAATGGTGGTTACATTTTCTACAAATTATAACTCTTGAAATGTAAATCAGAATAATTGTCCAAATCAGTGATTGTTGAAACTGATTGACAAAGATCAAATAAAAAATGGAATAATTTTTGTGGTCTCATTAATGCCCAGAGCACCAATTCTTTTTTTAAAAAAAATGGATTGTTTGTTACTGTATATATAGTGTTTATATTAGCATACTGTTTGAACAGAGAAAATAGATATTTAAGATGAAAATGTGAATTTGGTATAATTCTGCAATGGCAAAGTCATCTTGTTTCAAGTAAAAACAGATGTTTGCTTAAAGTGAAAGCCCATCATTTATCTTAATTATGTTCACTGGTTTGGCCACCAGGAAAATCCATATGCACGCACAATGATCCAATTAAAATCAAAGCCCTTTCAATGAAGAATGCCATCAAAAAATGGTATGGCCCCCGTTAAGACCAGCAACATTTTAATTCTCGACTGTACTATATTACATCCCTTCCCCTACAAAGCAAATGGATTCTGCTAACCATGGCATCTTTGTTCACTTACTTAATATAGTCAAATGTATTTCTGTAATTAAAATTCAGAAACTATAACTTTGAACCATTAATAACTATGAGAGGACGTGTAGTAACGCAAACATTTAAAATGCACCCAGGACTAGTACTGATCCATTGGCAGTTAATAATTTACCTTTGCCCAAACCTGAGCAAGAAATTGTAGTTCATCCTGCTGAACAAATGGAACTAAAATACTCAAGTCCTAAGACTAAACTTCCAAAAAAGAAAAGGTAGTGTCCACGGCTGGGCTGTTATGGGTTCACCGGGTTCGGGAGAAACCATGGCTAGCGTTATGGCCGGTTCGGAGAACCTCCAAAACCGTTATGGCCAGTTTGGAGAACCTCCAAATCCCACCCCTGGCTGGCCCTGCCCACCCCTCCCCTCCCAGGAATCTCCACGCAGATGCAAGGTAAGTGCAGGACCTACCCAGCCCAGCCAGCCATGCGCACTATCCACCACCCCCTCACAGCGACCCAGCTACAGCCTCGCCAAGGCAGCTCTGACGGGGGGCGGTGGTGTCAGCTGAGGCGCAGTGGGGCTGGGGCGCCCGCTGTGTGCTCCATGAGGCGGTGGCTGCAGTGGCAGCAGCATCTCTGGATGGGTCCGCGGATGGCGGGGGCTGCCTCATGTCCTTCCTCCTCATCCTGCTCCTCAGGGGATGCCGGATGCCTCCTCTTGCCGGAGCCGCTGATGGAAGCGGGGTTGGGAGCAGCGGCCACCTTCTTCTCTTCTCCTCCTCAGCCCGGCTGGGCCAGCACCTGAGGGAGGTGTCGTCATCGTCGATGGCAGTGGCGGGCCTTCTGCCGGCCCCAATACAGCAGCAGCCAGGAGCAGCCTGACTCAGCAGCGGAGGCATGGGAGAGGAAGAAGATGGGGCAGCCCGCAATGCTAGCATGGCGGCCCGGCGGCAGCAGAAGCAGCAGCACCGGCTTGGAGGACTTCCCAACCGACCTTCTGGCCCAGCCGACGCCGCCTCCCCCGGCCTCTGATGCCGCCTCCATCTCAGTCTCCTCCTGCCCTCCTGGGCCATCTTCACCGCAGAGCCTGGCACTGGTCTCGCAGGGAGGAGGAGGAGGCATCGGGAGTCCAGCAGGCGCCCAGTTTAAGAAGAAGAGCGGCTTCCAGATCACCAGCGTCACCCCAGGGCCAATCTCGGCCAGCCTCAGCTCCAACAGCAGCATTGCCGAAGACACGAAGAGCTACAATGACCTGGACAAGTCACACACTGAGGACTTCTCCTCCTCCGAGATCCTGGACGTCTCGCTCTCCCGGGACACCGACTTGGGGGAGCCCGAGCTCAGGTCCTCCGAGGAAATGCTCAACAACTTCCACGGGGCCGACAGCCCCAATGCCATCTCCCCCAACCAGCCTCACCCAGCCCAGCAGCCCCGAGGCCTGACCAACAGCAGCACCCACCTGCCGCCCCACTACGCCCACGGGAGACACCCTCAGCCTCCCTCCCATGCTGGTGTCTGGAGGGGCCCCATCCAGTCTGTCCTGCCGGAGGCTGCCCATCGCAGGGAACTTGGAGGGCACCAGGCTGGGGCCTGCGGGAGTGTCCTCCATGGCGGCTCTTGCAGGGACCACCATGGCTCACTTCCATGCCTCTGCCGGGGGAGCCATGGCCGGTGCAGTTAGTGGCAGAGCCTGCCAGGTGGGCAAGGCCCTCACAAACCTTGCCGCTGCTGGTAACAGCATGGCCCTGCCCGGAGGGAACCACCCTGTGAATGTTTCTTTCTTCGCATGCTTTTGGTAAATGTGCCCGGTCCAACGTCTTTCCAGCAATTGAAAATTGTTTCTCACATGGACAATTGTATGTTGCATGTTCTAGAGTCGGCAAGCCAGACAATCTCTATATCTGCACAGACAATGGAACAACAAAAAATATCGTATACCCACAAGCATTGTGAAATTAAACATATTAGAAACTTGCGCTTTCTCTTTTCTTTCTTTTCCATTTAACCAGACTGGGCCACAGCAACGCGTGGCCCGGTACAGCTAGTACTTAATATATCTTGTGGAAAATGAAGAATAATGGTGACAATGAGGTACAATAATAGTAATGTATATAAATATATTTGATTTGATAATATGTGAGCCTATATGAATTGTAAGTGATGCCTATGGAAGGGATGCCCAGAAACCTTGTAACCAACTGACACACTGTGATGGAAGATGGCTTTATGTTTTTTGTTTTGTTTGTTTGTGTTTGTCTAAAAATAAAAAACTTTTCAAAAAAAACACCAGGAGCCACAAAACCTGGAGGGGCGTGTCTCCCCAAGCGACCGAGGCACACTCAGCTTCCAACCAAGGGCCGGAAGAAGCTTCAGCAAGGGTGAGGCACCAGAGAATCAGCCTCGGCCACTTTTCCATCCCCGCCATCACCCTTACTTTCTCAGCCAGGTGAGGAATGACTGGGAGAGGAGGGAGAGGGGCAGGGCCAGCCAGTGATGGGACAGGGAGCGGGTTGCTGACATCCATCTTAGCAGAAACAACAGAAAAGCATTTCCATATTTTTGCTGCTAAAACTGTAAGAACAGGTTCCCTATGAATTAGGTTGACTCAAAGGAGAGTTTATATTTTTAAGAAAGAACAACTAAACTGATGAAGGAATAAAACTTCCTAGGTTTCCAGAGGCCACATGTTCATTTGAATATACACCAAATAATTTTTACAAGGTCTGAAATTAATAAGAGCTAACAGTAGAACATGTGCCAACATATAGGATGGATTTTTTTTCGGTCATTCCCTTCTTATTAAAGAAGTAAATCACCTTGAAATAATGTATAAAAGGACAATTTATAAGCCAGATGTTTCTCCTTTTTCCCACCTTTTTTCACTTTTTTTAATATACTGTCAGTCCCATCATTCAGCCTCTTTCCATGTGTACCCGCAGGGATCCCATGCACACTCACAGTAGGTGAAAAGGCTATAAAACAGATTCTCAAACTATCATGTTCAGACATTCCTCTTAGCATGGGATTCAATCTAAGTAAAGTGATGGGTATTAATAGTTACAATCCAATTGAAATGATGGTAATGTTCTGTAATCAAATTCTTTATAAAGGTTTCACGTGGAGTTAAATCTACTTAAGACTCAGAAGAAGGAATATTTAGAATTGAGAGATACTCTTAAGATTGGCCAGAAGGCTGAGCAACCTCTGCATGGGATTAGCTAAGCAAATATAGGCATTAGCGTGAAGTCTAAATGGTTAAAAGGTAGTTTTTCTAGTAGTACCTGGTGATCAGCTACACCATTTTTGCCTTAAAAACACGGACCTGAGTTGAGATAGACACAAAAGCTCTTCTTAATTGCAAGGGAAGGAGAACTTTGCCAGAAGGAAAACATAGTCTGTGCTTTTACCCTTTCTTTCTTTCTTTCTTTCTTTCTTTCTTTCTTTCTTTCTTTCTTTCTTTCTTTCTTTCTTTCTTTCCTTCCTTAACATTTAAAGAATCCTTTAGAAGAATAAAATATGCTTGCCTGCCTATTAAATGCCCCCTTTCTGGAAAACCAAACAAGATGATGTTGAATTATTGGGGCTATCATATATGGGCTGCAAAATTCAAAATATCAGTAGATAGCAGCAAAGAGTTAGTAGTTGCTTAAAATCTCATCGCTGATGTCTAATGATCACCTTCATATTAAGCTCCAGCATCCTTACCACTTTCTCCTCCATTTTCCTCCATGACAGTCCTCTGGAGTAGACCAGTCTACAGTTCATGACTAGTGCAAAATCATCTCGTCATTTCCGTGTCTTGGTCTATCAATGTACCCAGTTCTCCATCCCTTTAATGAACTCAATCCTACTTACCATTTTTCCTCATTCCATGTCCTCTTATTACTGCTATATTATTCCATACTCCTAAGCAGTAGGAATTACTTCAGGTATGACAAATTATATATTTCAGTAATTGGATGCACGTTTTGGCATACTATCATTGGTAAATCTCTTGAGTAATATTCATTGTACTCTCTTATGTTGTATTGTGTTTGCTCCTGAAACATACTTCCCAGATGCCAATATTTTTGGGGTCTTTTGTTCATAACCAAGATGGTAAAGATATAAGAGGGATTGGGAAAGGACAGTTTGGTCCAATGGTTAAGGCTATGGAGTTATTACTTGAAAACTTGACATTAGGCTAGAAAGCAGGAGGCCGGGAGTTCAAGTCCTGCCTTAGCCATGAAAGCCAGCTGGGTGACTTTGGGTCAGATAGACTTTCATCCCAACCCACCTCACAGGGTTGTTGTTGTTGTGGGGAAAATAGGAGGGGGAAGGTTTGTTGGATGTGTTTGCTGTTGTATATTTTAAAAAATAAAATGGAAAATTCTGGATCACAAACAGAATTACAAGTTTGGGCTGGCCTGATCTGGTGAATATATCTATGGCAGACATGAGTTCCTGCCAGCATTACTACCAGTTTGGCGCGCAAAAAAAATCCACTTTCTGGAAGTATACGTTATACTCTGCTATTTAAAAGAAGATACAATAGCACTGAGCCTCTTCCGATCAAGCATTTATTTTAAAATTTTAATTTTTTAAACAAATTTACAAAAATTTGTTGTTGTCTAGAACAATAATAAAGCAGTCTTTTAAAAAATTGTCGAATAATTTATAGTTATTGACTTACCTCCTCGCAGCAAACAGCAAGTTTCAGTATAGCCTGATTAGCACAAGAAAAAAAAAATCTGCCTCCCAGCAATTTGCCTCTTGCAGCAATCAACCCATTTCTCTTTCAATTTCAGTTTCAGCACGATCCTCCAAATGATCAGCTGTTTCAGGCTGCAGGGATTGCCATAGCCCCAGGATGGCGAACCTATGGCACGCGTGCCACAGGTGGCACGTGGAGCCATTTGTCAGGGCACACAAGGCGTTGCCCTGTCAGCTGGCCAGCACGCATGTGCGGGCTGGCCAGCTGAGTTCAGTCTTTTTCGCCCTCCCCCAGAGGCTTTATAGGAGCCTGGGGAGGGCGAAAAGAGCCTTCCCCTCCCGGAGGCCCTCTGGAGGCTTCAGGAGCTTCCCTGAAGCCTCTGGAGCACAAAAAAACAGCCCTATGGGCAAACATGAAGTTTGGGAATGGACTTCCGGTTTGCTCGTAGGATCGGTTTAAGCCCTCCGAAGGCTTCAAAGTTCAAAGCCTCCGGAGGACTTTAAAGGACCCTACAAGCAAACCGGAAGTCACTCCCACTTTGCTCGTATAGTCCTTTTTAGTCCTCCGGAGGCTTCAGGGAAGCCTCCTGAAGGTCCCTGAAGCCTCCGGAGGGGCTCCGGGAGGAGCAGGGGGGTGGCTGTTTTCACCCTCCTCAAGCTCCTATAAAGTCTCTGGAGCCTGGGGAGGGCGAAAAAAGTATGGAAAAATGGGGGGAGCACCTTTCATGCGGGCATGCCCACTGGGGGTCACACATTGCGTTATGAGTGTGGCATGCCTGTGCACGATCCCCCTGCGCTCCCCCCGCATGGCACGCAAGCCAAAAAGTTCGCCATCGCTGCCATAGCCTATTGCCACCTCCGCAAGCCCTATTTTCCCCCTTTGCTGCAAGGAGGTAAATTGCTTGGAGGCAGAGGCCAGCGGGTGGGGGCCAGCGGCTGGGCAGGGCTACATTCAGTGTATAAGACACACCTAAATTTTCACCCTCTTTTAGGGGGGGAAGTGTGTCTTATATTCCAAAGAATACGGTACTTTTGAGACATTCCAATTGCAGTACTGCCTTTAAACACAAAAGTTTTCCAAAGGATAGGTGGCTTAGTAAGGTAGTCATAATTTCTGCAGTTTGTGGATTTATCTGTGGAAGACCTTATAAATGGCAACATAATTCTGTCTTCACATTATCTTTGAGAGGGGAGATTTTTTCAATAGTAATGAGTATTGCTTCAATTACTTCAAATAGGAGTCCTTCGGAGGCTGTTTATTCTTCTTCATAAGGTTCCGAAGCCCTGACCCAAGTCCAGTCCTTGAGGGCATTACTGCAACAGTTATTTTCTCTCTCCTAAACCTTTTGGGTGTGCCAGCAAAAATATTCCCCAAGCAGATGGTGTCCTGGCTTTTTGTTCTGGAACTGCAGTAGCAGGTGTTGAGAAAACTTTTCATCCTGTTAATGCCTGAATGTGGAGCTATCATCCTTTGAGAAAACCACAGCAAAGAGAAAACAGCCTCAGGATTCTCCATTTATCAGAAGGAAATGTTCATAAATGCAACTCCTTTCATGGAACTGATTAATATTTCAAACAAATGAGCACCCCAGAAAGGAGAACTTGCTGTTTAGAGCGGGGCTATAAATTATGGGGGATTACACCAGAGACAGGTTTGGGAAACGAACCACACTTTTCAGATTGGCCTGGATGTCTGCAATCTCCAAACAGTTTATAGTTACATTCTAATTTATCTGCTGCATCTAGCCGGGTTGTTTCAATCTATTAGCACTGAATGTCTGGTTGAGGTTTTTTTTCTTTTTTTTTGTAATGAAACCTTTGGCATTCTTAGCTGAGGCCCCCTTATCCCTTTGTTACATAGCAAGAAAGGCTGAATAATACTTGCTCTTCTCAAAGCACATTGAGTCGAGAAAAAGATAGCAACGGCAACAAGGAAACAATTCGGAAATACTTTCAAGCAGTGGAGGGGTTCAAATAATTTAACAACCAGTTCTCTGCCCTAATGACCAGCTGGGTAGGCATGGCTCGGTGGTAAATGTGACTGGGTGGGCATGGCCAACTCAACGTCACTCAGGTCGATGGGCGCTTCGCCTTAGCTGTTACAATGTAATAAGGGTTAACCAGAGAGGCAGTTTCTGTAAGCAGGGCAATAAAGATTAGGCTAGAAACACAAAACACTCCTAGAAACATCTCCCTCCACTGGCTCTGCCAGTGGAGGGAGATGGGGCAATAGCAAGAAGACTCAGATCACAAAAATAAACAAGAAAATCATATTATTATAAACTGACCGAAAGTGACAATGGAATTATATCTGGATTTTATACTGTAATGTCTAATCTGATTGAATTTAGTAATAGAACTAATATGCTGATTGTAATCAATTATATACCAATGCATTATATATAAATGTATACTATGAGTATGGAGGGAGGGGCGCCTGTCACACTTTGCAACTGCCAAAATTTGTATACCTGTCCATTTACCCTTTTCCCTATAAATGTTGAAAAACCAATAAAAAAATTTGTTATTAAAAAAAAAAAAGATTAGGCTAGAAACAACACCAGAATGTTTCCTTCCTGCCTTCCTTACAGGATTAGCCCTGTAAAGTGGAAAAGAACAAAAGGAGATTTCTTCCAACAACCGGTTCTCTGAACTGCTTAGAAAGTTAACAACCGGTTTTCCTGAATAGGTGAGAACTGTCTGAATCCCACCACTGGTTTCAAGGCTGGTTTTATACCTGTATAAATTTTGGGCTCAACTTACAACCACAGTTGAGGCCAAAATTTATTTTGCTGAGTGAGAAATTTGTTAACTGAATTTCCGTTTTACGACCGTTTTTGCCACGTTTGTTAAATTAGTAACATGCTGTCACGATCCGGCATTCACACTGAATGCAAACAGAGAGTCAGCTTGTTTGGTGGAAAACTTTATCTCTATTTAATATTAGGTGATAACCAGCACTAAATGACAATGATACAAAGGTAAGCAAATCCAAGTCAGTTCTAACCAAGTTGACACCATCACTCTTATATATACCATTACCCCACTCAGCTCCACCCACAACTTCACCCAGATGACACCCAACCTCCATCACCAATCACCATGACCCACACCCTCAGCCACACCCCCACTCAGTGTCATCATAGCCTCCTTCCTGGTTAGCCACATCCAAGCAGGAGAGTTACTCTGCAGAGCGGTGAGGGAAGCCTTGCAGAGCCACATGCAGCTACAGGCTCAGCCGACATCAGAGAGTCAACATCAACGTGGCAGTGTTGGTGGCATGTAAGTATGGCTGAGCGGGCGTAGCGATGGATAGGCTCCCCCGTGAATGGCAGCCCGAGAGCTGACATGCCGCCCCCCTACCACTGGAGAGGACCCTGGAAGACAAAAAGCGCTATTAGGGGTATCCTCTATAGGTTTATCAGGGTATCGATGGTGGAACCAGGCCATCAGTCATGGTGTGCGAATCTCAGATGACCTCACCCACAATGTGTCTGTAAACGGGTATCCCTTCCAAACTACTAAACACTGTAAAGTGCCATGATGACGACGGGAATCTACTATCTGTTCAATTTCATAATGGTGTTCACCATCAACCTGCACCGGAGACGGTGGTGTTGGAAGATTACATAGCCCAGTGGTGGGTTTGAGTAAACTGCTGCGAAACACCAGGTAGGTTTTCCCCAACAGGGGAGGCAGCTTTAGTTCTACCGTGAGGGAAGCCTTGCAGAGCCACATGCAGCTACAGGTTCCGCCGACATCAGAGAGTCAACATCAACGTGGCAGCGTTGGTGGCGTGTAAGTATGAGCGGGCATGGCGATGGATGGGCTCCCCCCTGAATGGCAGCCTGAGGGCTGACACATGCTTGTTAAGTGAATCTGGTTTTTCCATTGACTTTGCTTGTCAGAAGACCCAATATGTAAATGATCATACAACTCGGGACACTGCAGCCATCATAAATCAGAGGTGGGATTCAGCAGGTTCTGATCAGTTCTGGAGAACCGGTAGTGGAAATTTTGTGTAGTTCACAGAACCAGTAAATATCACCTCTGACTGGCCTCGCCCCCATCTATTCTCTGCCTCCCGAGTCCCAGCTGATCGGGAGGGAATGGGGATTTTACAGTATCCTTCCCCTGCCAAGCCCCCAAAGCCATGCCATCGGGGTGAAATTCAGCAGGTTCTGACAGGTTCTGGAGAACTGGGAGTGGAACTTTTGAGTAGTTCAAAGAACCAGCAAATACCACCTCTGGCTGGCCCCAGAGTGGGGTGGGAATGGAGATTTTGCAGTATCCATCCTCTGCCACGCCCACCAAGCCACACCCACAGAACCGGTAGTAAAAAAATTGAATCCCACCACTGGTCATAAATGTGAGTCAGTTGTCAAGGATCCAAATGTAAATCACGTGACCATGGCAATGCTGCAATGGTCATAAATGGGGGGGGGAAATGGCACCAGGCGAGAAAGCAAGAGGCTGTGAATTCAAGTCCTGCCTTAGCCATGAAAATCCTTTTGCGCCAATCATTATCTCTCTTGTTATGGTGGGGAAAATAGGAGGAAGAATATATTGGATATTTTTGCTGCCTTGAATTATTTGTAAAAATAATAAAGGCAGGAAATAAATAAACAAAGAAACAGTAACTCTTAAAACTGCCTAGAGAACTAAGGCTTCATTTCCCTTAATTAGCATGCTATAAACCTGCTCTCCTTTCATGATTGGTTAAGTTCATGTTCCGTTTTCCTCCACCAGCTCTCTAGACTTCATTTCAGCTGTTCCATCTCTTCTAGCTCCCAGAGGTGGGTTGCTGATTTTTTTACTACCAGTTCGGGCATGCTCCTGCGCTTGTATGACACTTCTGCGCATGCGCAGAAGCATCCAGATGCGTGGGCGAAGCCTCCCACCGCTGCTACTACTAGTTCGCCTGATCCGGGCAGAACCGGAAGCAACTCACCTCTGCTAGCTCCTCATTAAACCATACAATCCTCCAGGATCATCCAACGGAAAGGAAATAAGTGCTATTATTTTGGGTTCCAAAATGCCTATTCTGGATCTTTTCAGTAGCTTCTACGTGAAATGCTGAGTGTGTGCATGCCCTGGCTCTAACTCAACCAAATATTAAGGTTGAGAGAGAGAAATGGAGAATTTGGATGGAGAAAGGAGTCAGATGAAAAGCTTTCTTCGAGCGGTTGGCTGGATCCCTAAATAAGACCATTCCACACTATAAAATATTTTACAGATTCCCTTGTTTGGTAGGTTTTTTTTTTCAACTGAACTGCTTCCAAGAGTCTGTTTTTTACAGAAAGTTGATCTGAGTGGAAAAGCCTGAAGCTTTTGACAAACTCAGCTACAAATGCTATTCAGTAAGAAAAGATTCAATGCGCGTAGAAAAATAGAACGGCAGAAAAGAAGATTATGCTGCAGCTTTGGAGCTGACACACAACTTGTTTTGCACATAGGAAGGTTCATAGCCATGAATATATTTAAACAACCCTAAAGACAGCTAAAAATCGTATCTGGAATGTCCATGTTGCCACGGCTTCTGCTTCCCAATTGTTCAAAAGCAATCTGCCATCATCTTCAAAACACCAGCTCACAACTTCCCAATTCCATGCAGATGATGATGATGATGATGATGATGATGATGATGATGATGATGATAATAATAATAATAATAATAATAATAATAATAATACATTTGATTCCAGGACCCCACTTAAAAATCCCATTGGTTTCTAGGAAGGGGAGGTGACAAGGCTAATAAGCCACTGTTCTGTTTGAAAGGCCTGAAGTCTAAGAATCACAGATATGTAAGGGCAGGGATTCTAGCAGGGATGGCATTGCTTGCTGATAGGTTCCCTGCATGAACTGCAACATTTTTCCAAAGCCAGTTATTACAAATGCAGATGAGCCAGAAAAAAATATATATCAAATTGCATAGAATCCTCTGGAGGGAGCCTTGTCTAGAGCAAGATTTATTACTTAATTACACTGAATGTATCAATGACCCTTGAGCAGTTAGGGGGCATTGCAGACCAAGATTCTGAAGCTGGATTTTGAAAAGCACCAAAGAAGCAAGAGACTGCTAGAAAAATTAACCATGCAGACTGACAGTCAGATGCAAAACTCTACCCTAAAAAGAGAGCAATCAGTAGTGTCACTCCGCCCATTTTTCCTCCTGTTTTTTTTTTTTTTAAGTGGAGCAGAACTAATGTTTATTTCTGGGTTTCTTAACCTGATTCTTTTAATGCCCCGCTTTAATGTACAAAAACCACCTTGATTGAATGCAATTATTAGTATCATGGGAATGAAATGTCATTAAAATCGTTTCCCAGGGAACAAGACAGGCTGTCCTGGAACCTGAAATCCTCTTGTACTCTTTACAAAGTCAAGCACACAGAGAGACAAGACAAATAATCATAGGTAAGTACTAGGTAAGTACTAGTAAGTACAAGACAAATATTACATAGGTAAGTAATCATAGGTAAGTACCGTGCAAACAGGTGAGGAAAGTAAAATATCCTCAGGTGGGTGGTGATGACAATTCTAAATCTGTATAGGTAGAATTTGTGAGGTTGCAATGCGTCAAATGATATTGGGTAGGGTGGCTGCTTGTATATTATTTTTCACTTTCCTGGGAAGGCATCAACTTGCTGAACGTACACGTTTTTAAAAGGGTGGAAGAAACAATGAATTTATCCTGGGAAAGACAAAATCTGAACAGCTGGATGAGGAGCACACAAATCTCATGCGCCAACTTTTGTGATTTCTCTTTGGGGACATTTTTTTTCTGTCCAGAAAACCAGTTTTCTTCAGAAGTTATCTTAATAATTTAAGCACCGACTTCCATGAGAAAGAATTAATTATATGTTCTGCTTAAATTAAATCTTTATTGAGACGCACTTGTTATTCAATGTCATGTCTCCATTTAATTTCCATTTACTAAATAATTGATTGGTGTTAGTGTAGTTCAGTGGTGGGATTCAAAAATGTTTACTACCAGTTCTGTGGGCATGGCTTTGTGGGCATAGTGTGGCTTGGTGGGTGTGGCTTGGTGGGCGTGGCAGGGGAAGGATACTGTAAAATCTCTATTCCCACCCTACTCCAGGGGAAGGTTACTGCGAAATCCCCATTCCCTCCTGATTAGCTTAGACTCGGGAGGCAGAGAATAGATGGGGGCAGGGACAGTCAGTTTACCGGTTCTCTGAACTACTCAAAATTTCCGCTACTGGTGAGAACCTGCTGAGTGCCACCTCTGGTGTAGATGTTCTATATGTGGCTTGTATCCAAAGCTCACCTTTACTTAGCTGAAACCTCTTGCACTGTTCTAAGTCAAGATATTCAAAGTTTCCTCCCTTTGCAAACTAATTTATGAACTTTTGCAGCTCTATTTATCCGAACAATTTGATCTGGCATACATACATACATACATACATACATACATACATACATACATACATACATACCATTTGTTGTTCAAAGAATCATCCTACGTTGGAATGCAGCATCTCTTTGCAAATGTTTTGTGATTAGATATCATAAATCCATTTCCTAATCTCCATCAGCTTCTTAAGAATGTCCAGTCCATCACTGATCAATTCTGTCATCTCTAAGTCTTTAGAATTCTTGCCCTGTTCAGCCTTCTCCAACAAGCCTGCAGTTTTCAAACCTGGCTCCTTCTCCTTCAAATCTGCCAGCAACAAATTAGATTCCAATCCATCTGATTGTAAGTCTGGTTTAACTGCTGTTACTTGTATCTGAATGTCATCTTTGGGTTAATTTAATGCAAGGATATTCTTCATGTTATATTAACAAGTATGCAAGACTGGCTAATGCAGCTCTAGTAATAAGCTGTGATGTCCAGAATAACTATCTATTTCAAAAGTAAATCTGATTCAGAATGTAATTCAACTTGGAAACCATTTTGCAATTGTAACTCTCTATGGTTGCGAAAGTTGGACCTTGAAAAAGCAAGACAGAAACAAAATCAACTTGCTTGAGCTCTGGTGCTAGAGAAGGCTCCTGCATATTCCTTGGACAACAAAGGTGACTAACAAGCAAGTACTGGAATACAAAACATCAGACATGTCACTGGAAGGCAAAATCACAAAACTGTGTCAAACTTACTTAAATGTGTCATATGGGGGAATTTACTGAATGGTGCAGTGACTTAGAGGTGGAGCCCTTTCCTCACAATCAGGAGGGTGTGAATTTGATCCTAGGTAGCAGCGGGGCATAATGAGTAAATATCAGCTGCGAACTCTGCATTGGTGACAGGAAGGGCATCCGGCCAGTAAACACTTAGCTCTATTCAGTTTCCCTGACTCCACCCCGATGCAAGGGATTTACGGGGTCATTAAAAGACAAAAAAAAATTATGGGGGAATTTACTGAGGAAAGCAATTGTGTTTGGTAGAGTTAGGGGTAAATGGAAACCAGGCCATCAAAGAACATAGAGCATAGAAAAACTCGTAGAGCAAGATTGGAAGATATGGGGAGAATCACCAAGAGTTGGACATGACTGAATCATGGATAACAAAATCATCACTAGCTTGGTCCGACATCCAAAATTTAGGTTCCTCTTAACATAAACATAACTGCTTGGATACAAAGGAGTAATCTTAATCTCTTTTTGCAATTTACATTGTGCTGACCACTGCTGTTGGTGTGCAATTTTTACTTGGATGTTAACAATGTTTTGGGGTTTTAAAAATGCTGCAGTTATTCAGTTACTTCAAAAAAAAGCCTAGTGAAAATTTAGAAAGTTTAATCTAATTCTAATCTGCTTGTAAATTCTCCGATCATCCACTTTATGCATTATTTTCCTTTTGTTTCCCTCTTTTTTTCCATTTCAAAAGAGCCCAAATAAGCAAAGATATGGTCAGATCGGCCCAATCATCCAATCTCCTGCTTCACTTTTTTTCAAGTTGCATACTTTAATAGCACATAATGAAACCTGTGTTATCTTTTTGAGAAAGGAGGAAGGAGAAGAACTAATATTTGTTACAAAAACAGAAGCAGTGAATGTAGAAAGCCAACATTTATCGAGGTTTCAACTTTTATATGTTCCTCTCTTTAGAGAATCAGACTGTCAAGTGCCAAAAAAAGACTATTAACAGCCTCACAAAAACTTCCTTAAACTGGATATGTACAGTTCAGGATGGGAGGTAAGAAATTTTAATGGATTAAAATGGGGATGCTTTCTTAAGTTTCCATTTTGTTTTCTAAACATTCATTGACTGTTGAGCATCATGGATTGTTACTAGCTCAGACATTTTTTAAATACTTCCAATTAGCTTTTATTTGAGGGTTTTTTTTATGTTTCCCCTCATAAAACCTTTAAGCAGATTAATTGTGCCTGTGAAGTTTGTTTGTAAGTACAGCTGGCTTGGCTTCAAGTTTGCTTTACAAATGGGATGTCTGAAAAATATCCTCATAAAACTGAAGGGTGGATCTTCAAACAAGCAGTTCTTTATCAGAACAGAGATCCAGATTAAAGCAATAGGCAGAAACATTGTCCATATCTTTAAAAGCGTGTTTGTGTGTGTGTGTGTGTGTGCCTGCGCGCGCGCATAAAGGATCTATGCAGAAAGAAGCCAATTTATTTCATAAATTCATTTTAAGAGAAGAAAAGAAAAGAAAGAGTTTGTAAAAACACAATACCTCCTAGGAACTGAGCAATCCACACAATAAATGCAATAATCATATAAATGGGTGCAGGAACTGCTCTTCTGTATATCTTGGGAGTACTGCACTGCGGGATGATTGGAAAGGATGGATGAGTTTTCAGACCAAAGCAAATTCTGACTATAAAACCAGATCAAAAAGGCTTTATTTTGAAAGCGCACCTTTAAAGACTATTTGAAAGATACGCTGTTCAGCTGTTAAATGTCTTGTAGGTTTTCCAAGTTCTTTAGTGAACTTTCTTCATAAAATCTCTATTATTTCCAGCAAAGATTAATGAGAGGGTTATTAAAAAAATAAAAAAAAAAGTTGGATAGAGTTGCTGTGATTGTGAATACGGGTCATCACACTGCATTGCTTCGGAATGTTTTTGTAAGTTCTGTGGACATAACTATTTTTGGATTCAAGTAGACTCCAGTCTGTTTTTCATCTTTCCCTGATATTTGTCACCCTCCCCTTTTCCGTACAGAAAAGCAAATGAAAACTCTATTGACAAAATAGTCTCTGATGCTATATAACAGCACAAATTTATAGATCCATCTTTCCATTCATTTGGGACAATACTCTATCTTATTGAGCAGTGCTGCACTTTCTTTATGGCAAAGGCAGAATTATTTGCAAGTCATTGTTATTATTTCAGGATGTTCTAACATACTTTATTAATAAAAATCAGTTGAGTTATCTTGCACCGGTCCCATTTTTATTGTGGACTTTCTGTTATGTAAGACTAGGAGAAAATAATATGGTCTCAGCAACCACATAGACCTGGCATCCTCTCAGGGGCTACTCAGTGAGTAAACGAATAATGGTAAGCAATTGTCTCTGAATCTTGTCTGTAGTTTTGGCACTACTTGGCCAATCCTTAGTAAGATAAATTAAGCTAATCTAAGCAGAGTCAGGCCAGGTTAGGACTTCAGTGGAAACTACAACTAGATTTAGAGTTGCCGCAACTACGCGTAGGCATCACCTCATACCTACATTGCGAAGGGGTTGCTGGGTAATACTGAGCCGAGGTGGCGCAGTGGTTAGAGTGCAGTACTGCAGGCTACTTTATCTGACTGGTAGCTGCAGTTCGGCAGTTCAAATCCCACCGGCTCAAGTTGACTCAGCATTCCATCCTTCCAAGGTGGGTAAAATGAGGACCCATATTGTTGGGGGCAATAGGCTGACTCTGTAAACTGCTTAGAGAGGGCTGTAAAGCACTGTGAAGCGGTATATAAGTCTAAGTACTATTGCTATGGGTAAGTGTAGATTGCAGATGGCTTCAGCACACCTCCCAAATCCCAGCTACACCTTGTGTGGAGGTGTACATTCTGCATGCTGATAAGTTGATCTGACTTCCTGTTCTGTGTCTTTCTGAGTATGGAACAAATGCTAGTCTTTTGAGATTTTAACAAAGTATTCTATTTTGTTCTCAGTGTGAAACAAAAACCTGGCTGTTTTCGGAAGTGTCATTTTGAGCATTTAAACCATTCCAAGCACTCTACCTCAGCTGTTCTTTTATGGCTTGTAATTAGGTTGTCTATTTGCAACCATTTCCAAACAAGTCATTAAAAAGTGAAGTGCAGCTATGTTTCTGCAGTTATTGAGCTAAACTAGATGGCGTGGAACACTGAAAGAAAAAAAGCCATTAAGCATTTAACTAGATAGAAGATTGCTTGCAGCTGACTTTCAATCGCCTTGCCTGGTACATTGCTGCTCAAAATAGAAAAAGATTGCATATAGGAAGATAGGACTGTTGTACTCTTGTTGTACTGCACTTTATTTACTGGCAGGCAGGTAAGCACAAACACAGGTAAACACCTGTTGACATCTAAAGATGTCTAGTACAATTTTGGCTACTTTGCTAAGCTTCATCATCTATGTGCACTCTATGAATTCATTCAATGGTCTGTAGAAATATTTGCAGACTGCCCTCCAAAATTTTTTTACAACTGCTCATCTTGCTGATGTTAAATTTCAACAAATATTTTAAAATGGTGGCCTGCAGTGATTTGTTGTACATTCTGTTCCTGTTTCTGATAGGAGCCCTAGCACTCCTTTTGTTGTTTGTTTGTTTGTACCAGCAATTATCCTAAGCACAAACTGAGTTAGGAGAAAGAGAAGGAAGAGAAGACAAAAAAGAGGAAGAAAAATTATGCTGACGATATTGAGGTTTGATCTTGCTAAGTGGGCTGTCAACGCCTACAGAAAAATTGGCCAAAGTGATTGTGAATCATACAGTTCTCTAGTTGTCTTCAATAGTGGCACAGTGGACATACTGTACTTCTAATTTGATGAAGTCAGATTTGTCCTATGACTGTATGTTTGTATTAGGAATTTGTAATCTTAGATCATCCCATGCCATGCTTGCAAATTAACTTCTTGGGTATTGTCTTCATGAGCCTTCTACACAAGAACCATTCTATGACTGTGGATAAGATTGCATAGAGGTTGACTAAAGTATGCTACCCTAAGTTTTTGAGTGTCCATAACACTTCAAAAATTCATATACAGGTAGTCCTCTAAAAAGGTGCCTTACACTAGAATGGTTACCAAAACAATAATTTTGAATTGAATTGGATACTACATAAGGGGGGGGGGGACCTGGGAAAGGACCCAAAGGTGCTTTTTTTCAGGAGGCAACTGGACTTTCTGGGTTTTCTTTGAAGACATTTAGCTTTTCATCCAAGAAGCTTCTTCAGCTGTGACTGGATGGTGGGGAATGGAAGGATTTATACTCCTTGCAGACAGCTGGTCAAGAATGTCCAGTTGCCTCTTGAAAAATCACCTTTGGGACAACCATGACCTGGATGACTAAGAATCTCCATAGACATTTAACCTGGGAAAGGGGAAAGTAAGTAGGCAGCTTTTGTGTGCAAACCTCAGATCTGGTTTTCCCTGCTTTATAACCACTTGCCTTAAATTAAAATATTCCTTTCATTACAAATGTAGTCAAAGGCTCTTCTTTTATGAATGGTCAAGTTGGGACAAGCCCAACAGCCTAGAAAATGGTAGTCTTATGTTGTAGTGACTAATGGGATAGAATCAAAGGCCAGTTTCAGGTCTTTAAAGACTGCCTAGAGAGCACCGCCTTATTTGGAAACTCATTGAACACAACATGTACTTTCATGAATATACATAGGGTTGATTTACCCCAATCAGAAAGAGTATGCTTGTATTAGATATTTGAAGACTCACTTATCCCCAAATGATTATTGCATGTAAGTTGCTTTTTAGAATTAAGTTCACCTTTAAATGTTTGCCTTCTTCTTTAAAAGTATGTAAATTCTGAGTTGGGTTACATAATGTGTAAGAATTCTTTCACTAAAGTCCAGTGGTGCCTTGATTAAAAAGATTAAATGTAAATCAGTTTTATATATTGTAACTGAAACTAATTCCTGGTACTTTTTTTGGAGTCAAACCTGACTGAGCAACCATCATTGTTCTCTACCAGAACACACCCAAGCAGGGGTGTGCAGAAAGTTTAAAAAAAAGACGCATAAATTCAAATAACCATTCTGGAGGTGTAAAGCATGAGGGTCTGTTGTGAATGTTCAAGCTCCCTCAAAGCATACTTTCGAACAATTAGGCAGGAATATTTCTTAAATAGTTTATTGAGATATTTGACTATGTCAAGTTGTACATTCTAGGTTACAGATAATTGTGGAGTAAATATTTGTTAAATGAAGTATTTTACATCTGTCTTGGACCAAAGCAATCCTCCTGTCAGTAATACCATGAAACACTTGCAAAAGTATGTGGGCCATGACTGAGTTATGCACTTTTGGCATGTGCACTTTTTGAACTCAAGTTACCGTGTTGGTAGTTTTTTTAAAAAGTTCTTTTTTATCTGCTGGAAATCTTTCAGTTATACAACTGTTGCCCGAGAGAAAAATGGTGGAAATACATACATATACATACACACACAGAGTATTTTTTAATTTTATTTTTATATAAACAATCCATTTTCCATTAACCAGTGTGTTGTCTGGATACTCATATTTTGTGCCAACGTTAAAATATACAACCCTATTCACAATTTAATCTCATTTTAGCTTAATTTCCAATATCTTAAGTATCTAATATTATAATAAACTCATTGTAATTTATTTAAATCTATTAGTTATATAGACTATTAATACATTTTCTATACTTTAGATAACTTCTTTTACTATAAATTCTTATGTCTATTCTCTAACCACTAGTGTAAAGATTCCCAAATTGGTGTGTTCTTTTCTTTGATAGCCAGTGTCAATCTGTTCATTTTTACACATTCTAATTTTTTCCTAATCACATTCTCCTCAGTAGAGATCTCTTCACTTTTCCAAAGTTGTGCAAATACAATCCTAGCTGCTGTTATAAGATGAATAATCAAATATACATTTTCTTTATTATAATTTTCTGGTAAAATCCCCAGCAAAAAGATTTCAGGTTTTAATATATATTAACCACTTCCTATTTGATACATTTTCATCCAATGGCAATTATTTGTCTTTGAACCCTTAAACGTTATCAGGTACGAGCAGGTGCTCCTGTCCAAGACCTGTTGAAATGAACTGGGAACTAGGCAAAAGGACTGGAACAGTATGGGATGTGTGATTTTTCATGGAGGCTTGAAGAGAAGGTCTTCCTGACTCAAAAAAGCCAAAGCAATTGTTCTGAAAAATAACAACACAAAGCTTGCTCAAAATAGGGGGTGGGGTGGGTGGGAGAGTACATATCTACCAAAAGAATAGTTCTCTACCTTTGTTTGAAAGATTGCAGATGGTTCTTGCAGGAAAAGTCCTACCTCCCTTGTATCTCCCACACATCATGGTATGATTACAGAGGTTAGAGATCCTTTCAGCTGGGTTTTTGTGGGTTTTTTTAAGCCAACTTCAGGGAAAGTCTTGTGTGCTTGCTACAAGCTTTTAAAACAGGAGAGGTGTTTCCTCAACCTGTTTTAATGTTTCATTTGAAATCTTTAGAAAAATGTACTTAAATTATGCTTGTATGCATACAAGAGCAGCTGATAGAATTCCAGGAAAGTGCTTCTTAATAAAACAATTGTAAGCTCATCACCACCAGGACTACGTTTATGACCAGTGTCACTGATACACACGACAGAAGGCACTCATACTTCCTGTGTCCTGTTTGGGGCGGGGGGGGTTAAAAAAGAGAAAAACCATTTTCCTTTGGTACTTGGCTTTCTGGAATGCACTCATGGGCATTCAAAATATGCATTTTGAAAACAACTTACGGAATACATTGGAATGTTAATCAAGGAATGTACATAGTACTTCTACAACTCTAATAATAATAATGCTTCATTTATAGTCACAGACCAAAACACGAACAGTACAAAAGAGATACAGCAGCCAGTCACCAAAAGCCCAACTAAGGTGATGTACGAGGAGACATCCCCAAGGCAATGCACAAACAAATCACAGCCGTCAGGACCAGAAGGGACGATTTCAGCAAGAGACAGTAATCTAGATCTGTCCGCGCTATACATAGGGCAAAACAGAAGGACATGCTCCGCTGTCTCAACCTCAGCTCTGTCACAAGGGCACAGCCGCTTATTAATCGGGAGCCTCTTGTACAACTCCTCCTTCATTGATATCATCCTGGTAATATATTTGCTTATTCTGTTCAGACAGTGTCTATCCGCTGATCCAGCAATGGATGGCTGATTAATCTTCTAATTGTCTTGGGTCTAGGATGGTTTGTGGGAATACACAACCTGCATAACTGGGTGGCTACTGCCAATTTTCGCTATTGTAATCCATGCTTTTGGGGTACGGAGATAGGAAGCCTTTATTTTGTTAATTAAAATCTTGCAGGGTAAATATACAAGACATAGATATGACCAGAACCAAAACTGATGAAGCCAAAATTCACTAAAGTCAAGATTATGAAATAAACTTCATGAAATTAGTCAGAAAACTGCATTTCTCCTGGGTCCAAGACTTCCCAACCTCCTTGCTCTATGATAGATAATTTTAAAGTGTCATATATAAGGCTGTTTTTGAAGGCTATTAAACCACTTAGAACAAGCAATTCAGAGATGGGTTGCTACCGGTTCAGCCAGGTTCTGCTGAACCGGTAGAGGAATGTTGGCCTGGGTTGCAGAACTGGCCACATGGCATGTTCTTTTGTCATGTTTTAATGTGTAGACCTATTTACAGGCAACTGCACATGCGCATGGGGATGCTGCAAAGGTCATAACTGTGAAAAACGGTCATACATCCTTTTTTCAGTGCCATTGAACCTCTGAACAGTCACTAAATGAACTGTTGCAAGTCGAGGACTACCTGTATTGTAGTGCTAGCGTTGTTCTTCATATCACTTTTTCTCCTCCCCTCCTCCAGCACCTTCCATATCAGTCTGCTTAGAGATATCACACAATCCTTCCAAGGAATTCTTGGATTCAATATAAACACATACTGTTCTCTTGAAAAAATGTTGATGGAAAAGAAGACAACAGACCTAGTGGAGGGGGAAATATTGGAAGGAAATTACAAGGGAAAAGCATTCATATTTGACATTTATCTCAAGCAGTGGCTTTGCAACTTCCGTCTACATAGCAAGGGCTTCAAACATTACATTCTACAGCACTCTCCATGTTTTCTTAGCACACTAATCTTCACAGCCAGCTACCTGTAAAATCGACTCTAAGCCATTGACATGTTCTCTTTGGACCATGAAATTCCAGGAAGGAAGATCACAACATGTAAAAGTTTTCAACATTGAGACAAGAATGAAAAACATGTCTCCATCTGATAAATTTTGGCTCAGCTATTAGGCTTCAAAATGAGAGAGGAAAGGGAACAACCTATGAAGAGAAGGAGGGGGTGGATGGAGGAGGGGTTAGAGCTGTAACTTTGTTCAAAAATATTTGAATGAAATATCGTAATTTGATTATCCACCCTGTTTATAGTGGAAAAATTAGGGAGGAAGACAATAACTATTAATAAATATTATCACCTGCTCAGTTTCAACTATATTCTCAACTCTATGTTCCCACCAGTTTTTCATTACTGTACATGAAAATTTGTACAGATGCTTCAGTAGATCGTGTTGGACTGTTTTATGTCATTTTTTATAAACAGTTTGTGTAATCTTCTTGAACCATCTGAGTATATGATCTACTGCTGCTTTGCACAATTTGCACTTTGAATCATTTGATCGTGGGTTTTCTTTCCAATTCTCACCTTGATTGCATTAGTTCAAATAGCTTTCTCTTGTGCAGTCAAAATCAAGCCTTCAAGTTTCGTTTTTTTTTTAATGTCCAGTTGTAAGCCATTGTCAGCTTTGATCTTTGCATACTTTCCCCTCAATCTTTTGTAGAAATTGACCATGGAATGCTTTTCCTTTCCTTCCTTGTTTTTATTACATTATTTCAATATTCATGGTTTGTTTCCTGCACATCCAGTAAATCCCAATTTGTAACTTGCAACAATGCCTGTTCTTGAATGTCTATCAAGTAATCAGCCAATGCACATTTTTCTTCTTGAAAGTTTGTTTGACTTGAAGTAAACCTTTTGCCTCTATTTCTGTAGGGCAGTTGCAATCTAGCAATGTCAGTATGGGAATGTAATGCATAGCCTGTGGACAATCCCAGTCCAGTTTGTGGCGGTGGCAAGAAGTGAGGTGACACCCTGGTTCCCCTAAAATAAGACCTCCCCAGATAATAAGCCCAATCGGGCTTTTGAGCGCATGTGCTAAAGTAAGCCCAACCCCAAAAATAAGCCCTCCTCGAAAATATTGCAACACAGCAGCAGCCATGAAGTGACCACGCTCGCTGTTTCCTGCACCTCAAAAATAATAAGAGCTCCCAAAAAATAAGGCCAAGTGCTTATTTTGGGGGTCAAAAGAAAATAAGATCCTGCCTTATTTTTGGGGAAACACAGCAGTAATGGTACAACCGCATCAGAGCACCATAAGCCCCTCTCCTGTGGAAGGCAGTCAAACATATTTGGAATACAATGCCAAGAGATGTATTTGTCTCATTCTCAGGCAGCTAGAATCCCTCCTAAATATATATTCACACATTCAGTTTTAATGCCTGCCTGGTGAATGCTGGCAAGGTTTAAAGTTGTAGCTCCATATTTAAAAGAAAAGACAATGTCAGTTTTTAACATTACGTGGATTGAGCATCTACATACCTTAAATCAACTGCAACTGTGCATTTGTACATGTGCAAGATTTTTTTTAAAAAAAAATAAAATTCTATGAACACAAATCTTTAAATTGCAGACTGTCTTACATTACACAAATGTTTGCTGACCTTCATAAATATCCAATCTTTGGAATCAAATGTCCTGACATTTAATCTTTTCATGCAGGCTAAGCAGGGCCACATAGTATTCTAAGGTCACATGTCAGCCATCGGTTTTAGAGAGACTTATCATTTTAATGAAGATACTCAGCGTCCTTCGAGAAATGAAATGGTAAATGTGTGGTTTCCTGAAACTTGCTGAGCCTGCTTTTTTTAATATTGTAGGGGAAAAACAAGGCAATGCTTTTAACCATCTCAGTCCTTTAATTCACCTTCTTCCAAAGCTGTAACCTCCCAGTTCTGCTGGAACCACAACTTCCCAGTTCTACTCCTAGTATACAGTTTTGGACATTCTGGAATTGGGAGAACCAAGTTAGCCAGAAGGTACCACCTTGGGGAAGGATGCTTTAATTAATGTGTAAGTTTTGTAGCCAGAGACCAAATGACCTTCAATTCTAGAAGCCACATGTTGTGATCCACCAGATTTGCACAGTGAGGAGGTTGGGGAGGAACATGGGCCAGTCCTGGAGTCTGGGGAAGGCTCTGATGAGGGCTCTGTGTCAGAGGCAGAGAGGGGGCCACAGCCATATGCCTGTTATCAGCTGCCTTCAGAGTCAGACTTCAGAGAAGCAGACGAACAGCTGGAGCCTGTTCCCAGTGTGCACACGCGCAGAGTTGCCAGATGAAGGGAACAGTTAAAGAACAGGGGTCGACTTGGGAGTAAGGCCACAGGTGGACAACAAATGGCCCCTCCCACAGGAAATAAAAGAGGAGCGAAAGGGGAGTGGAGTTTGCGGGAGACAATTAGTTCGCTTAATTGGTTCGTGACTCTCCGAGACTCCTTGCTTGGTTTTGCAGATATCGGCCTGTCAGCTCTCCATGCCAGATAAGGTCTGTGACTGTAAATCCTCCTTTGAAAGACTTCACTGGATGTGAATGAGTGGAATTCACAGTAAATTAATAAAAGGGGTTTTTGTCGGGACAAGGAGTTTGCTTCATGCTCTTGGGAAGCCTTGGTCAGAATACCACAAGAGACTTGTGTCTTGAAGCTTTAACTGATCCACTCAGTGTTTTCCACTCATTCTTAAAAAAGGGTGTTCTGCCCATAGCTACTGTACATGTTTTCTCCCAATTGGATAACTACCAGGTATTTTATAGGGAGCTGCCATTGAAGAATCTAATTCAGAAGCAGATTTCCAACATGGTACTCAAACTTGTGGAGTAGAAACCGGCTTGGTTTAAATTAAAAAAAACAGAGATACTTATTCATGACTGGTAGAGTAGATTAGGAATTGAAATTATTCCCCAAGAGCTGAAAACATTCCCCATCCAATAGATGATTCTTTAAATAAACATGCCTATTCCTTAAAATATTTTTATTATCGACAAGTTGAATCATTAAAAAAATGGTATAGCTTACCATGGACAATGGTCATCTTGGCCATCGATTGACAGTCAATCAGGATCGACAGTCCTGAGGATGCAAAGATGGAGATCCTTTGCTCTATGCATGCCCCATAATAGAATGGGCGAAATCATATATTCATCTCTTTGGGTCTCCAACAACCTGTGGGGTTCATGACAGAACTTCTTGGTGATCACTCTGTTACAAAAACTGAATCGTCTTCTTCTGTTTCTAATCTCAGTGGCCTCTAATGACACTGCACTGAATGAAGGATGACTCCTTGGAGGAGGTCAGCCCAAAGCATTAAGCTACAATCCCTCCCTGGCCGGAAGCCAGCTCTTTTTTAGGCCACTTTTTGTGTGTGCATAAGATCTACCACAGCTGTAGCAAAACAAGTTGCAGGTGGCTCAGTGGGCAACAGATCACACAGCCTGCTGGGTCTGCCCCTCGGCAGCTAGGAGGGAGTTACCTAGGCCGGCTGATGGTGGCTGTAAAGGAGCAGGAAATGTCTGACAATCTTGATTAAGAACTTACAAACCCTGAACTTTCTGGAAGGAAAGGGAAAAAAAGACACATCCAGAGGCCTTGTATTCTAATACTCTGCATCTCGTTCTGTCTCGCTCCTCCTCCCATATTTTCCTCTTCTGTTCCTGTCTTGGAATTGTATCGATGGTGGTGATGATGATGACAATGATTGTCAACATACAGTCAGCCAGATGTTCAGACTGGGCTGGGCATTTTTGTCTACCTATTGAGTCCTTTTCAAACATCTGGATGTTTTTAAGAAGACGTATCCAACATCTTCTTTATCCATTTGTCTGAAGTGGTGTAGGGTTTCCTGCCTGGGCAGGGGATTGGACTAGGACAGTGGTGGGCAACCTTTTTTTTCAACTGAGCCAAATCTCGCCAAAACCACGATTGAAATTTATTTTGAGAGCCACATTTTTAAAACCGAAAATACATAGGATGGTACACTGTTTTTAGTTTCAATAAACTCTGGCATTTGAAGCACGCAAGTCTTAAAGCTGTCAAGTTGCAAGACCCTTGCACCCCTAACCCTTTAGAAAAAAAACCAGGGGTCTTCAAACCTGACAGCTTTAAGACTTGTGGACTTCAACTCTCAGAATTCCTCCTCCATTCATGTTGGCTCAGGAACTCTGGCATTGAAGCATGCAAGTCTTAAAGCTGTCAAGTTGCAAGACCCTCGCACCCCCAACCCTTTAGAAAAAAAACCCAGGGTCTTCAAACCTGACAGCTTGAAGACTGGTGGACTTCAACTCCCAGAATTCTGAGAATTGAAGTCCACCAGTCTTAAAACAGCCAACTTTGCAGACCTCTGTGTTAGCCCAAAGCCTGGTGCTGGGCGGGTCTTGCTCTCCCATTGGTGGAGCCCCAAGAAGCGAGGAGGGAGAAAAAGAGACGGAGGCCAAGGAGCTTCCCCCCCGCCCCCTCCCAGCAAAAATCTAACCAGCGAGCCGGGCAGGCAGTAGCAAATTAGCCGATCACGCACGCAGCGTGATCGGCTAATTTGCTACTGCCCGCCCGGCTCGCCGGTTAGATTTTTGCTGGGAGGGGGCGGGGGAAGCTCCTTAGCCTCCGTTTCTTTTTCTGCCTCCTCGCTTCTCGTCCCCGCCCGACTTCAGGATCCTCCCTAATCATTGTGGGTCGAAAAGAAAAAAGGGAAAGGGGCGCTTGTTTTGAAGTGCCCGAGAGGAGGGAGGGGAGCGGGCGCCCGGCATACAGAAGATGTGTAAAATGTGTAAAGAGCCACATGTGGCTCGCGAGCCACGGCTTGCCAACCACTGGACTAGGAGATCTCCAAAGTCCCTTCCATTTCTGTTATTCTAGTCTAGTCTAGTCTAGTCTATTCCATTCTAGTCTAGTCTAGTCCAGTCTAGTCTATCTGAGATAGGCAGATATGGATGTTTGATGATGTTACAGATATCATCATAGGATGGAAGCTGTTCCAATAAAGCCGCAATTTTCCAATTGACTGATGGTGAATTTGACTGGCCACATGATCAAAATTCAAGATGGTTGACAGCTGACTTGTATTTATGATGGTTGCAGTGTCCCAGAGTCACCTTTTGTGATCTTCTGACAAGCAAAGTCAATGTGGAAGCCAGATTCACTTAACAACCGCGTTACTAACTTAACCAGATGCAGTCATCCACTTAAGAACTGTGGCAAGAAAGGTTGTAAAATTCACTTAACAACTATCTTGCTTAGCATTGTAAATTTTGGGCTCAATTGTATTTGTACGTCGAGGACTACTGTATGCTCTAAGGCTTTGATTTTAATTGGCTTTAGTTTAAATTAAATCAAACTAAGTTTTGTCCAAGATCCATCCATTTTTCCATGATCTGGACAATTTCTGGAATGCAGTATTTGTATTTGTGCGCCCTGGAAAAGACAATTTCACCTGAATTGATAACTGAAGCATAACCAACTTCAAATAGTTCATATGGTGCTGGAATCTCAAGAAGCAGTGGATTTCAGAATGAACATCAATTACTCCAGAAAATCTCTTGCTGGATACTGTACTACACATTTCGTAGCAAGAAGGAAGAATAAGAGCAGCATAAGGAGTGGGAGGTTTATAGACACATGAATCAAAAGCTACTTTGATCTCTGGCCATAATTCAAATAGGGCACTTGATATCCAATACTGGTCTGTAGCATTCAGGTCTAATAAAAATTTGGCTCCTGCATATATCTTTATACATATAAAAGAAATAGTGTGATTAATAAGCACCTAACTCCAACAGCCTTGGACATCTGTGTATTATACTCCTCTATTAAATTATACCAATCTGTATTTTTTTAATAAGGAAAAGATACTTTTGCTGCCATCCATCAAAATAAACTCAGGAAATACTCCATGTTATCATCATTTTTCTTGCTTGAAGAAAACTGAATGAAATGTGAACCCAGTGTGAAAAATGCTATACTTACTGTTATGAGCAAATGTGTTTTTACAGGTGCACCAAATATTCCATCTTTATTTCACTTTCAAACTGATGAAAATGTAAGTGACATTTCACGCTACTTTGGTAGCCAATATTGCCTCTTTCCTCCCATCATACATAACCCACCCCCAATTATTAATGACTTATTGTCACTTCTTTTTCAAATAGGTATTAAAAGTTGCATAATAATAAAAATAGAGAATGACATCTACAAATATTTGTTGTACTCTTTAGTACTGTAAGGGATGAAGAACTCGTATCACTAGATTATATGTTAATATTATGAACTGAGGTTTGTGCATGCTGGTAGGTCACTGTACCGCCAACTTTTTTCTACAATGGGGTAATGCATGCATACCAAATCCTTCTCATTGTTGAATTAGTTGTGATTGTTTTATTTATTGCACAAATGAAAAAAATCTTGTTGAAAAATACTTTAGAGCAGTGATGGCTAAGCTTTTTGTTGCCGAGTGCCTCAAGCACGAGCATAAGCATGTGTGCATATGTGCTCACCCATAATGCAAGGGGTGTATGACCCTCCCTGTGCGCCCCGCCTCCTGCATATGTGCGTGCATCTCCCACATGTGCCCCATTCCTGCACATGCATAGCAGAGAGCTGCAAATGAGCTGGCTAGCCAGAGGCATGCACATATGTGCAATGGAGCTGAGTTGGGGCGATGGCTTGGGTGCCCACAGAGAGTGCTCTAAGTGCCACCTGTGGCACTTCCATGCCATTGGTTCACCATCATGGCTTTAGAGCATGGTCTCTGTCTAAAATCCCTAGTGGTATTGAATATATTGACTTCTCTCTCCAAAGGCTGGAGGGGAGCTAACCATCTCAGAATGGGAAATGCCACTTCAGATTGACATTCTCCTTTTTACCAGCTTTCAGACTTTACCAGTCTTTCAGATCAAATGTCAAACCTCAATTTTGGAAAGTCCCCAAAGAGGGGAGAGAAGAGAGTTGTGAAGTCTAACTGTAGTATCTATAATCTGTTGTAAATGTAGACAAGCTATCATTTCATTTTTTTAACTGTGGCAGGTGGAGTTTAAGGAAGGAAGGAAGGAAGAAAGGAAGGAAGGAAGGAAGGAAGGAAGGAAGGAAGGAAGGAAGGAAGGATAGATTGATAGAAAGATAGATAGATGATAGATAGATAGATAGATAGATAGATAGATAGATAGATAGATAGATAGATAGATAGATAGATAGATGAAGTAAGGAAGGAAAAAAGGGGGAGAGAGAGAGAGAGAGAGAGAGAGAAAGAAAGAAAGAAAGAAAGAAAGAAAGAAAGAAAGAAAGAAAGAAAGAAAGAAAGAAAGAAAGAAAGAAAGAAAGAAAGTAAGTTCTGTCTGTTTCCAACAGGGTTCTTAGTTATGTTGAAACAATCTGTGGACAGATGACTCTGAGCAAACAATTAGGTCATCTTGTCTAGCTTTATTTTTATGACTGCCAAAGCAAACAGTTAACATAGTTTTCCTAGAGAAAAGGATGCCTGAACAATTTGATATTAGCAGATTCCAGAACGAAATTATCAAATCTGCATTTCTGGACTCTTGTGTGAATTGGAAGGGAGCATTCCACCAAGGTTTTCACTTGGTTCAACACACAATGAATCACTTACACACACTTAAAGATGCTTGAATTTATTTTTAAGGTTAGATTAATGTGGTAACAGACAGGAATTTGGGGCAAGAACATGCAACGATTTAAAAAAAAAACACAAAGACTAGAACAGATAGCTTTCTCAAGCTTTCTGGAACTGCATTTCCCCAAGCTGCAAAGAGATGGGATGACAGGAATGTTGGTATATTTGTAGATCTTGCCATTTGTAATAAAAGAGGGGGGAAAGCACCTCAACTTCAAAGGACTGGGAATATCCTAGTTAGTACAGTGGTTTCCCATGCATAAGGAATTGGAGGAAGGATGGAGGCAAGATTTCAAACTTGAAACCATCTAGTGATAATTAAAATATTTCCAATAAAAGGTATCATGTGAGAGCCTGATGATTATATGCATTGGTCCTCAGAGTAATTTTTCTCACAAGAGAGACAACCTTTTCATGTAATTTGAGAAAATTGAAATTCAGTGAGAAATCTATGTGGAACAAAAATAATGGAAACAATTTTTGATGGGATCGAGCAATATGCTCCAACTGCAAAACCATGTTGAACAAATGACATAGATGTCATTGAGAATAATTACACTCTAATCATTTGACTGAAGACTATTGTAAGTAGGGTTTTTTTAATACATGGTTCAGAAGGATAATATTTATTAATCAGATGAAAATATAGAGAATGCCTTCTGATTTGTTGAGTTAAAGCCAAACTGCCAGTCTCTTCATGAATGCATATGGTCTAACTTCTCATCTCCTCCCCACATTTTCCTCTTGAAAGTTCTTGCTTGAATAGATTAGCAATGACAGTATAGATAGCAATAGAATCATTTTGGTTTATTCCCCAAACATCTGGAGCACCCCTTAAAAATCATTGGCATTGACAAAAATCTCCATTCAGTCAGTCAATTGCAAAAGGCAGCTTTACTTGGAACAGCTTACATCCTGAGATACCTTTAACACCATCAAAAAACAACATTTGCCTATCCCAGGGACTTGGTAGGTGGATATAAATGCCAATCCAGTCCAAATATCTGGCAGACTGTACAACCACACATTACAATTGCTACCAACCTGCCTTCCATTGAAGACTGGTATACTGCACAGGTCAAAAAGAGGGCTGTGAAAATATCTACAGACCCCTCACATCTCTGGACATAAATTGTTTCAACTTCTACCCTCAAAACAACACTATATGGCATTGCACACCAGAAAAACTAGACACAAGGACAGTTTTTTCCCCCAAATGCCATAACTCTGCTAAACAACTAATTCACACAACACTGTAAAATTATTTACTAAGTCTTTATTACTATTATTCTTCTCATCTTTGCTATTACCTACCCTCCTCCCACTTATGACTATAACCTTATTGCTTGTATCTTTACGATTTAGTTTGTTTTATTTGATTTCCTAGTACAATTTGATTGCTTATTTAATATCCTATGACTGTCACAAAATGTTGTATCGTATGATTCTTGATGAATGTACTTTTTTTATGTACACCGAGAATATATGTGCCAAAGACAAATTCCTTGTGTGTCCAGTCACACTTGGCCAATAAAGAATTCTATTCTATTCTATTTATTCTATTCTATTCATTAGTTTCCTGACAGAATAATTAATCAGTGGAACAACTTGCCTCCAGAAGTTGTAAATGCTCCAACACTGGAAGGTTTTAAAAAGATATTGGACAACCATTTGTCTGAAATGGTATAGGGTTTCCTGCCTGAGCAAAAGTTGGAGTAGAAGACCTTCGAGGTCCCTTCCAATTCTGCTATTCTGTTCTGTTCTGTTCTGTTCCAATAATACAGTTTTCCATCAGAAAGGGTAAATTGAAAGGCATTGTGTCTGTAGGAGTTAACCAGTCATTGTCCATAATGCAATAAAAGTACTTCTGCTAACTTTAAAAAAGTGCAACACTAATCACCTGAGAAGCAATCAATACTTATTTATTTATTATTTATTTATTTTATTCGATTTATCAGTCGCGCCCTCTCCGCGAAGGGACTCGGGGCGACGTACAATCAAATATATAGGTGTGTGGCATGGAGGAGGTAAATACATCAACATTTCACAATTCAAATAGAAATAAAAGCCACAAAGTTAAGATAAATAACAGTAAAATTACAACAATTAAAACAGTTAAAATACCCAAAAGATTTAAATTACAGTTTAAAATTGCCAGGGGTGTTAGAGAGTTCTAATTAAGCCAGGCCGGCTAGTTGGAACAGGTGGGTCTTGAGTTTCGTGCGGAAGGAGCGGAGATCAGTCGTTGTCCTAATATCTGGGGGGAGGTCATTCTAGAGGGCTGGGCCCATCACAGAGAAGGCCCTACTCCTGGGCGCCGCCCTCTGGCACTGCCTAGTGGACGGCACCCGGAGGAGTCCCTCTCTGTGAGAGCGGATTGGTCACAGGGATGTATGGGGCAGGATACGATCCCGCAAATAATACTTTCTTATACCAGGATCAAAACAAAAAAATAGAAAAATGTGCAGATCAGAGCATGGCCTCAACGTAGTGTGTTTGGAATTCTTGGAACTACATCTCCTAGAGTTTCACATTCAGTCTAAGGAGCTCTGGGACTTGCACCGGAAGGGTGCTGATTACAGGTGGAAACAATAGAACAATGCCCTTTCTGCATTTGCTGAAGTTCTCCTTAAGATTCTGGAAAAGGAGAATCGAGATATGTTGTTTTCTTCAGATACTTGTTACATAAAACCTCATCCATTTAAATCCTTGGCTCTGTAGGCTCCCTTCTAAATGCTTTCATTGCCATTAGGCACAATGTTCTCTCTAAATCACAGATCTTTCCCCATCAATTTCCTCTGAGCTCAGTCAGGCCTTGCAGTTTTTGGTTTTGGTGGCTTGGAATTTGGGTCCAAGTCAATTGCGAAAAGGGAAGCTTCAACAGCACTGCACTCACACACACCATTAAAAAGTCAACTTTGAAAAGCAAACGTAACCGCAATTTGTTTTTAAAACAAATTGAATAGAGCTGTGCGGAATCACTTCAAGGGCTGGGATTTGGAGGTTTTATTCCCCCTCCCAGCTTGGGGAAGGAAAAAAAATAACCCCAAAACACAGCAACCATCGAAGTGCTCATTTGGTACAGGTGCAACCAACATTTCAATTCCCACCCTGCCAAAATTCCAGCTGGGGTGATGTCAGCTGTATTAATGGGACATTGGAAAACAGTGGAATGGGAGGAGTGAGACAGAAGAGGAAACTGGTATTGCAAAGTTTGCATGCATTGCTTGGAGGCTTCAGAAATAGAAGGGGAAGCTCTGCTCGATGAACCCAGCCTCAGGAATGACACTTAAGTTCACACTTTCAAATGTAGATGACACAAGAGAATACCCTAGGTTCCTTGAGATAACAACCCACCCTGGAAATGCCTATGTGTGAAATGTCGGGGCACAGCATTTCTGCTTGGAAAACAAAGAGGCTTTAATACCTTGAGGATGCAAATTGCTGGAAGATAGGAGTAAAAATAAACAATTACAGCACATTTCTGCATAACCAGCTAGCCGGGAACATCCAGAGACAGAATACATATTTCTTCTAACAGAGAAAGAGCACCTGGCTCTGTAATGTTAAACGTAAGATTAAGCCCCGGCTTAGGAATGCTTTTTTTTTCTTTGTTAAAGCAGCTGTGTCTTGCCCCAGGGCTGTGTGGCTTTTCTTCCCACCTCTAATGCAATACAGGGAAAAATTGTTTGAATGAGCTGTGGTGGCACAGTGGTTAGAGTGTAGTACTGCAGGCTACATCTGCTGACTGCCGAGATTTAACAGTTCAAATCTCACCAAGCTCAAGGTTGACTCAGCCTTCCAAAGCAGGTAAAATGAAGAACCAGATTGTTGCGGGCAATCTGTAAACTGCTTAGAGAAGGCTGTAAAGCACTGTAAAGCAGTATATAAGTCAAGTGCTATTGATAGTGGTATTATGGACAATGTAGGAGCCTATGTGTACTCCAAAGCCCCTTGAAGCAGAGCTGCATCAAGGGAAGGGAGGATATCTGATCCAATTCATTCTGCTTCAACAAATATTAACCAGGATATTCCTGAGGATGAATTTTCCAGTCAGGTTACTGTCAGAAATACAGCAACAGGGAAGACTTGCTTTTTACAACTGAGATCACCAGATGAAATGTTGTTCTCACCCACGTTTAAAGTATTCAGGACTGTACCCTTCTCTTATTTCCTACGGTTCCAAGGCTACGATCTGGTTGGAGCAGACCTGATTTTTTTTCATAGGTATTTTACCAAACTGGGTCAAATAGTTGCCTACCCTTTGGAAAAAAGTGACTCACAACACTTTAGCAGTAACTGTAAGGGTTGTAACAGTTGTTGATTTAATAGTTCAGCAATGGGGAGTGGCTCAGATTGCCTACCCCTGGATAGATTGTGCATTGGACGGGGTCCCTTGGGGATTGGCAGGAGCATCTGCATGCAGCATGTGTGGAAAAAAAGTGGGCTTTTGATTCAGTGATCATGGCCGCCATTTTTATCCTTTCTTCTACATATGTCCCTCAAGGCTGGTGAATATCTCCAGTTGCATAGCTCTGTGGCTCTTGTTCCCTCTACTCAACATCATAGAGTTGTGGACTCTCTCTATTATTACCTATATAATACAAGATAGGACAATGTAAAAACCTATACCTACTATATACATTGGCTATAAAGAGAAGAGATATCATAAGAACATCTGTATTTGTTGTGAAAGTTCACGTTGAATTTAATAATCTTTCTCCCAGATATGCCCTAGGATTGGAACTATAATCAGTGTGTCGGTTTGGTCAGAACCGTGTTACTAATGGGAATAAGCTTTTTAGGTTCAATCAGATCCATATGTCATTCAGTCATAAATAGAAATATCCAATTGATCCCCATTCCATGCAGTTATTCATTTTTATGGATCTGCCTTCAAATATTCTATGGTAGTATTGTTAGAGTGAGAAGGTTTAATGTACACATCTAGCAAAGGTGGGACAAAGGGGACCTTGGTCTTCCTAAATAAAACCCACCTTGAATTAAACTCCAACCTCACCCCACAGGTTTGGATTTCTTACTGCATTTTATCATGGTGTGTATTCATCAAAACTTTAAATATGGAAAATATTAAGATAACTGTCCACGTTTACCTGATTGGAAGCACATTGCACTTCAGATAGGATCTATATTACCAACAAAATAAATATGTATAGGGCCTGTTTTAGATTAAGTTCTCCTTTTGTCCTTTCTGCTTATTGTTATGTAACAGTTGTGATGATGAAATGCATAGTGACTATTCCCGACAGAATGATAGAGCATCATGTGGCATTTAGGATGGGCTGTAAATCACTATAAACATATGAAAGTCATTTACAGTCCCAATTAAAGTTCTAAACAAATATCTTCATAAATATTTCATTAACAAATGAAACACCAAACAGCTACCCAATGGCTGATGCAGCAGACACAGCATTTGGTTTAGTTTGCCTTCCCGGCATCTTTTTCTTTTAGTGGAAATAAGATCGTTTATAAAGTTTGAATGAAGGTAAGACAGTTCTGAACTCAAAGGGCTCGACTTGTCTCGATACTGGAACTATTCATACATATCCTACAATCAATTTCTTCTTATGCTTCAGCTAAACCAGGAAGTTCAGGTAACACGATCTCAGCTGTGTTCTAGCTTGGTTTTCATTATCCAGGTTCCAAATTTCATTTCTCCTTAAGTAAATGTTATGTTGGCAGATATCTGGCAACATAACACAGGGCTACATTGAACAAACATTGAAGTAATAGCTTTCTCATACCTTTCATCTATCAGAATCATTTCGAAAAGGAAAAGATGCAATTGGGGCTTGAAGGAATGGTTAGATCTGAAAAGGGGGAGACTATTTAGAGGCAGCCTTTTAAGGAAACAGAAGACACCCTCATGGAACCAACCAATAGTCCATCTAGTTTACAATTCTGTACCCACAGTGACCACAAGATGGCCATGGAAGACCAGAAGGAGGACATGAGGGTGCTGTGGCATCTTGGTACACCTGATCTTAAACACCCAGTAATAAGAGAGATGCTGGTCTCAATTCCATAGAATAGATAACTGTGACAAGTAGCTATTTATGCAAATGACTGGTGCCAGGTGCATGTCACTGGGAATATCGTTTGGAATTGAAGAGCTTTCATTGAAAAGGATCAGTCCCAGTAGCTTTTCACTACTTCTCAGGATGCAAGGATGCTTACCAGCTTTGGAAGTTTATCTTAGGATATGACAGGAATGTATGAGAAGGCATTACTGAGATCCCAAATTAAAAGTGCTTACTTCCAGCTTTTTCAACTGAGACAGGAAACAATCTGGGAGCAGCAAAGTTCAGCTAAACTGCTATGAAATGAATGTACCTTCCATTATTGCTCCTGGAATTGTTTATACTGATTGATATTTCCAGGCCACATTCAAGAATCTGAATGTTTAGCACATTGCGTGGCACATTGCATGCATCTCATATAAGTGAATATGAGAATGTATCTTGGTTAGTTCAAAGGTGCTTTGGGCTATAGGAATATTTTTCTAATGCCAAAAATGGTACTGGAAATACTGCTCAGAGTTTTTTGCTGGTTTGTTTTTAAGCTGGGTACAGCCGTAAGTCACAGATCTCAGATAATGGTTTAGTACAACTTCTCAATTCGGTTTGACTGAAAACTTTCAGATGTGGCTCAGGCACTTCAAGAATTAGGGCATAGACAACAACAGCAGAGGAAGCAGTTGAATGCTGGTTCTGGATGGGACTTAGAGGAAAGCGGCAGTTCAGAGCTGCTAAATTGCACAAGAGATGTTCTCTCTCCCAGCACGAGCAGCAGCGGAGAGAAGTAACTGCTGACCTGAAGACCACATGGAGCATCTCCACGAGCGACTGAGCCTTGGCAAGGGATGGCAGCAAGATCTCCCCTGCAGTACTTTAGAAGAACCATCCAGTAGTTTGAGGCCAGAGGGTGGTGGCAGCATGCAGGCGGAGGCCCGGGGCAAGGCTGGAGCCAGGGAATGGCACATTCCCTGACCCAGCCAAGGTGGGTGGCAAGTGAACAGAGGCCCAGGGTAAGGCTGGAGCTGGGGAATGGTGTGTTCCCCAACCTGGCCAAAGTGGGCAGCAAGTGGGCGGAGGCTCCAGGGTAAGGCCGGAGCCAGGGAATGGCATGTCCCTAGACCCCGACCTGAGGCAAAGGGCAAGCGGGCAGCATGCTTACCTTGATGAGCAGAGCAGGTGAGGCATGTAGATAAGCAAAACTATGTGGTGAAGGGAAGATAATATATATGGCAGGGTGGGGTGGGCGGGGCTAGCCGGTGGTCAATTTTACCAGTTTTCTAAACTGCGCAAAATCATAACAACTGGTTCGCTCAGACCAGTTTGAACCGGCTGAATCCAACCCCCTGGGACAAGGGTAGTGATGGGAAACACAAGGCAAGGAGATAGACCTTGATGTGTAGTCAAAACGTCCTTTCTGGCAAGGATGTACCCAGCAAGTTGCCTTTCACATGAGAGCTTCCTTTCACTGGATCAAACAATTTGATCTGGTTGACTAGTGGGAAACCTGTGGTCTTGGTATAGCACAGCTTCAGCTCTCAACATTCCCAACCATAATGATGATGAAGGGAAATGCTGGAAAGTCGTTCGAGTTAGTTCAATCAGCTACTGAGTTCAGGAGCTGCTTTCAATCTTAATGTGGGCTGGAGACCATAATGTAGTTTCTGCATGTATATAGCAATAGCAATAGCACTTAGACTTATACACCACTTTACAGTGCTTTACAGCTTTCTCTAAGCAGTTTACAGAGTTGGCATATTTCCCTCCAAAATTACCGACCTCGGAAGGATGGAAGGCTGAATCTTCTCACTGTGTACAATTGAAAATTCTGATTCCAAGGGTGGAATGTCTGGCCATCTGCATCCAAGGCATGCGATGGGCCATTTAGCTTCAGAGAGATTGATGTCTATGTGCTACAGTAATGTGAGCATGGGATCTAAGAATATATTCCAGCATGGGTTTTGCACTGAGCCTTGGGGAAATCTACCTTCCAGGGTGCTAACAGCTCATTAAAAAAAAAAGGAAAAAGAGGGTTGATTACACATTTCATCTGTCTTGAAGTGCATGTGAAATGCATTGATTTAAATTCACAACCACACCACCTTCTTGCCAAGCAAATAAATACCGGTACATTCCAGCACTTATTTTTAAAGACATGATAGATGAAGTCACAATGTCCAAACCGCAAGTTCGGAGAGGAAAGCTTTACACTCGGGCCTAAAGCTTTCTATCAGTTTGATCTCTGCATCTATCCTAATTATTTTTATTGTGCAGTCTGTTCTTCAGATTTCTTGGGCTTAGCCAAAATAATTTGCTAGGATTTTAAAATCGAGGAGTCAATAAGCATATAATAACCACTAATGTTTCTCTTGAGGATGAATAAACAACAAGAAGATTTTTTTTTTTCTGAAAATGAGCACTGCTTCCTTTAGAACCAGATTCTGCCATGAGCTTCTCATTGTTTCCTTATGTCCATTCACCATTCTTGCATTTTACCACCCAATGCCTTCCCAGTCTTACATTCTGTTTGAAGTCACCCTTGCACTATCTTCCTAGACAAATCATTCTCTGGAACATTTAGAAACCAAATGTCATCTTTGGTTCTTCTAACAGAGACAAGGTTTTCTAAGAATGCTTTGGCACAATTTTTTTTTAAAAAAAATGTTCTGCCAGAAATTTCAGCAGTCTTTCAAAGCCAACGGGAGAGAGACATAAATTACATGAAATTTATGTAATTTCTCTTGAAAGAATGTCTTCAAAAGCCAGGAATGACCAGCATTTAATAATTGAAAAATATATTAGGTAATTGTTATTGCAAGCTGTTTTATATACAGACACACATGCATACAGAGAGAGAAAGAGAGAGAGAGAGAGACAGAGAGACAGAGAGAGATGTATAATGTGGAACCTGCTAGATTTCAAAATAGCATATGTACGATTTGGGAGCATTCATTGCTGGATGTGCGATTAATAAAATCAGTGACCTAGAAAGCAGTAACCATAGTCTTCAACTTACGACCACAAATTAGCTCAAAATTTTTGTTACTTAGCAAGACATTTGTTAACTGAATTTTGCCCCATTTTATGACCTTTCTTGCCCAAATTGTTAAGTGAATCACTGCAGTTGTTAAGTTAGTAACTCAGTTGTAAAGTGAATCTGGTTTCCCCATTTTTACTTGTCAGAAGGTCACAAAAGGTGATCACCTGTCCCCAGGACACCACAATCGTCACAAATATGAGTCAGTTGCTAAGTGTCCTTTGATCGTGTGACCATGGGGATGCTGCAATGGTCATAAGTGTGAAAATGATCATAAGTCACTTTTTTCAGTGGTGGTGTAACATCCAACAGTCACTAAAACTGTTGTACATTGAGGACTATTTGTATGTTACCAGTTTATATGTTTCTACAACTGAAAGTCCAATCTTATTTATAAAACTCTTCATCTTCATAACTTCACCCATGCTCCCAGGTTTAGAGCAGGCACAAAGATGCCCCAAAGATGCTTTTTTCAAGAGGCAACTGGACTTTCTGCTTTTTTTCAGAGCTGAAGAAGCTTCTTGAATGAGAAGCAAAACATCATCAAAGAAAAGCCAGAAAGTCCAGTTGCCTCTTGAAAAAAGCACCTTTGGGGACAACCACGACCTGGATGACTGAGAATCTCCATAGTTATGTACAAAGATGAAAAGGGAGAACCCAGGAACTGATTTTTATCTATCTCTCTCTTTAGGATCCTCGCAAATAGTTTTAAAATAACAGAATAAACAAAATTAGAACTGTAGGTGTATCCCATTATATTTCATTCCCATCTGCAAAAAGGTCAACAATACATATTCCTTGAATTATGCTGTTTAGAAATAAGCATATGGAAACAATAAACAGTGAGATCATTAGCAGACACATTTCCATAATGCATGCATGCTTCTCCCCAATTTTCCATGTGGAATGGAACTCGAATTCATGTCATTTTCTTGGGATTCAGCTTTTGCCTAATTTACCATTTTTATACTTGTTGAGAACCGAAAAATTTTAAGCAACACCTCACAATTACATGTACGTAAGAACTAAAAATAGCATGGATTTCTGTGTGCCAACATTTCAATGAAACCAACAGAATTCCTCCATATGACATTACAGTCAGACATAGGAACTATGCTATCTATATATTTCAGAACGGCTGTCAGCTGCTTCAAATTGCTTATGTAAATAAGATTTTGATAAACTTATTTACACATCTGGAAAAATCATATGCTTCGAGCACTACCAGATGAGAGATTGATTTCAGTGCCTCCCTGTTGTTGTTAAAGAACTCACCAGAACACAGTTTTATTAATCAAATTAGTAGAGTTAGAATAGAATAGAATAGAGTAGAGTAGAATAGAATAGAATAGAATAGAATAGAATAGAATAGAATAGAATAGAATAGAATAGAATAGAATAGAATAGAATAGAATAGAATAGAATAGAATAACAGAGTTGGAAGGGACCTTGAAGGTCTTCTAGTCCAAACCCCTGCTTAGGCAGAAAACCCTATACCATTTCAGACAAATGGTTATCCAACATCTTCTTTAAAACTTACTGTGTTGGAGCATTCACAACTTCTGGAAGCAAATTGTTCCACTGATTAATTGTTCCAACTATTGCCCATCTCACCAAAAGAGATTCTGGGCAGCACATCATAACCAGATAAAAATCATCTCCGAACTACTCAAACAATTATAAAACAAATATAGAAATCTACATTCAGACATAAGTAGCATAAAAAAACACTTACAAACCCCTAGGGGAAGGGAGAATAAAAATGGCACATCGGTAGCTAAACCTGTTTGCTCCGATGTGTTAGCATTAACACAGCTAAAGAATAAGTTGGCTGGAAACCGACTTCTCCAACCTTCTCTGAATCCTTTTGAATTGGAAAGATTTAAAAAGGATTTCCACATTGTGTGGCAAATCCTGACTGATTAACTAATGTAAGAAGAGGGATCTGTAGTCTTGCAATGTTATTAAATTATAGCTTCCAGCATTGTCCACTTCCAAAAGTATATTTATCTCATAAGCAAAATTAACAGGCAGAAATAAAACAATCTGAGTGAAAATACATTTTCTATATAATGATATACTGAAAAAAGAAGAAAAAAAGGTGGGTATTATGAATTCTAATGAACATTATTAACATCTAGCAGCTTAGCCTTTTAACACATTATTCAATCTAGACTATATATAAACTACATAAGATAATTTTCTTAGCTGAGCCTCAGGTCTGATAGAGCCAAAGTTCTTCATAATGTGTAAGAATTCCTATTTTGGGAATTTATCAGCAAGTACATACTTCCCCCAGAGTGTGTTAACTTGCAACCCAAAGTAAATCATAAGGAAATATGAACATATGAGTCAAAAAGCACTCAAATTTCTTTTAAAGCCAATGCAGAAAGTCTCATGTCTATCTTTTTTTTTTTGCATTTTCCATGTTGACTTTGATAGCTGTCCTCAACAACATCTGGAGGACCACACATGCACCATCACTTTAAAGCATGAGTAGCCTAGGGCTGATTTATTTTTGTTTTGTTCTGGCATCCCGTTTTGCTCAGCTTCTCGGCATCATTTTTAATCCCTCACAGTTCCAGACATCTTTCTTAAAGCACCTTTTTATTGTTCGCTCACTGAATATTCCTGTAATCATCATTTTAAAAAATCCTATTTTCAGTTGAGTGTCGGTTTTATGAGGGGGGGGGAGAGATGGTGGTTATGGCCATCATTTTTGGATGTGATCACCTTCATTGCATTGCTGTTGCCAGCTAGGATGATACTAGGGTAGATGGTGATTGACCCAAGTTTCTAATTCATCCAAATTTGGAGCTAATTTATATCTTAGAATAAAAGCAAGGAGAGGTTTCAAAGTCTTACCTTTTGATACAACAAAAGCTCAACACATGGAAAGCTATTCTGTTAAAAAGAATGCTTGAAATATTGCCACTGGACACTCTGGGAGGAAACCCCTGAGGTTGGTGTGGCAGGAGTTGGTACATTCCAACAACTCCCTGCCCAACTGACTTGCTCTGAATGATGAAGCTGCTTGGATGGGCAGCGAAATATCTCAAGTTTACCAAAATTTGTCCAGTTGCCGCGATTCAACCTTCAGACACCTGTGCTTGGATGACTGAGATTTTTCGTCAACGGAGTGCTAGAAACTTTTTTCAATGGCAAAGCTGCAGGTCATACAATAGAAGTAGCTGCTATCATTAAGAACCTGTGAAACCAACGGGAATCAAGGAACACAAATCCTGGAAGTAAATTTTGAGCTTAGGTTTTTTTTAAATTGATATTGATATCTCAGGTTACCCTTTTGGTAAGAAAAAAAACCCAGCAAACTTCTTGTTCCAGGTGATCTTCACCTGAGAGGCCATCACATAGCAGATTCCCAGACTCCCCAAACTATTCAACCAGTGGGTTCCTGGATACTGAGGTTTAGCAATATCAGGAGGGTTGTATGTTGGACACTCTAGTAATCCCTTCAGTTTTCCAAACTAGCCACTAAAGTGCAAAGTATATCCATTCCAAATTTTAGCTTCTTTAGATTTTCTCTCCCCCTCTCTCCCTCAGACTTGCCCCACGGAAACCTCTCCTATTCTATCCCCTTCTCTCCCTCAACCTTGCCCCACAGAATCCTGCCCTATCTTATCCCCTTCTCTCCCTCAGGATGGCCCCATTGATTCTATCCAAACTCTCAGCCCGCAGGCTGGATGAGTCACATGGTGGCCACGCCCAAGTGGCAGTTGGAACAGAGATCTTTTCAGGGGAGAGCAGAACTCCTTAGCATGTTAATAATAATATTAAAAATACTAATGATCTGATGGTCATTTTGAAAAATCCTTTCTAAGCGAGTACCTAGAAGCCAAGAGGAACATACATGCCACATTTAAAGTTTGTGGGCTGTATAATTCTGGAGATTTCATGATTGCAGCATGAGTGGTTTTCGCATACACACACACACACACATATTGTGTGTGTATGTGTGTGTGTGTAAACCATGCAACATGTTAAAAGCTGGCACAGTTCTTCCAATTTTTAGTCAACACAGCAAAGAGAAATGCCATCTCTCACAGAGTGCCCATTGATCGGTGGAAAAAGAAGTTCTCAAAGTCATGCATAAATAATTTGTTTCCTGAAATTGCCATTCTGAACTTTCCTTGACCACATAGATGAGACATTCTGTATTCAGGGTAGCTTCATTTTAAATTATCACCTCTATGGTTTTAACCACATGTATGCCTCAACCTTCCCCTCGTTAACATCCTCTGGATGTGTTGTGATCAATACCTAGAACACTGAGCTCTGTCCCAAAACATCTGGATAGCTCAATCTGATATATAGACAACTCATTCCATGAGATCCTTGTAATAAAACAGCATTCACTTGGTTCACGGGCTCCAGCCATTTGCCATTCAGAAACATGCCTTCCGTTTTCCTTTCTGTTCCACAACCCAGCCAGCTGTCTTCCCTTATCTCCAAGAGTGTCTTTCTGTAATCAATCTAGTCTTGTCCTCAGTACTTTGTATTTTGTTTTTCTTGTGGCTTTCAAATATAATAAATGCTTATTGAAGTTTATTTTTAGGCCACCGGCTTATTTTCATGTGGCAAATTGAATGCAGCCATATATAAAACTTCTTCTTTTTCTGTGATGAAGGGCCAGCCGTCCTCCCCTCAACCATTATCTTTCTTTCCCACCATCCTTAAAGGTTGTTTCATGAGAAGGCTATAAAAAAATGTCAGCAAAGGTCAAACTGCTATTGCTGTGGCTGCGGGCGGCATCAAGGTTTTAATTAACCAATCAGTTGTGAAAGATTCAGCTTTTAGCTGGTGCAGCTTTGTAGCTCTTCCAGTCTCTTCTCTTGCTGTTGTGTTTGTTAAAACCTGTGAAGTATATAGCTCTTTAGAAAATTGTATGGAAAAGGAGGGGAGGCAGGCAGGGAGGGAGGGAGGGAGAGAGGGAGAGAGAGAGAAAGGGAGGGGGAGGTTTCTGATTACAGAAATCTCTATTTTGGTGTTATAATATCATCCTTACAAATGCGTAACCTTAAAAAAGGAGGTTGACTTAAATGTCAACCTCCTATTTTGTGCTCTGCTGAATGGGAGAAAAGGAAAAATAACTCAGTTTCAACAGAAAAGAAAAGTACTGACCCCAAATTAAAGTCTATAGGCTTTTCTCTGTGTTAAATATTTTGGACAGGTTCAAATGAGGCTGCAAAAATTATACAGTCACTAGATGGCAGCAAAGAGTGAAAGTTGATTGTATCTCCTTGTTGCCACCTATTGGTCACCCAATTTTTTACAAATCAGCCTCGGTAGCTCTAATTTATGCTGATATCATAGAAAGACTGGTGAATAGATGAATCTTTTAATTTAATATATAAAATATATTGTATTTTTAAATATAAAATTATTGAAAACTTTAAAAATGAGTAAAATTAATGCACTGGAGTAAGAAGGAAAAAAGAAAAAGGAAGAAATAGACAAAAGCTAACATGCAAAGAAAAGAAAAGAAAAGAAAAGAAAAGAAAAGAAAAGAAAAGAAAAGAAAAGAAAAGAAAAGAAAAGAAAAGAAAAGAAAAATGATAGAAAAGTAGAAAAGTAGAAAAAAGAAAAAATATAAAGAAATAGTTTCCAATCTTTTTTAGAGCAGTTATGAGTTTAATTGTAGATTTATCTTTTTTTTTTAAGTTTCACAATGACTCCCTTTTTTCTATAATCTATCCTATCTATCCATCAAATCTATAAATCATTAGTTCATTTTTACTGTTTTGTGGAAAAAATCCCTTATGGGTTTCCAGTTAGCAATAAATGTAGATACTGTGTTTTCTGTAATCAAATTAGTCAGTTTTCTATCTCAACAAGTTGATTCATCTTCACCAACCATCCCTCCATTGTGTGTGTGTGTGTGTGTGTGTGTGTGTGTGTGTGTCTGTCTGAAATATCTCTCTATATAAATACTGTATAAGAAATACTACTGATCTGATGGTCACTTCGAAAAATCCTTTCTTAGCAAGTACCTAGATGCCAAGATGAACATACGTGCCAAATTTAAAGTTTATAGGCTTTACGGTTCTGGAGATTTCGTGATGATGCATGAGTGGCATTTCACTTTTATATATAAAGATATAAACAATTTATTTATTGCCAAATCTTTCCATCTTTATATGTACAATAATTTTGCCATGGTTATAATATATAAATATATTTTTCATGACTTTTTTCCAATTGTTTATCCATCAGTCACAAGAGGAAAAGCACTAGTTTCAGTTGTATATTAAACTTGTATCACATTTATTGTTCATTCACATTAAAAAGTTACACTAATATAACAGATATGTCATAGATCTTATTTAAAAAAACTAAGAATGATTGCCACTACTTATGGAATGGGAAACAGCTTCTCTCAATATGTGAAACGTTCCTTATCATTTGAAATAAAAGCACATTTTAAATATTTCCCATAAAATGTCCTTTCATTGAAGTAAAATTGTAGATTCCATTTCAGACTCTAGAGCATACCGGGCTGGGGAATTCTGGGCGTTGAAGTCCACACATCTTCAAGCTGCCGAACTTGGGAACACTGATGTAGACCAACACAAATACTTTTCTTAAAACACGCCATGCCCCATGTCACGATCCCTCCCCCTCCACACCCAGTTAACCAATTCCCAGCTTTTCTCTCAGATTATCACTCCTTTGCCTCCTTTGTTCAGCTCCACATTGTTTCCATATACCTTTCCAGATCTGTCTGCAAGGCTACTAATCAAAAAAGGATGAAGCAAGGAACACTGACTATTTGATGACTTGCCCAGCATATTAAAAATACGAGTTTGACATCTTGCAGCATGTTGAACAATCCTTTTGCAAATTACAGAATGGCTAAATACAATTAAGCTCATTCCGTCGTCCACAATAACTGTTTAACATATGTGGCGGAGTTTGTGCTCAGATCATGACGTTGGGCAGTGCTTCCTTTTAAACAGCTGTTACTCTGTAGTCATATTTAATGTGCTGAGGTCTCATTAGATTTCCTAAGATAAACAGGGATAAAACAGATTTTTTATTTTATTACTACGACAGAGAAACAACCTCTCCTACCCCCAAACAAAGCCACTCCAGGATATTGTCAAGGAAAGGGGCGTTTGAGGAGTGGAAACCTTTTTTTTTCTCGTTAGCTAAGTAGAAATCACAGGATAGTTCAGAATATCAGTTTTAATTCTGCTGACCCATTTGATTAGATTACTATTATGTGTAATAGTACATGGGGTACCCGTGAAAAGCACTTAGAAAGTCCAGCTGGTCGTAGACCCATGAAGATGATTTGACTTGGGGCCATATATTGTTAAAAGATGGATCCTGTGTCTCTGTGAGATCGTATTATGGGCACTGAGCAGCTCAATAAATAAATATAGCAGAGGCAATAATCAGGTTAGAAGGAAGGTGCCACTGCCACATATCTTTTTTGGCCAGTGGAAAGAATTCTGGTTGGCTCAGCCTCAGTTTGCTTTTGTTGTGATTGGCTTTTTAAAGTGAAGACACTGTTTGGATGCATGAAAGTACCCTTCAACTCTCAGAATATTAAGATAGGACAATGGTAGCTGAGGAATTCTGTGGGTTGAAGACTATGCATCGAGAGATTGCCCTGGCTAAGGAAGGTTGCATTACATCAAATACTCTGGGTTCTGTTTCAAGGCACAATTCAAGGTGTTGGCTTCCCCCTAAAAGTCATTATGGATTGGGATCAGACTATTTAAAATACCACTTTCTTCCTATGGAATCTGTCTACCGTTGAGCAATACAACTGAACATGGAAGGAAATAATAATATGTTCATAGTCAAATACAAAACCAATGGAGGCATCATTTTTTTAAAAAAAATACAGAACCTGAATGTAGAGAGAAAATTTCAGTTAAATTGAAAAGTAGGAAGCAACTTAGATTCTATACTCCTTGAATGTCATTATCCTACTATTTCCCAATGAAATAGTCATTATTTGTTTACTATTTTAGCCTAATTATATATGTTTAAATGTTTAAACTATTGGCTATCTTACCTAAGAAAGGAGTTCAGAAATGATAAGGGATGGGATGGGATAGGATAGGATAGGATAGGTAGGGTAGGGTAGGGTAGGGTAGGGTAGGGTAGGGCAGGGTAGGGTAGGGCAGGACAAGCAGGACGGGAAGGCAACTCAAAGCTGCTGACAAAGTTATGTTGGGACAGGAAACTTAAAAAGTATGAATACAAGAAGCCTCAACATAGTGAAAAATGAAATTACCATAAATTGATATATAATGCATGAGCAAATTGACATGGATTGGGATTGGACCCTTTGAATCAGAATATCATATTTTGAATGCTTAGGACATGAAAAGCAAAGTAGAAAGATGTCGCCTTTTTTTTGGTTAGGAAGCGTATAGCAAGATATAGCTACTTATGACTGGAAACTGGAATGCCAATGTTGGAAATATTAAGGGGGAAAATGAAATTGGATTGGATGGTTTAGGAAATGAAATTAAGGGGAGAATGACTTATCAACTTCTGCTACTCAAAGTATGTTTTCATAGCTAATACTGTCTCCAAACACCAAAGGAACTTCTGTATGCAGGGGCATCACCAGATGGAGTACATAGAAATCACATTGACCATATTATTGCCAAAAGGAGCAAATTATAACATCAAAGACATGGCCAGATGCTGAGAGTGGAACAGATCATGAACTGCTCATGTGCAAATTCCAAATTGTACTAAAGAAGAGGAACACTAACCAGATTCCACAATATGATCTTGAGCATATACCAACCATTTTCAAGGAGAACATCAGGAATTGCCTTGAAGTCCTCAACCTTGTTGATAGAGAACCAGAGGAGCTGTCGGATGACCTTAAAGAAATGGTTAAAGAAGAATGTGAAAACAGCCTGCTAAAAATGAAGACAAAGAAGAAAGCAAACTGGATGTCAGAACATATCATGGAAATGTCCAAGAAAAGAAGTTAAGCCAAAGCCAAGCAAGACAAAAATCTGAAAAAGGAATTTAATAAAGAGTTTCAGAGAATTGTTAAAAGAGACAAGAAGCGGTATTCTAACAACATATGTAAAGACACTGAAGATGGAAATTGACATGGAAAAACTAAAAAAGGTCTCAAAAATGTCTAAACTCAGAAGAAGAAACTCAAATCAGCTATGCTAAAGGATGCCAATGGACAGACAATAACCAATTCAAAGGCCAAATGGGAGAAGTAAATTGAAATACTGTGCAGCAGAAGAGTCAACATCCAATATATCCTGAAAGATATTGCCTGCTTACCAGAATCTTTAGTATTACCAGTTCAAGTTAGGTCTGTACTTTGAAAGGAGTATTACTTATCTTTGTTGCCTTGAGTTATGTATATAAAAAAGGCAGAAACCAATCGTATAAAATTATTATTTTTCCTACTTCACACAGATGGTTCCAGCTATTCTTGCCATACATTTATGTCAGTCAATGTGACATGTCAGCAACATTTGCAGACCCATTCAAATATTCAAATAAATGGAATAAAGTTTCCTATTATCCATATCTTAACCTGTGTTTTTCCCTGCACTGGAGGGTCAAAGTGCATTGGTGAACAAAGCAGAAGACTGTTGTGAGAGAGTAAACTTCCCAAAATTTGGCTAGGATTCTTGTATAAAATTACTTTAGAATGTTTATGGGAGGAAAAGTTTCTTCTTTCCCCCACGTTCCTCATACATCTCTCAGGAGGGCCTCTCAACCTTTCCGAGAGGCTTTTTGAAGTTTGTGGTAGGAAGGAGGGGTGGGAAATTTTCCATCCCCTAAGCTCTTAATTTAATTTCTCATAGGGTCCAGGCTAGGGATGACTAGTATATCCATTCTGGATTCCTTCTGTTTCCCATTTTTACAAATTGGTGAGATTTAATTTATCCAACTTTCACATACAAAAACACCCCCACTTCAGACTGAATTTTGTATGTATACCTCTAACCATAGGCACTTGCTTAGAAATTTGCCCGCTTTATTTTCTTCTTCTTTTTTTTCTTTTGCAGTTTTTTTAAATACAATGATGAAATGTTTTTGAATGGTCTTCTCTCTAGTGAGCATCTTTTTGGAAACATCAAGGAACTGCCTTGCAAAGGTGAAAGTCCAGATTTTGAATAATTGTTCCAGCGTGTAGGTTGGTTTGCAAATATGAACTTTGATACATCAGCTTTCTTCTCCATCCTGAATCCAAATCAAGCAACCCGCTCTCTGCCTTTACAAAAGGATGCACTTATATAGACCAAGAATCTGCTTATATCTCGATGGTACACAGGCTCCCTATACCTAGCATTCGCTAACTGGTAGCAATATATTAGGTGTAAGGGTATGTGTTAAAGACCTTGGGAGACAAGATAACAGAATAACAAAGATGAAAAGATGCTGCCAAGGTAACAGTTAGAGACTTAACAACCAGAGGTGGTATTCAGCAAGTTCTGACCAGTTCTGGAGAACCAGTCTTGGAAATTTTGAGTAGTTTGGAGAACCAGTAAATACCACCTCTGACTGGCCCCACCTCCATTTATTTTCTGCCTCCCGAGTCCCAGGAGGAAATGGGGATTTTGCAGTAATCTTTCCCCAGAGTGGGGTGGGAATGGAGATTTTACAGTATCCTTCCCCTGCCATGCCCACCAAGCCATGCCCACTAAGCCATGCCACGCCCATGGAACTGGTAGTAAAAAAAATTGAATCCCACCACTGAACACAACACACAGCTGGTGTGTGAGGTGAGACAAGAGACTCTAGTTTCTCAGGCTGTAAAGGAGAACTGTACTTTCAGACTCGCAAGATTATGTTAATGTAGCCTTACAATAAAGTTGAATAAACTTATATGGTTATATTTCGTGTCTAGGCTACCTGGTAATGCTGACATCCAGATTGCTCCTTCTCAACATTACCTGATTCTTTCTTGATATAATGTCTCTTCTACTGTATGTACTATATTTTGGTTTGGGCTTTTTCCAGAATAATATGGGAGAAGGAACTAGAAACTGCAAGTAAGAACCATCACCCCTTATCCCATTCTTCTAACCGAAGGCTTTGCTAATTTTTTCCTTTACATTTGCAAGGAGGCATATCTGGATCCAACTTGTTTTCAAATTGCTCCTCTTAGGAAGTTTACCCAATGCTATGACTACCAAAAGGATTCTCCTGCAAGTCAGATGATGCATATTTGGGGTGCCTGGTAAAAATCTTCCACACTTGTACATGTAGACCTCCTCAGACTCAAAGTAATACGTATGAAGCTGATCTGCTGTGGCATATGTGCCAGAAACAACAAACTGCATTAAATCAAACCCACGAAAAAGTAATAGGAGTAGAAAGGGATATTTTCCAAAAATCAAATGTTATATTTCTTCTGTAATACAGAATTGCTGAAAAGCCTAAATGTTACCATGTAAAATGCAAGCAGTTTTGATGGCTTCTCTACTTTTTCTGTACAGTCGATCTGAATTTCATTATCTTGCTAACTTTAGGTCATGAATAGATTAGGAAGGATTCCTTTTAATGTCTTTATACTAGCTACATGTAGTATGCTTATAATCAGAAAAATTGATGAGAACCCACTGAATATATTTCATCTACAACATGAACTTTTATTAGTTTCTTCTTTAGCACTTTTCCCCATTTATGCTTCAGACATAAAATATGCAGAAATATTTCACTCAGAGAATCAAGGTGGCCAGAGAGACTAGTGAAGTCTACTGGAAGCATTGTGTTGTTTCTAGAGCATGCAATGTTTTATTTTACTTCATGTCCTCTTGGGTAGAAATACAGGCAGAGTTATTCCAACACACACAGCTGTGTTAATCAAACATTCATCCCCACCTAACATGTTATACTGTTGGATGCTTTGAAGACTTCTCTTTACTGCTATTTTATTATGTATTTGTTCAGTTCCAGTTCATGCTCCATGTTTTTTTTACCACATATGTTTGCTTCTTTCTCTGCCCAGATTGCTATTTAAACTTATTTTCCATATATTCACAGGGCAAGATTAACATAGGAGGTACCATCAGTGCCTAGATGGCATTTGCTGTCACAACGGTTGACGTGTAACAGGAATTTTGTATTTTGCTTGGAGACTGCTGGTGCTTTCTTTGGAAGAGGAATTTCAAGCTGATCTGCAAAAATGGAGTAAAATCCATAGGTCATAGCAATTAATGCATTATTTACATCAACTAAACTGCCAACACATAGATCCTATGGCTTTAAGAATCTTGGCCAGAATAACACATCTCCTGTAGATTAGATGCTTTGAGATGCTACCACAAACTTCTGTATGCCACTGGGCCTGAAGTTGTTTGCCAAGGAAAATACCTCAAGCCAATATGTTAGGACATTGATGTTTCCTTTGCTTTCTCTGGTAGCCAAGCACTGAAACTATTCACACTAAACTTTGCTGGCTCTGAACTCATGCAGAACCCCCACTGGGATAATGTAACAGGATCTACTGCTTAAGAAGCTAAGGGTGGTCTTGGTTCCTTGCCTTCCAATGCCACATTGTACACTGAGAATTGATGTGGACTAGTCTGAGAGAGATAGAAAGGTCATAAATGGGTAGCAGAGCATTTGTTTTGCAGGCCAAAGATCCCAGGTTCAGTCCCTGGCATCTCCATGGATGATGGTAAAAATTCATTTTTGAACCCATGTTAATGAGTACTTTTTCTTCTGCCAAATAGGTAAATCCCCCCAAGCCATGGATTGTTGTATCCACAATCTGGCTAATTCTACCCATAAATGCCTTCTTTAAAAAGGTAAATGTGCACCTGCCCAAAATCATTTGGGAGATACTATGAAAGGAAGAAATGGGATGGAAAACTTGCTGGTTCAGTTGAGTTCAGCTCCCACCTGAAGCCTTTTCTTGCCCAACAGCTACATGCCATATTTAAGGTGATGGCTTATGTGATGGAATTATGCAGCAGCTGTCCAGATGAAATCTGAGATACTGACACACAAGTGTAGGATAGATGATAGATAGATAGATAGATAGATAGATAGATAGATAGATAGATAGATAGATAGATAGATAGATAGACAGACAGACAGACAGACAGACAGACAGACAGACGGTGGGTGGGTGGGTGGGTGGGTGGGTGGGAGGGTGGGTGGGTAGGTAGGTAGGTAGGTAGGTAGGTAGGTAGGTAGGTAGGTAGATGATAGATAGATAGATAGATAGATAGATAGATAGATAGATAGATAGATAGATAGATGGATGGATGGATGGATGGATGGATGGACGGACGGACGGACGGACGGACGGACGGACGGACGGACAGACAGACAGACAGACAGACAGACAGACAGACAATCATTCAAACTTAGAGCAGTCTTAAAAACACGAGATAGTCAGGAACACAGGAACATCATGAGGTAAATTAAACAGTATACAGAACACACAGAAGAAAAAGGAGGGGAAAAGAGGGAAATCTTCCTTTATACTTACAGCAATCAGTCATAATGTAGATTGCATCATGCATGTGTCAGCACTCTACAATTGTGTGTTCTGGCCTATTGTACCCTTTACTGTTCCAGCTACTAAATTTAATATCCTAACAGATTTAAACTAAAGAGATCCACTAAATTATAGAAGCTCAACCTCCTTGGCGCAACTTCCTTCAGAGGATAAAAATGGAGGGAAAAGCACTATAGCACAGTGACAAGGAAGTATACATGAACAGGTCAGGATAGGATAGGATAGCCAGCTTACCTGGTAACAGGTCCTTGAGATATTCATTTTCAACTGTTTCCACACTATGGAAGTGGAATGGCTTGGTTTTCCAGGCACAACCCTGAATCAGATCATTGCAACAGACCAGATCAAGAATGTGCCTTCCCACAAGAATACCAAAATAGGGAACAATTTCAGTTTAGGATTAGAAGTGAGAGGAGGGAGCATCCTGAGACTCAGGGGAACAACTCAGGCTCCCAGGGCATTAAAATGCAATTTTACACTGCAAATGAGCTGGAGTGGGAGTCTACTTTTAACCTTCCCCAAAAGTGCTCAAGGCCTGGTTTTTGCCTCCAAGTGCTGGGAAAGGGTGAGATTGTTTCAGGCTGCATGGGAAAGCTTAACCGTGGTGAAAAGTCTATTGGTTTTAATGTTTTTGGTTTAAATATTTTAATTAGAAATATCTTATTTGTTGGTTGTAAGCCACTCAATTGGTTCAAGATGGATGGCTACATAAATGTCATGAAAGAATGATAGAATAGAATAGAATAGAATTCTTTATTGGCCAAGTGTGATTGGACACACAAGGAATTTGTCTTTGGTGCATATGCTCCCAGGGTACATAAAAAGACAAGATACGTTCATCAAGAATCATAAGGTACAGCACTTAATGATAGTCATAGGGTACAAATAAGCAATCGGGAAACAATCAATATAAATATAAATAGGAATGAATGAATGAATGAGATGACAGACAGACGAGATGACTGACAGACACAGAACATCCAAGTTTTTTAATATAGTGCAACTACAAGAAAACGAGGAAAGTCGCGACCAAGGCATAGAGTGAGGGTTGCGCATGCGTGCATCAGAGGCGAAGGTTAAACCTATGCTCTGAATACCCGAATTAACGGACTTCCACGTTCGTTTCCTTCCAATGGCCTCCCGCTGTTTGGCGGGGGGCGGGGGGGCGGAACCTTTGCAACTATTCGACTCCCGACGCCCCGTTACGTCTCAGCCGGGCGGAAGAGCCGCGGGAGCTTTCGCTACTGGTTTTACTTCCGCCCGGCAAGTGCGTGGGAGAAACTGAAGCCACTGTGCTTCTTCTCCCTGCCTGAGAGATGCTGGGAGCTGGTCCAGAGCCGCTGAATGGGGAAGGTACGTGTTTGGCCAAGGGATTGTTTTTTTCCCCGCCTTTCTCCGGTGCTCCTCTTCTGCAGCCCCCGATATTAATCCCTCCCGTTTCCCACCTCCTTTCTCCAGGGTGATGCTGGGGGCAGAGAAGCCATCACAACTCTGCTTGTTTTCTGGAGTTAATGGCCAACAGCCACCAAGCGGCATAATTGCACTGAGCCCAGGCTAATAATGAAACTCTAGTTGAAATAACCAGGCTGATGGAGCAAAGTAAAGCGAGACAATCTTGTTAACAAAATAATGTTCCTGCTCACTGTTCCCGTGATCATTAGCCTAACATTATTGGCCACGAGGTGGGTGTAGTCCCTCGGGGTGGGGTGGGGGGCGCCTGGTTGCCTCCTTTGGTTTAATATATATTATGACTCAGCCCAAAAAAATACTACAGAAGAGCTTTTTGTTGTTCTCATCCTGCTCTGGAGCAGGAAAGAGGCAAATTCATTACTAATTTCTGGACTAATTTCTTTCAACTGTTAAGAATAAACAATTCCCAGAGAGGGGCAAAAGTGGGCTTGTGATGTTGATTTTTATTATTATTATTATCACTTGGCTCCAGGGTACAGTAAAATAGTGTGATGATTATTAAATCTTCTGAAAGAATAAACTACATCAGACTTTGGATTGACATGTGATTGCATCATCCTGATTGCTCTGAAGAGAAATTTTGTACCTTGTTCCCTCAGGATGGAGCCGGAAATAATTCCCTGTTTGATTTCTCCTGTGGCAGGGATGGGGCTCAGTATTACAAATGCAGCAAACGATACACTCGGGGTCAAATAGTGCCATGATATTTTCTGGTTTTATTACTAAAAGGCATTAATTAATTTGTGAAGACTGATAAGAGTGTCAGAGTTCTAAAAGAAATGTTAACCCTTCCTCTTTCATGGTAATCTTAAGGAATGTTTCTCCCCCCCCCCCAAGTGTCATTTGCAAGGAGTAGGGGGAACACTCCTCCAAAGCAATACTGTACATGATTAGTCTCAAAATGCAACAGGGAGCAAATGGAGTGGATTCCCTCCAGGCCTGATCTAATCCCATTGATTAAAGTATTTCTTTTTAATAAAAATGTTGGCACTGAAGAGTTTGAATTTGGCAAGTTAAATCTGAGAAATTATTTTCCTTGACAAAGTTTAAAATAAGTCTGATTTTTTTTCATTACAATAATCTGCTTAAGCAACTTTTCAAGACATTAATGTACTAGGGATGAAAGCCTTCAATTGTTATCCTGCTAATTGATTTTTTTCCTCCCAGTTCACATACAATAAATATCAGACGCTTGATTTGACGATGTGACTAGGCTTTATTTTACATTATGCGAACATTACATTATTCCGTGCTTCTCATATTGTAAATTACAAGTTGCAATTCTGATAAGAATCAGTGCCTCTTCTGCAAGCATTTAATAACATGGGAAGCTGCTGTTATCCTTACTTATTCCCTACATGAGAATTTCTGAAAACATCATGTAGGAGTTGACATCTTGTTTGGCCAGAAAATTACAGGCAAGTTCATTTCTTTATAAAGCCAATGATTATTCATAACTAACTGGCTACCTTTAAATTATCTTTGTTTTCTGTTCAGCAACAAGCATGAACTCAGATTCCAAAGAGCAAGATTTGATACATGAAGAGTTCACTTACATTTCTGGAGCCCTTACACAGATTCTCAAGTGTGGCCCTTGGGAAGATCTTTGGAATGATAAACGGGCACCTAGACTTCTATTTCTAGTTATCCCTGGTAAGTTTTACATGGTGATGGTTTGATACATACGTTGTCTTGGTCAAATCGGTTCTAGAAAATGGAAAGGGGAAGGCTTGAGTATAATTCCCATCGAACAAATTAATAAAGACTTTTATTCTGAAAGGGCAGAGGGGATATGGTGATAAAGGATTGAGATACTGGCTGGAAGGGGAAAAAAAACCAAGGTACTTTCTGATTTATCCCTACGGGGAGCTAGTGGAGCTAGTATGAGGGTCATTTTTATTGAAAACTTAGTTGCTCAGTTATGGGGTAAAGAATATTAAGTGACAATTCTGCAGAATAGGAGAAGGCCAGTTATAATCAAGTCATCCTTTTTTAAAAAAGGGAAACAGCAGAGACATGAGACTGGAGGGGGGGAATATTTATTAATAGTATTGGAGTAAATTTTTCAGTGTCTTGTAAGGCTAAAAGTGTATCTATTTCTTCCTGCTGGAATTGTTCATGATTATTGTCAGATAGTGGTACCAGACATCTGGAAACCGGCCCTAGTCAACAAACGAGCCCCACCCACCACCCACGCCGTTACAACATGAAACAACAACGGACACACAGCCAGCACCAATCAGCACCAATCTACCAATCATGATACAACCACACAACCAATCATTCCACTTACTGAAACAAAGCCAGCACTCCACACCCACCCACCAAGGTTTATAGAAAGACGGCAGCTCCGACCACACTTTAAGCCCAAAACTCAGCCTGAAGATGGCGAGTGAGACCTCGCCGAAACGTTGCCAAGACAATCTCAATCTTACATGGGAAAAGACCCAAATACAACAAGACTAGCATACCTGCACCCATGAAAATCTACGAAAACATGTGTGTGTTAGTGTTACGCAAAAGCACCTGGTATGCCCAAATATGGGAGGGAGCATACTGCTTCCCTTTTACCTTTCAGCTCCAGCCTTGCAGCCTTCTAGGCGGACAACTATTTTTGTGCTGCCTTAACATGTAAAAACAGCCCAGATTCGAATCCCAGTAAGGGTATGGCTGAGAGCTAAATAGCTTGAAATAGATAGATACTAGCCTCCCTTTATTTATTTATCAGCCCAAATGCAACACAAAAATGGTTTGCTGCCTGGAAGGCTCCTAGGGTGGAACTGAAAGGCAAAAGGGAAGCAGTATGCTCCCTCTCATATTTAGGCATACCAGGTGCTTTGACATAACACACATATACACACACACAAATTCAATGTGTACATAAACTGTGTTCTCTTGGTACAGTTAATCTTGAGAAATAATAACAATAATAATATAACAATAATAATCACATAGTAATAATAGTATTCACTTATCCATTTTAGTGAACCTTCCTTGTGTAATTAATCATTCTGTCATACTTTGAAATTTCTTTCTGTTTCTGCTAGTTAGCCATTGATAAAACAAATCCCATGTTAAAAAGTATTCAGTTTCTTCCTTCTCCTTAATTTTGAGTGTTAAATCTATCCATTTCTGCAGATTCTAATATTTTTTATTACATTTTCCCCTCTAGGGAACTCTTTGTTTTTCCATTATTGTGCAAACACAATTCTAGCTGCTGTTAACACATGTAAAATTAAATATGTATTCCCTTTATTGTATTTTTCTGGTAGGATACCCAACAAAAAGATTTCTGGTTTTAAATCTACACGTTGCTTTACCATTTTTTCTAATCATGTGTGTATTTTTGCCCAATAGTCATTTGCATTCTTTCAGAGAGTCGTTGAGGCCACTTGGAGGTTTGTCTGTGTCCTCAAGGTCGCCTGAGTAGTGCAAATGTGTGTGGAGCTTTCTTGGCTGCAGGATGTTTTCTGCCCTGTGTCCCTTCCCTGTTGAACACAGGCTCAGGGTGTTGGAAATGAGTCTATGTTGTCTGCAACTCAAACTGAAGCACAAATGGTTCCTGTAGTCTGGGAATCCACTCAATACTTCCACACCATTCGAAGGGTGTTTCTCCCAAAGTGCATAGTTCAACCTTCCATTCCCCACCAACCAGGCAGAGCTGAAGAAGCTTTTTGGATGAGAAGCAAAATGTCTTTAAAGAAAAAGAAAATCCAGTTGCCTCCTGAAAAAGCACCTTTGGGAGAACATGGGAAAATTTGTGAGAAATCGTGTGAAATTATCAAATGAATGAAAATGATGCCTGTTGCCAAAAAATATCTGATACTTTATTAAATGTCTTAGGCTGTTGTTCTAGGATATGAAACCGTGCAACAAAGCATGCATACAAGAAAAATTATCCAGATGTATTGTAATGATGTACACTGCATGTACAAATTGTAGGCACATTCTCCACGGCATCCTTCTCCCCCTAATTTCTCTGTGTTACAGTAATACATGGCTGTAATATCTGCCAAACTAAAATGTCACTTTGGAAATTGAATCGGAAACAGTATCAGGTGGAGAAACTGTTGGTTCTGGAAAGAGTTGTATGATCTTTGAACAATCACATTTGTACTTGGGAGTTTTCGGTGCTCTATCTGATCTTTCAAAGGAAAGGTTTCTGATCCTTTCTCCTACATAGGTATGTTTATCAGCTTTATTTGGATGTGATGAGAAGAAGACTAGCGTTTCCTAAGCTTGCATATTCTTATGTTTTTTCTTTAGCATAGCAGCAAGGAGTTCTAAAGCTCTCTTTTGCATTTTGGTTTGCTGTGTTGTCACACTGCACTTAAATGAAATTTGAAGCATTTGATCTTAAAAATAATGGAAGTAGAATTTGATGATGTTACCAAGTTTGGTAATGAAATGTCTGCAAGAAAACAACCAAGCACAGAGAGAATCAATTCAACCCTGAGCTAAAAGTATTCTCTTCTATCATATCACAGTATCATTTTATAGACAACGACTTGTGACGAAATCAAAAATACAGTGAGGTGGCTAAAAGCCAGGGATGTTCTTAAAGCTTTTGCAATACTAATTTGTTTCATTGTTTGAACATTGCAGTGTAGTCTCTCTTAATATTGGGATGAGATAAATTTGTTCAAAGCAGTTCTTGCTCAACAGAAAATGTAGCCTATTCTACATTATGTCAGACTGTTAGGAACTGCTAAATAGGCATTTATTACAAACTAAATAAAATTTAAAAATGCCTAAGACAATTGTGCTTTCTGATTATAATGTAGGAACAAATGTGCCAGAAGATGGTGCTGTTTTAAAGTATAGATTTTTACAGGTTTTTTTTTTTAAATGGAGAACTTGATTTCCCAATAGAGGTTGCAAATAGCTGGTCTCACTGCATTCTTCCAGATATTTAAGTTGCCATGTATATGATATACTCCTTCACAGTCAAATAACATTTGATGTGCCTGAAGATAGTTTCTGGGTCATTGGTTGTTTCCCAGGATTAGACTTTTCCCAACAAGTACCCCCAGTGACAAAAAACTGAAGACTGCCACTTCCAAAATTGATTTAGCTGTCTGCTCTTCAAACCATTGCATCTGGATGTGGTATTACTTCATTACCCTGAACAATACACTATGCCAAAACAATAATGAGAAAACTCTCTACCTATTCTACATTAAGTCAAACTATTAGGACATTGGCACCGAACTAATTAAAGGATCTGTATAATGATTTTCTCAGAGTTCAATGGAGTTGGTGGAACATGAATGCTGTATGGAGCATTTTGGGGCAGCCTCGCTACCTCTTCTACTACATTATGTGTCATTGAGGTTAGCTTGGGCTCTTATTATTATTAAACATGGAAGATAAATGAATATGTTTATATGAGAGAGAAGAATGTAAGTTGCGTTGTTCTTCTCTCTTTTTTTTTAGCTGGGTAGTTGAGATTTTGCATGATATCTATTTTGAAAAGGGCAATAAATGCAAATAACAATTGGTCCCCAAGGTTCTATTTTCAAAAGATTTACATGGGGCCACAAATATTTCCTCCTGTTCTATCAGATTTTTGGATGGGGTTATGAAATAGTGAGAACTTCAACTGTTCACAGAGCTTTGAATGTATCCTTGGATTTTAATCTTGTGGAACCAGACACCTTAAATTCATCTTTTAACCACCATTAGGCCCAATACAGATCACTAGCAGTAGTGCTACAAACTACTGTAAAATGAATGCCCTTACTTTGCGATAGGTTAATTTGTTCATCATGCTACCAAAGACCAAGGACAATTTTTTCACATTTTGTGGCAGAAACACTGGACAAGTGTTTGTCTTGCTTAAAAGAACAAATTCAAGAACTGATACTTGAATAAGCAATCTAAGGTACTGAGTGCTCTTTTTGACAGCATTTCTGTTGTCTTCATTAAAAAGTGTATTCACATTTGTGGCTCTTGTTTCTACCCCTTCAATGTATGTTTCAGTATCAGTAGCTATTGTAATAAGTGATTTATATGATTATTTTTTATAATTGCTCTTTTTCTGCTCCTCCCAATGCCGTATTTTGTCTGTGATATAAAGAAAAACTCAGGTAGTGATACAGTTTATCAGAAGATAGAAATCTTCCCTGTCAGGAAAAAAAAATTGATCACAAGTATTAAAATCTACACTGAAAGATTGACTACAAAGCTTAACAAAAGTTGATTTCTTCCCAAGTCATTGACTATAAAATGATACTATGTTGCTGATACAAATGAGACAAATATTCTATACTCCCCCAGTAGAATGAATGGGGAAGAATGAAAATCTGTGAAGGATTTAACAGCATAAAATCTTTGTTTTACCTTTGTTGGCTCTTCCAAAGAATATCAGTTTTTTTAAAAAAAAAGACAAGAACCATGTTATTCAAAGAGCATTTACTTAACTAAGTTCTTTTAAATACATTCTTCTTTTTCATATTATAGAAATTCATGCATATCATGTGAATTAAAAAAAAATCTTTTAAAACACATTTTGATTAATGAATAGTTAACACACACACACCCAAATACGTTAACTGCTCTAATTCAGGAGAAAACATTCCAGGAACTTGAAAAATGTGGATAATATACTATATTTGAAGACTACATTGCTGGAGAGGTTATACGTTTCTATAGTAAAGCAATGCAATGGAGGAATTAAGTTCTTTTCCCTCCCTGAAAACTCATTTATGTAGGGTAAATCTTTGGTAAGTTGCCCGCTGAGTTGCAAAATTATTTTTAGACAAAGAATGAGAAATGCCACAGTTTAGGATATATTTTCATTCCAGGTTCATGTATGTATAAATAGTCCATATGGTGAAAAATATTTGATAAATATAATTTGCGCAAGATACAAGATAAAACGTAATGAATTGTGTTGTATTTGTGGCCAATACTTTTAGTATACTTTTGTCTTTTTTAGGTAATCCAGGATTGACTGGCTTTTACCGGATATTCATTGAGAGTTTATATTTTAGTCTGAATCAGCAGTATCCCGTGTGGGTGGTCAGCCATGGTGGACACTGTAAAATTCCTCCTGAAATCAAAGGAAAGGAAGGTAGCTTGAACATCTTTCTTCTATTAGATTATTTATAATTGATGAATGCTTAGTCTATATAAATCAGATGACAACATCTCTTTTATTTAATTATATGAAAATGGTGCCATGGATTTTACTGATATTTTCATTTATATGTCTAAGGCTAGTTTTAATATTTATGTAGTTGCTTATAAGACTATTCCACTGAAACTCTGAGGCTAGGCAATGTACAAAAGACACCCCAATTAAATATATATATATAAAACATACTAAACCTTAAATATTGAACACTAAAAATGCCAACAACCTACCCAGGGGTATTAACCTCAACCTAGTCACAAAGCTTGGTAGAAGATCCAGGGGTTAACCACCTTCCTAACTAGTACATCTGGGGATAGATCATTCCAAAGAACAGCCAATGTAAAAGGCAGATTTTTTTTCTTGCCATTTATTATTGACCTACTTAGCACAGTGCAGGTAGAAGCAACTAAGCTAATTATAGTTGAGCTGCCAAAGGTGGAGGCTGACTTGTATGTACTTGAATGGAAGAATGTCAGAATAACCCAAAATTGCAGGCTGTCCCCATCCCCCAAATTTTCTCTGCTGATTTTCAGCCCGCTTTCCAGTTATTTTAGAAGGGGTTAGTGGTTTCTCAGGAATTAGTTTTCTGAACTAGAAGCAGTTCTAGACCTAACCCAGTCCTATTTCCTTCACACACCTTGCCCTGAACACTTTAGAACCATTGCCAGTTTGGAGAATTAATTTTCAGAAAATCACTACCACACCCAGGAACAGCCAGAATGATACAGCCTGAGAAGGAACAGAGGGTTCTAGAATACTCTGGAAAATTCCATTCTGGGATTAATTGTTTTTATTCTGTGTATCACAACGCCTTAATCTTAAATCTGGAATTTAAATTCATGCTCGGTAATGTACACAGTGAGGATATACACACACTAACACACACATGAGTGTACCAAAAATCAGACTCCAGAGACAGTTTATTATATAAATAACATTAAATGTTCAAATTAGTTGTCATTTTCTACCAAAGATTTCATTACTAATTTTATGGATGACCTTTGAATATTCCTAAGTATATATAAAATAAGACTATTAGAAGACATATTGACAAATTATATTGTGATTACCCTATAGAGCAAGGGTGTCAAACTGGATTTCTTCAAGGGCTAGATCAGTATTGTAGTTCTCCTCCATGGGGGTGGGGGGAGAGAGCACGGACAACTCCTGCAGCATTTTGTAGGCCAAAGTGGGATGCAGCCCTCCTGCAGCCCCCAGGCCAATTGTTTGCTATTTCCAGGCCGGCTCCGGGGGTCAGATTTAAGCACCCCGCGGGTCGGATCCAGGCTGCAGGCTTGAGTTTGACACCCCTGCTGTAGAGGCTGACTTTTGGTGCATTCTGTCTATGTGTGAGTGTGTGTGTTTGTGTTATTATACGAACACATCCGTTGGGAAAAGCATAGTACTTATAATGCTTATGACAATGCAGCTCATTTTATTTTGGTGTCGATTTTTAAAACCATCTGCACAATGTAATTAGATGTTTTTGCTACTGAAGCTACAAATGCCTTATTGTTAAAGACTTAACCTTGTATCATTTTTAAAAATGTACAAAACAATTCTTTATCATTTTTTAAAATGTACAAAGCAATTCTTTAGGGCAACATTATTTTTTAATAATTGTTTTTATTTTTTATTTTCAAAACAAACACAACACATCCTTCTTTACATACTGTAGAAAGTGTATCAGTTGGTTACAAAAAGGCTTTCGTGCATCTCTTCCACAGTCAACAAACATAATTCATATTAACTCAAGTATTTTAACTCAGATATTTATACATGTTACCATCATCATACCTCCATTTTCATTTGACTATAATTGTTTAAATGTCCTTTATCATAAAATATACCAAGATTTAATACATAACCACATACTGGCATTTCATTTACTATTTCTAAAATCCTCCAATAACACTGAATCCTTATGTCCTATTTTAACTAAACATCCATAATATTTAATAACAAAGTTTTCTAATCCTCCTTTCCAAATCATTGTTTACAATTTACATGCAGTTTTCTTATGTTGCACCCATACCTGTATATATGTTGTTATCATTATCCCTCCTTTATTTAACTATATCCTGCATCATAACATTTTCCCCCTAATAATCAAGAGTTAACTGTATCTAATTTAGTTCTTTTTTTATTAACCTTTATATATAATCCAAATGGATTTTAATCTTCCTTTCATGGGTACCATTCAATATTCATATCCAATTATTACTTATCATAACACTACACATTGTATACATTATTATCATTATCAATTATTTATTTAATTATATCTATTGTCACTAAATTTCACTAAATTTAACTAGTTTTAAATTATACTCTTCCCTCTATCAACCTGTATCTTTCCAATAGCAAAACAGTCTCATATCTTCTGCCATTTGTGGTGTCAGTCCTCTAATCATCTCCTTAATCAACTTTGTATGGACTCCTCTTAGCAACTCCTTGCTTATAAAATCTCTCATGTAATTTCGATGCCCTTCTTCTGTTTCCTTAATCAGCTTATCTTTGATTGTCGGTAGTGTTATCAATGATATTGCTAAATATCATTTCTTCTTCTTCTGTATCTTGCCATCTAGGGTAGATTTCCCCTCCATTTAATTCCTCTTTCGGTATTCCACTCCTTCCATTTTCAGAGACAAACCGATCACCATAAATATCAGCAATTTTAATTTTTTTATATTCATTTTCTTCTTCGATTTTTAGGATTTTAACCATTACTTTTTCCACTTGATAAACATCTTCAACTTCTTTATCATATTTTGCTGTTAGAGGCTCTAAGTCTTCCAACTCGATATGTGTTTGATAATTTCTGTATTTCTGAGAATATCTTTTGCAGACTTAAAATTTCTTTCTGCTGTTAAAATTGTGCCATTATCTCCAGCTGACAAACACTGCTGCTCTATCTTGGAAGGTTTTAACAAGATTAAGCATAGATTCACAATAATGTTTTATTTTCACCTTTCTCTGGTTAAAGATATTCTTCAAAAGGACATCTGTATGCTTTTCTTCTTATCACTCTCTATAAACAAGCAGTGAGATCTTGGACTGCCAAGCCAGGATAATCAGTGAGAAAAGTAAGAGTGTTTCGTTTCCAATAAACAAACCTCCAGCCTCTGAATAGCAGTGTTATTGTTGCAATTTTCTTTGTTTCTTTTGTATCTTTTTTGTATTTCAAGTTTAAAAAAAAGTCAGATTCTTGAATGAGTTAGAAGAACACCCACAGTAATGAAAGAGGAGAATTTTAGTCCATATGTTACAAAGAATAATAAAAGAAAAAAAATAGAAGAAAACTTAATCCATTCGTTTTAAAAGGCTTGCATAAATTCCATCCATGAAGATAGCATTTAAAAAGTAAGATAACCCACTGTCCAAAACCATTCCAAATTTAATTCCGCCTCTTATTTCTTCTGTTCTCCCATTTAAATTAATTTAAAGTTTTTTATAGGCAATCTCTTTTAAAACGGTAAAAATTCCTCACCAGCTGGAAAAACTTTCTCTTTCCATATCCTTCCGTTTTGGAGCCGCCCCGACTTCATTAGCCTAATGGCTGGATTTGTTGTCGCCAGCTTGAAGAACTTCTCTTGCATCGATCAGAGACTTTGCGATGTCCCTGAGATCAGCAAGACATATTCTTCCTGTTCACCGTCTCTGTGGGACGGTTTAGGTCCGTTTGGACCACCCAGCGGCAAAAGTATCAACGGCGATCTCACAACAATGAGATCGCACGTCGTCTCATTGCGACATTGGCTCCTCCTCCAGGGCAACATGATTTTTAATGTATATTTCTGGACTGCTACTTGTAGTATATTTGAAGTATATATGACTATTATATATATCAGTCAGGGAGTTGAAATTTAATTCAGTTAGTAAGATTGCCTACCCATGTTTAGTGGGATTATTTGGGACTAAATTTCCCCTTTGGTAGCTATGAGCCATGACTTCTTGTACTCAGTAGGACAGCCAAATTTGAATTTATAGTTGAAGGGAGGTGGGTGTCTAGGGTCACTTTCTATAAAATCAAGATTAACAATAGTCATTTCTTTGTGTGATAATGACTTAGTGGTTTGCCTTTGTCAATTCTTTAAATCAGGGGTCCCCAACCTCTGGGCCATAGACCGGTTCTGGTCCATGTTAGGAAACGGGTTGTGCAAGTGGCGGACAAGCGAGTGAAGCTTGATCTGTGCAGGCGTGGGATCTAGGTTGAGCACACACACACACACACCCTTTCTGTGGAAGAATTATCTTTCACAAATCTGATCCCTGATAACAGAAAGATTGGGTCACCACTGCTATAAAATAAACCTAAGAAACCAATGCCAAAAAGGTCAGGGCTATTTTTATTGTAATGGTTATAGTAACAGAATCTTGGAAGTCTGAATTTATTTCTGTGGAAACTAGGAAAGGGGCCAATATTGTTTTCTCAAATATTTCTTGGAATGAATTCAAGCCCAAATTGTCCTATCATTGCCTTAGTAGTGACTCACTGTAGAAGAGCCTAATGCTGGGAAAGATTGAGGGCAAAAGAAGAAGGGGACGACAGAGAATGAGGTGACTGGATGGAGTCACCGAAGCAGTAGGTATGAACTTAAATGGACTCCAGAGGATGGCAGAGGACAGCAAGGCCTGGAGGAATGTTGTCCATGGGGTCGCGATGAGTCGGACATGACTTTGCAACTAACAACATATAGATAGATAGATAGATAGATAGATAGATAGATAGATAGATAGATAGATAGATAGATGATAGATGATAGATAGATATAGATATATAGATATAGATATATAGATATAGATAGATATATATGCTTGTGTTATAGTGTGTATTTTTCGGAGTATAAGACTCATCAAGATTTTGAAAAGACAATTTTAAAAAAACACAGACGAAAACGGGCCCTCCCCCCCCCCCAGAAAGGGCAGGCATAGCCTTTAGGAGTCTTGTAGAGTGCTCCTGGGAAGTGGGGGGGGGGCAAAAACGAGCAAAAAACGGCCCATTTTTTTGTCAAAAAAAGGGCATGAATAGTGCTCCTGGGGGCTGGGAGGGGCAAAGTTGAGTAAAAATACAGCCCATTTTTTGCTCATCTCTGCCCTCTCCAGCCCCCCAGAGCACTCTGAAAGCCTCCTAAAGGCTATGCACGGCCATTTTGGTGAAGGTGGCGGGGTTTCGGGAGGCAAAAAATGCTGTATTCAGTATATAAGATGCACCCAGATTTTCAACCTCTTTTTTGAGGGAAAAGGTGCGTCTCATATTTGTGTGTGTGTGTGTGTGTGTGTGTGTATGTAGTGTTAACAATTAGTATAGTAACGGTTAACTATAAATTTGAGATCTCTTTACATTTGTCTACCTTTAAAGCTGTAATATACGGAAGGGTTTAACATGGCATTTTGTCATTCTGCTTAAGAACGAAGGATCTATACATGCTGAATAAACATTAGCAGAATCATTAAATGTTGCTTTTTCCTCTGCACTGCCCAGTATTGACACTTTGACTCATTACATTTTCCTAAGGGTTGGTTTGCTTGACTGCAGAGGCTACTTATGAACAGCTCCTTTTATAACCTCATAAACACCAACTACTTATTTATATCCCGTAGTTTTGTCCATTACAACTTGCATATTATTGTTTTTGTTTGTGTCTCTGTTTTATATAGTTAAAGAGCTAGAGGATGTTAATGGCATATTTGGATTTAAAATGGCAAGCTTAAAAAACAAGGACAGGAGTAATATTAAAATGCCTCCTTGGATTTTATTGTAATCAAAGCACAGCAATCCTTGTTCCTTTCTTAAAATAAGCAACTGAAGCTTGCCCACAGTGCATTTATTTTTGAAAGATTATAAGGTTTCCCTTAACGTATCTCTTAAAAAATTGGAACAGCTTTTATTTAATTTGGTTTCAGAGTTTCAGTTACATTTTGTTTGAGTGGTGTAGTAGTGAAGTAATTTACTTTCTTGCTCTTAAGCTTGAAAACATAGATTTGGAAAGTTTATTTAAATGGCATGTTAGTGCTTCCTCTCAGAGGCTTTAAAAAATTTCAGAGCGCTGGCTTTCAAAACAGAAGCTACTGATCATATGTGGCTGTCAATAAGATCATGTTCAACTAGAGATTAAACAATAGATCTTTTATTGAGTTATAGACACTGTGTATGCATGCATGCATGTATGTATGTATGTATGTATGTATGTATGTATGTATAAACTTAATATACTGGGTTTATCTTATTATGTGGAAATTGCATTAGAAGCTTTAAAATCAGTTGCATTAACACTTTACATTCCACTCGTAACCTCACATTTAAAATTTTGGCTGAATGTCAACATTGTTGTTATAAGCCACCTTGAACACATTTCCTAATGAAAAGACAAGACAAAACTACAGTAAGCAGTAACTAATGTGGGAAGTCATGGGCGATGATGATGATTTTTTTAAAGTCTCAAAATTCAAAATGATCAAACACTAGACTTTGATGCTTGCGTACCTACCATGGTGGCGCAGTGGTTAGAGTGTAGTACTGCGGGCTACTTCTGCTGATCACTGGCTGCCAGCAGTTTAGCAGATCGAATCTCACCAGGCTCCAGTTTGACTCAGCCTTCCATTCTTCTAAGGTTGGTAAAATGAGTACCCAGATTGTTGGGAGCAATAGTCTGACTCTGTACATTGTTTAGAAAGGGCTGTAAAAGGACTGTGAAGCAGTGTAGAAGTCTAAGTGCTATTGCTATTGCTATCTAGTCAATTATTTTAAGAATGTGGAATGAATGTGTTACTTTAAAGCAGTCTTCCATAGTCTGGCGTCTACCAAAGATTTTTCACTATAACTCAAATTGTTACATGGTTGGGACGCCTGTGCATCTTCTACAATTTATATAACCAATGGGATTTTGTCTATACCTGAACTGTATGTGAGTATCAAAAATAGAGTTTTTACTTTCTTTTCTGGATACATTATACGGGATATATTATACAAGGATAATGTTGATATACAATATTTTCTTTATTGGTTATATATTTAAATATGGAATAAGGAATTATAATATGGAATTTTGGATATCTCAAATTCATTACATAGAAATTATTTTTTCAGAGAGCTTTTGTTTTGGATACCTCATAATTGTTGAACCTGATTGACTGGAATCCAGATAATTGCTTTATCCACTGTTCTCTGAACAAACAGCCAAAAATGAAGGTTCGACAACTGGGTGATAGTTATCTAATTCCTATCTCGGTCCAGGCAGGGCCTGTTAAGGAGAAAGTATGCCAGCTTCCTTTAAGGCTATTGTTTGTTTGTTTGTTTGTTTATTGGATTTATATGCTGCCCTTCTGCCAAATGACTCAGGGCGGCGTACAACATTAAAAAAAACACATATTACGAAAGTTAAAAAGGAAATTAGATAGAGTATCCAAAAACAAACCCAATTATATTAACAATAACATTTTAAAAATTAGATTAAAATTAACAAATCAATCATTTATTTTATTTTGTTCAGGCCAGGCTGGCTTGCTGGAAAAGCCAACTTTTTAGGGCGCGTCGGAAGGACCGGAGGTTGGGTATTATGCGAAGCTCCGGGGGCAGCTCATTCCAGAGGGAAGGCGCTCCCACAGAGAAGGCTCTCCCCCTGGGGGTCGCTAGCCGACATTGTCTGGCCGATGGCACCCTAAGGAGGCCAACTCTGTGGGATCACACTGGACGGTGGGAGGCTACTGGTGGCAGTAGGTGGTCTCGCAAGTACCCGGGGCCTAAGCCATGGAGCGCTTTAAAGGTCATAATTAGTACCTTGAATTGCACCCGGAAAACAACTGGCAACCAGTGCAGACCGCCTAAAAGGGGTGTAACATGGGAGCACCTAGGTACCCCCATGATAACCTGCGCGGTCGCATTCTGGACCAGCTGAAGCCTCCAGGTGTTCTTCAAGGGCAGCCCCATGTAGAGAACATTGCAGAAGTCCAGGCAAGAAAGGATGAGGGCATGAATGAATGTGCACAGAGCATCCCAATCCAGGAAGGGGCACAACTGACATACCAGGCGAACCTGGTAAAAGGCCCCCCTGATCACGGCCATCAGGTGTTCTTCTAAACTAAGCCATGTATCCAGGAGGACTCTCAGATTGCGGGCCCTCTCTGAGGGGGCTAAAATTTCTCTCCCTATCATCAAAGATGGAACAAGGTGCACAAATCGGGATGACGGAAACCACAGCCACTCAGTCTTGGAGGGATTGAGCTTGAGCCTGTTCCTTCCCATCCAGATCCGCACAGCCTACAGGCATCGGGGACATGATCTCGCCCAGCGGTTTCATATATATGTTGAACAGGAGGGGTGAGAGAACCGACCCCTGGGGCACCCCACAAGTGACGCACCTCAGGGTCGATCCCTGCCCTCCAGTCAACACGAACTGTGACCAATCTGACAGGTGGGAGGAGAACCATCGTAAAACGGTACACCCCCCCACTCCCAACCCCCCGAGTCGTCGCAGTAGGATACCATGGTCGATGGTATCAAAAGCCGCCGAGAGGTCTAATAGGACCAGGACAGAGGAGCAGCCCCTGTCCCGGGCCCACCAAAGATCATCGACCAATGCGACCAATGCCGTCTCCATGCTGTACCCGGGCCTGAAATCCGACTGAAACTGATCCAGGTAGACAGCTTAATCCAGGTACTGGGGAAGCTGACGTGCTACCACACTCTCAACAACCTTCACCACAAAGCGAAGGTTGGAGACCGGATGATAGTTGGCTAAAGAAGCTGGTCCAGGGAAGGCTTCTTAAGGAGGGGCCTCACCACCACCTCCTTCAAGGCGGTGGGAAAGAACCCCTCTCTCAATGAAGCGTTGGTAATCGCCTGGAGCCAGCCTCGTGTCACCTCCCGGGAAGCCGAATCTAACCAAGAGGGACACGGGTCCAGCACACAAGTGGCAGCACTGAGTCTTCCCATAATCCTGTCCATGCCCTTGGGGGTCATAGGGTCCAACTCATCCCAGAGAGTCTCCACAAGATTCATCCCCCTCGACTCGCCCAAATCTACCCAGTCAGAGGCCAAGCCTGTCCGGATCTGAGCGATTTTATCCTGCAGATACTGAACAAATTCTTCAGCCCTACCCTGCAAGGGGTCTTTCCCAGTTCCTTGGTTTAGTAAGGAGCGGGTCACCCTAAACAGGGCGGCTGGGCAGTTATCTACGGACGCGATAAGAGCGGAAAAATGTTGCCGTTTTGATGCTTTTATCGCCACTAAGTAGGATTTAATATGAATTCTTACTAGTGTTCAATCAGATTCAGACCGGCTGGCCCTCCAACCATTCTCTAGGCATCTTTTCTGGCGTTTCATCTCCTGGAGCTCCTCGGTAAACCAGGGAGCCATCCGGAATCGACACCAGGTCAGAGGCCGCAAAGGCACAACGCGATCCAAGGCCCCACTGGCCGCCCTATCCCAGGCTTCCACTAGGGCTTTGGTTGAGTTGTGAGCAAGGGATTCAGGAAAAGTCCCAAGCTCCACCAGGAACCTTTCAGGGTCCATCGGGCGCCTGGGGCGGAACCATCTAGTCGGTTCCGCCTCCCTGCGGCGAGGGGTAGCAGTATGGAAGTCAAGCCTGATGAAGAAATGATCAGACCATGATACAGGTTGCATAGAAATATCCCCTAAATCTAGATCATTCATCCACTGCCCAGAGACAAAAATCAGGTCGAGTGTGTGTCCCCTATTATGGGTGGGGTCTTGAATTAACTGAGTTAGATTCATAGCCGTCATAGAAGCCATGAACTCTCGAGCTGACTCGGATGTCTTGCCAATGGAAGGCATATTGAAATCCCCCAGGATCATAAGCCTGGGGAAATCAACCGCCAATCCAGCTAATACATTCAGCAGCTCCGGCAGAGCCGATGAAATGTAGCAGGGAGACAGGTATGTAACAAAAAGGCTCACCTGATCTCCAAGGCCCCATTTCACAAAAAGGGACTCACACCCGCCTATCTGAGGCACAGTGATCTCTTGAGGTCTGAGACTTTCTCTAATAACCACCGCCACCCCCCCACTCCTGCCCTGGGCTCTCGGCTGGTGAAACGCCTGGAAGCCTGGTGGGCATAATTCACTAAAGGGAACACCCCCCTCATGGCCCAACAAGGTCTCTGTAATGCATGCCAGGTCCTCTCTACCCTCTTGAGGTCGTAAATGAGGGGAGCCTTATGTACCACGGACCTGGCGTTAAGCGACACCAGCCGGAGACCAGGGTCCGGTAATCCTGAGCACCTGGGGGTGCGAGAAGGGCGATGAGGGTTGGAATGCACGATCGCTCTTAAACAACGAACCCACGTCCCCTGAACATAATTTGGCCCTCAGCCCCCACCATATCTGCCTCTCCCACAAACAGTAGAGATGGTGAATCCCCCAACGGAATGGCTTAATGTCTCCCCCGGAATCCCAACCCTTCCCAGCATTCCAGACCCATGCCGATTAATTAGCTCTGGCCTGTGCCCTGGCAGACTCCCCCCCAAGCCTGTCTGAGCCATCCGAATCAACCCCCTGCCTCCCCCTTAACATTTGATTAAAAAACCCCTGCAAGAAACCCCTAAGAAGTCTAATAATAATAATAATAATAAGTTTGAATTTATTAGCCGCTCCCTTTCCAAGTAGGACTCGGGGCGGCGTACAATGGGGCATATGAAACACAGAAAATATATAAAAACACATAGGCGTACATACAAAACATACATACAAATACACGAACACGGACTCGAACTCGGAGGAGGTAAACAATTTACATCATATAGACAGTTAAAAAACCCGCATTAAAATACCCCAATTATAAAAACCCCGTATAGAATTAAAATTTAACGTTTAAAATACAATTTAAAACCAGTTAGGAGGAATAAGAATAATTACGATTGAGCCAGGCCAGATAATTGAAAGAGGTGGGTCTTCAGCTGTACACGGAAGGAGCGGAGATCGGAAGTAATCCTGATGTCACGGGGGAGGTCATTCCACAGGGCTGGGCCCACCACAGAGAAGGCTCTGCTCCTGGGTGTCGCCCCCCGGCACTGTTTGGCGGACGGCACCCGGAGAAGTCCCTCTCTGTGTGAGCGAATTGGTCGTAGGGATGTGTGAGGCAGGATGCGATCCTGCATATAACTAGGCCCTGTGCCATGGAGCGCTTTAAAGATCATAATCAAAACCTTGAAACGCACTCGGTAGACCACAGGAAGCCAGTGCAGCTCGCGCAGGAGAGGTGTTACAGGGGAGTATCTAGTCCTCCCCATAATCACCCGCGCGGCCGCGTTCTGGACCAACTGTAGTCTCCGAGTGCATCTCAAGGGAAGCCCCATGTAGAGAGCATTGCAGCAATCCAGGCGAGACGTCACTAGCGCATGGGTGACTGTGCGTAGGGCATCCCGGTCCAATAAGGGGCGCAATTGGCGCATCAGGCGAACCTGATGGAACGCCCCCCTTGCCACGGCTGTTACATGGTTATCCATGGACAGCCGGGCATCCAGGAGGACGCCCAAATTGCGCACCTGTTCCATGGGGGCTAGTTGGACGCCCCCGATGGCCAGAGATGGAAGCACCTGGTTGAACCGGGAGGCCGGAAGCCACAGCCACTCCGTCTTGGAAGGGTTGAGTTTTAGTCGGTTGCCATCCATCCAGACCCGTACGGCCTCCAGACACCGGGACATCATTTCGACGGCCTCATTGGGGTGGTTCGGAGTGGAAATGTATAGCTGAGTATCATCAGCATACAGATGATATCCCACTCCAAAACCACGGATGATCTCGCCCAGCGGTTTCATATATGTGTTGAACAGGAGAGACGAGAGCACCGATCCCTGTGGCACTCCACATGTGAGTGGCCTCCGGGTCGAACTCTGCTCCCCTGTCAACACACGTTGCGTCCGACCAGAGAGGTAGGAGCCAAACCACCGTAAAACGGTGCCTCTGACTCCCAGCCCCTCTAGCCGGTGCAACAGGATACCATGGTCGATGGTATCGAACGCCGCCGAGAGATCTAATAGGACCAGGATAGAGGAACAACCCCTATCTCTGGCCCTCCAGAGATCATCAACCAATGCGACCAAGGCCGTCTCCGTGCTGTGCCCGGGTCGGAAGCCGGACTGGCGCGGGTCTAGATAATCATTTTCCTCCAGGTGACGTGGGAACTGCTGTGCTACCACACTCTCTACAACCTTCGCTAAAAAAGGAAGGTTGGAGACTGGACGATAATTGACTAGGTCCGTTGGGTCCAGGGAAGGCTTCTTGAGCAGGGGCCTCACCACCGCCTCTTTCAAGGCGGCCGGTAGAGACCCCTCACCCAGCGAGGCGTTCACCAGGCCCAGGAGCCAGTCACGCGTGACCTCCCAGGATGCCAGTACAAGCCAGGAGGGACACGGGTCCAATAAACATGTGGTGGGTCGCAGACGTCCACGCAACCTGTCCAAATCCTCGATGGCAACCGAGTCAAACTCCTCCCAAAGCGGTCCCTCAAGACTCGCAACGGGCGTCTCTACTGAACCACTGAAAGGGGTCCATCCCATCCGGATTTGAGCGACTTTGTCCTGTAGATAATTCCCAAACTCCTCTGCTCTACCCTGTAAAGGGGCTTCCCGTGGTCTCTCAAACAAGAGGGAACGGGTCACCCGAAACAGGGCGGCAGGGCGGTTATCTGCAGACGCAATAAGAGCAGCGCAATGTTGACGTTTGGCCGCTCTTAGTGCCACAAGGTACGTCTTCAAATATGCTCGTGCCTGTGCTCGGTCAAATTCGGAACGGGAGGATCTCCAACGACTCTCTAGGCGTCTCTTGTGGCGTTTCATCACCCTTAGCTCCTCGGTAAACCAAGGTGCCAGGGTGGTTCTTCGCCGCAGGAGAGGCCGCAAAGGCGCCACCCGGTCTAGGGCCCCGGCAGCCGCACTATTCCATGCGACTACCAGGTCCTCTACTCGGGGGCGGGTCAGGTCCACAGGAGGTGGCCCAAGTTCCGTCTGGAACCTATCCGGTTCCATCAGGCGCTTGGGGCGGAACCATCTAATACCTTCCAGTTCCGCCTCCTCGCGGCGGGGGGTAGCACCAGGGAAGTCCAGCCGGAGAAGTGAGTGATCCGACCATGACAGGGGAATAGTGTCTAGATCCCCTATTCCCAGATCACTCGTCCACTGGCCAGAGACAAAAACAAGGTCCAGGGTGTGGCCTCCCTCGTGAGTAGGGCCCTGAATTAACTGGGTCAGGTCCATGGCTGTCATGGAAGCCATGAACTCCCGAACCCCCTCAGACGCTTCTCCCATCGACGGCAGATTAAAATCCCCCATCACTAAAAGTTTGGGGGTCTCAACCGCCACCGATGAGATCAGCTCAAGGAGTTCGGGCAGGGCTGCTGAAGTATAGCGAGGAGCCAGGTATACTATCAGCAGGCCCAACTGCCTCCCTGGGCCCCATCTCACGACGAGGGACTCACACCCGGATGTCTGCGGCACAGTGAACTCTCTCGGCTCTAAGTCTTCCCGGATAATCACTGCTACCCCACCGCCCCTTCCCTGGGCCCGAGGCTGGTGAAATGCTCGATAACCTGGAGGGCACATTTCCACAAGGGGTAGACCTCCCTCGTGGCCCAACCAGGTCTCGGTTATTCCGGCGAGGTCCGGGTCCCCCTCCAAAATTAGATCGTGGATGAGGGGGGCCTTATTAACAACGGACCTCGCATTGCATAACAGCAGTCTCAGGCCTTGGGTCTGTAGATCCTGACCACCTAGTATGCAGGGATTGGTACAAACGACCGGGAATGACCAAAAACCCCGGTCTCCCAACCGACTACGTGCTCTTAAACTGTCCTCGCACCTGCCCCTCCCTACGACCGTTGGTATTAAGGTGCCCTGCATAGGAATGCTATCTTCCCTCTCCTCCCCCACTCCGCCCCCTCCTCTTTCGACCACACCTAAGTGCCTGGCTCTTCCATCCCTCCTAACCAGTTCCCCCCCCCCATCCCTACAACCCCTCCCCCCCATCCTTATAACCCCTTACAACTTTTAAAAAACATTTAATTAAAAAACCCCTTAACGTGCGCTTCCTCCACCTCTCTGGGTTAATGAACCCGTCCTCAAGGTGGGCCCTCGAGAGGGCTGGGGGCCAGACCTGCGAGAGAGGGGACTCCCGCAGCTGCAGTAAATCCGACTTCGTGTACATAAAGATCATATAGAAAAAATCATAGGGGCAAAGTTAGTTAGTTACAGATGCTGAGGATGTATCCTGGTTTGTCGTAGATATTGTCCTAACCCTAGGTGGAAAGGGTAAGTTAGTGGGCTAGTCGATGGTAAAATAGATTAATGAGGTTTGAAGCTGTGGCAAGAGAATCAGTACTCGATAAAAGCAGGAAGGAAAAAGTCACACCTTCAGCAACTGTCCACCTATCCCCCTGGTGTCTCTCCTCCATGACCAGGCCCAGGAAAAGATGGACACTTGCCTTCTTGGGACCCCTGCTGCTCATCTTCGCAGGGGCTATTGTTAGATGTTAGACATGTTAGATGTTAAACATGTTAAATTCCACAACCTTAGATTTCAAGCTTTCCATTCCAGTTGTCTTTGCTCTGATGTGGTTCACTCAGCTCCCCCTCCACCAGCCGCTTCGTTTAGCTCTCCTCTCTTCTCCTCTCCTTAACTCCATCCACACAACGAAGCGGTCTTCCGGCTTTCCGACCAGCGCCCCGGCCAGCACGCCAACACACCAACACGCCAGCCACCATCATCGTGACTCCGCACGTCTCTCCACCTCTCCACGCCTCTCGCCTTTCGCCATTTGTCTCTCCGCTTTCGCCTTTCGCCATTTGTCTCTCCGCTCAGCGCCTAGCGCTCTGCTCAGCGTCTGGCGCTCCCACCAGCCAGACGAACACCCCACTACACACCTCTGCTCGCCTCTCACTTCTCCGTTCCGCTCTCCGCCGAGCGCTCAGCGAAAGGCAAACGGCGTTCGGCGCTCTCATATTCATACTGAGCTCGGCGTCCTCAGCGTTCCCGGTTTCCTGCCGGCCAGCCGACCACCCAGGTGCCCTGCCCGACCCATCATAGCCAGGCAGAGCCGGGGGGTGGTCACCGACAAAGCCCGACCCTCAGAATGATATTGAGGGTCGGCAGCACCTCTCCCAGCTGGGAGGCCCCTCCGCAATTCTGCGGAGCTTACACGACAGCCGCCATTCGCCCCGGAAGCTCCTCCTCCCCCCCCAGGAGGAGCTTCCTCCCCCCCCAGGAGGAGCTTCTCTTCTTCGCATGCCACTTCTCGGGATCCCAAGATCCGTCATTAAGGAAGTGTCTTGATAGGCAAGAAGGCCATTCCTGGGAAAGGGGGAGTTCCCGAAGGGAGTAAAGTACTGTCGCAGTATAACATAGAGAGTGTGGCATCAACTAAATGGGTTACATCACAGGGAGATGAAATGAGGAGATGACATGTCCAGGGGGGGGCAGCCGACAATGTTCAAGGGGGTAGCGGGAAGCTTATGTCCATCATAGCAATGGTCGGTGTTAAGGACAATATGTAAGAGTAACGCCAGATGTCAAAATCGCAGCAGATGATCAATTGCGAGGTGGTGAACTCCAACTGCGCCCACGCCAACTACCGAAGCCATCCTCCACTGGCGTCAATATCCATGCCAGCTGCCTCAGCCACTCCCCGCTGATCCAATTTATCACGTCCATAAGCAAGGTGGAGGGGGGGGGGCAATCGAGATAACACCATGGCGTGGGGAGCGGCAGCTGCGGAGACCCAGGCCGGGCATCCTGCCGCCGCTGCTGCTGACCACACCCACGCCGGCTGCAGAGACCCCAGGCCAGGCATCCCGCTGACGCCGCCAACCACACCCATGCCTGCAGCCGCCGACACACTCCATTTTCCTTTCACTGGCAACCACTCCTTTTCACTCACAACGTTCCGGCTACAAGGCAGGAAATCTCAGCTCAAGGGTATCCCCAAGGTCCTAGGAAGTTCTCATAGCTGGACCTGGAACCAACGATGGGATAGGGTACCGCCTGCAAGCCCCGAGAAGGACAATCATCTCCCCGAAGCGCTCCTCAAACGCGACAGGACACCATCTTGGGCATGCGCATTTCAGTAACTATTGGAAATATTCCTTCCTTAAAGAAGTATTAATAATCTAGTGGATGCAGAGAACTGTGCCAGTTGCTCAAAGTGGTTGAGACATTTTAGAAAACACCCTATCCAATTACTCATAGGACATAGGCCAAAATGAATCCCAGATAATAATTGTCCTGAGCATTGCCCAAGTGGGGTTACGACTCAAGTAAACTCAAATGCTGAGGTAAATATCACTGTGGTTTGGGAAAGTTCTTATACTGGGCTCCTTCCCAAAAGGGATTAATCACCCCTAATTATGCTCTGGACAACAGTCCCTGTCCCTCCCATTGCAGTAGGAGAGAAGTAATAAATAGTTTAGCTAAAGAGGCTTGTTTCCTCCATTAAGATACCATTGCAATTTAGCATGTTGTAAATGCAGTGGCTGATCAGCCACACTTGAATGCCTATACATTCCTTATCCCTGTCAAATTTTCTTAATGTGCAGCTGTTAAATTGTTTGGTGGATAGGATAAAATTGTATTTAGCCTTAATTCAGCTCAACTTTCATGCATGTGTCCATAAAATATAACCATTGAGTGGAAAGTTGTGTTCCCTGAGGGTGGGTGGGGGGAACCATTTGAATGAGAGTGAACACTGAAAATGTGCATTAGTTTTCACTTTTTGTTTGGATTTTTGTCTAATATCCAAGACCCAAGACATGGAAAGCAGCCATCCATTCTCAAGATGGTATAACTCAGTGGTCGGCAAGCTGCGGCTCGCGAGCCAAATGCGGCTCTTTGCACATTTTAATGCGGCTCTTCAGTGTGCCGGGCGCCCGCTCCCCTCCCTCCTCTTGGGCTTCGGAGGGAAGCTTCTGCAAAAGCCGAGTGACAAGTCTCCCAGGCTGTAATTTGCCAAGCTGTACGCGCGCGCCTGTTTTCCACGGCGTGGAGCAGCGGCGAGATTCTGCGTGGCGAGCGATGATTCCGGGGGCCATCAGTGGGGGGGCAGGGTCTCCCCTCGCGTTCCTCATCTTCCCGGATGGCCCCTGGAATCATCGCTCGCCACGCAGAATCTCGCCGCTGCTCCACGCCGTGGAAAACAGGCGCGCGCGTACAGCTTGGCAAATTACAGCCTGGGAGACTTGTCACTCGGCTTTTGCAGAAGCTTCCCTCCGAACTCTGTGTGTGTGTGTGTGTGTGTGTGAATGAGACAGACAGACAGAGAGGAACAGAGAGAGGGAGTGAGGGAGGGAATCAGAGAGAGAGACTGACAGACACACACACACAGACACACACACAGAGGGGGAGAGAGAGAAAGATAGACAGACAGAGAGAGAGAGACACACAGTGTGAGTGATTAAGTGAATGAGTGAGAGACAGACACATCCACATACACAGAGTGACAGAGAGAGAGGAAGGGAGGAGAGAGAGACAGAGGGAGAGACAGAGACACACACACACACACAGAGTGAGTGAGAGACAGACAGACAGACACACACAGACACACACACAGAGTGACAGAGATGGGGGAAGGAGGAGAGAGAGACAGAGATACAGACAGACAGACAGACAGATAGACACCCAGAGAAAATGACAGAGGGAGACAGAGAGGGAGGGAGGGAGAGAGAGACAAAGAGCCAGAGAGAGAGAGAGAGAGAGAGAGAGAGAGAAAGAAAAAAAGAAAGTGGGAGAGAGAGAGATGAAATTATAAACAATAACATACAAACCTGACTTACTCAAACTATCCAAGGAAATGCAAGGCCAATGTTCACATTAGTGGTTGTGACTTTGTCAGTCATTGTCAGGATGTAATTTTCTCTACATTGTAAGGCAAATTTTACGGAATTTAACGTTATCGATAAATAATATCGTTCTAAAGTTTTTGTTTTATTAGTTGTGTTATTTGTATCCTCCCGACCTATGTGGATACTTGCATGCAGAATATTCTCAATAAAAACTTAATTGAAACTAAAAACAGTGTACCATCCTATGTATTTTCGGTTTTAAAAATGCGGCTCTCAAAATAAATTTCAATCGTGGTTTTGGCGAGATTTGGCTCAGTTGAAAAAAAAGGTTGCCCACCACTGGTATAACTAATCAGTTTGTCCCAAGGTGCTTTTTCAAAAGTCAAATGGACTTGTTTTTCCTTGAAGATCTTTCGCTTCTCATCCAAGAAGCTTCTTCAGTTCTGACAACCATGACCTGGATGACTGAGAATCTCCATAGAAAGCTAATAATTTTGTGTCAGTCTTGCGGGGTAAACCAGATAGGAATCACAACCAGATAAGCTGATTTTCAATTTTTTGTAAAGTTACATTGACAGAATCTTACAAACCTGAAAGTACAATCCTGTTTCCCTCTCCTATCTCTTTTACAACCTGAGAATCTCTTCTGAGCTTCTTGCCCTGCCCATTATCCAACTGCTGGTTATGCTGTCTCTTATCTGATTGTTCCCTAGGCCTTGACTCCCCAAATCTTTCCCACATATCCTTACAGGTTAAGAGGACTGCTTAGGTAGAATGCTGCCCCATTTAGCAGTTTTCGCTCCCAGTCTAATGACTGTTGAGTTGGTGACCTCTGAAATATAAGTTTTTCAGGACTTGGTTGCAGTCTCATGATTAATATTGCATCTGATTTGGCTCTGATAAAAGCAACAATAACAAAGAAATGCAGGTGAAAGAAGCACTGGGTGTGTTAATGAAATTACATGGTTATTTCTTACAATGTTTTAGCAAATAGTTTGCTTAAAACGTCTCTATTTCATAATCCTCATGAATTTTCATGAGGTCTACGTAATGCTAACCAGCAAGTATTATATAATAAGAAATGAATTATTTACTCTTTTGTAGTGTCACAAATATACTAGAATGTTTTTACTGCAGAATATGTCTGGTTTTTCAGTATAGAGCAGGAGCTTCCTGTTTATAGGACTGTTTAATATATGCGATGATTCACTTTCAAAGTTAAGGCAGGCTATTCATCAACAGTGAAATATTACCACATCAGTGTGTGAGAAAAGACTGGTTGTTTTCATTTAATGTTTTAGGAACTGCCTCAGCATGGTAGTGGTGGTCATCTTAATGGTTCAGCCTTTGCTGCTCAGTTTGACTCTTCAGGAACTTTAAAGGACTTTTGAAAGCATAAACACCCCATAATAATTCATTAATATTGATTGGAAATGGACAAACATTTTGTGCCAAGAGTTAATATGTAATATGTAAAAGTATACCATGGGGGAAAGCATTGGATTTCCAGTGCTCTTTTTCTCTTTTGATTTGCTTTGTGTTTGTTTGTAATCTTTCATATACATGCATGCACACAAACACATGCAAATGTCTATTTTTTGCATTTTTATTTTATATGACAAATTTTGATCCTACAAAAGTCAATGAACTTCAACTCCTATGATTCCTTGATAGCGTGACTAGGGATGCCACACTAAAATCAACAACATGGGAAGGCTTGTAAGTTCCTCACCCTAATCTATCCCATTAACTTACTAAAATTTAAGGGTATACAAAACAGTTTGACTTTAGGATGTTTTATACTTGAATCATCTCCCAGTTCTAATTTGAAATGGGTAGTTTCAACCATTCCAGAAGTGTTTTAAACATGAAAAGAGCCTTTGCATCAAAATGAAAACATCTTGCAAAACCATTTGTAGAATGGTTGAAATAACCCATTTTGAACTTAAACATTATGAATTAAAAACATTTTTCACGCAAAAGACTCTGAGAAAAAAATTGGAACTTTATTACTAATTATAAGTTGTCAGCAGCAAGACTCTTGTATGCACAAAAATGGAAGGGCACTTCGATTCCTACCATGGACGAATGGTTGCAGAAGCTGATGGAGTTGACTGAAATGGCAAAATTGACTATTTTGATTGAAGAGAGGAATACAAGTATTTTGTTTCCACATGGAGACCGCTTCTGAACGAAGTAGAAAAGAATGAAACTATGATTTTGGGTTTTACCAATTAGATTGAAAGATCCTTATAGAAATGGCTAGTTTATATTATGAAAAAACAAAAAGTTGTGATTTGATGTTAATGTCTTATTTTACTGCAACAGAGTCAGAAGTCAGTGTTTCTTTTTCTTTTTCCTAATCCTTCCTCACTTTTCTCCCCTCCCTTCCTCCCCACTTTTTTCTATTTACTTTAGTATTTTGAATCTTATTTTATCTTATAACTCAATAAAAATGTTAAACTGGGAAAAAAAACATTTTACACGCATGTACTAGAATTGTATAACTGAATTTGTACATATAACACTTGCTTTAGGCTTGTCAGCAAGAGTAGAATTAAGTTGAAGACTACATAAATCAGTTTATGTGATTTAAGGATAGCAGGTAAAATAGGAAGATTATCCAAGATAACAAGAAAATTACTTTTCTTGTATAAATTAAAAGAGAAGCATAGAGGTTTACTCCTCTGGGATAATTCCCCTTGAATGTATTTTATTTTGGAATCAGTACAAATAATACTGAAACATGGCAATTTTAGAGTATGTTTGTTTTTCATTTGTTTCAAACAACTTTTTACTTTTTAAATTACATACATATTCACCAATCTTAATCATTTTCCTGTTATCATAGAGACAGCAGCCAGACTGGGTATGCTCCGTCCATTAACCAATCGGACTGAGTCTACACTTATGATGTCATCGGGTCCTTGTGGCTCCTCCCCAGTTTCAGACTGAGTCCAACCTGGACTGGCTGTGAGAATTGATCTCTCCTCCAAATTATTTAATTATATCTTTGGTGAATTTTTCCAAAAAAAATTGTTGTTCCTTTAAATTTATTTATTTATTTATTTATTTATTTATTTATTTATTTATTTATTTATTTATTTATTTATTTATTTATTTATTTAAACTTATTAGTCGCCCCCTCTCCCCACAGGGACTCGGGGCGACGTACACAAGCAACAGTCAGCAGTGTCATACAGAGGAGGTAAAAAATAAATAAATAATTACAATACTGAAAAAGGTTAAAACCCCAATAACATTAATAGTTTAAAAACTAAAATTGACAATTAAAAATGACCTAGGGGTGGAAAAGTTGTCGAATTATGCCAGGCCGGCTAGCCGAAACAGGTGGGTCTTCAGTTTACTGCGGAAGGAGCGGAGATCGGTTGTTGTTCTAATGTCTGGGGGGAGGTCGTTCCAAAGGGTAGGGCCCGCCACAGAGAAGGACCTACTCCTGGGCACCGCCCTCTGACAATCTCTAGAGGACGGCACCCGGAGGAGACCCTCTCTGTGTGAGCGAATGGGTCGCAGGGATGTATGGGGCAGGACACGATCCCGCAGGTAACTAGGCCCTATGCCATGGAGCGCTTTGAAGATGGTAACTAACACCTTGAAGCGCACCCGGTAGGCCACAGGAAGCCAGTGCAGCTCACGCAGGAGCGGTGTTATATGGGAGAACCTCGATCTCCCCATAATTACCCCGCGGCTGCATTCTGGACCAACTGCAGTCTCCGGGTGCACCTCAAGGGGAGCCCCATGTAGAGAGCATTACAGTAGTCCAGGCGAGACGTCACCAGCGCGTGAGTGACTGTGTGCAGGGCCTCCCGGTCCAAAAGGGGTCGCAGTTGGCGCACCAGGTGAACCTGGTGGAACGTCCCCCTCGCCACGGCTGCCACATGATCTTCCATAGCCAGCCGGGCATTAAGGAGGACGCCCAAATTGCGTGCCCGTTCCACCGGGGCTAATTGTTCATCCCCGATGGCCAGCGATGGAATGTGCTGGTTGTACTGGGGTGCCGGAAGCCACAGCCACTCTGTCTTGGAGGGGTTGAGCTTGAGCCTGTTGTCACCCATCCAGACCCGCACGGCTTCCAGACAACGGGACATCACTTCAACAGCCTCGTTGGGGTGGTTTGGGGTGGAAATATACTGCTGAGTGTCATCAGCGTACAGATGATATCTCACCCCAAAACCACGGATGATCTTGCCCAGCAGTTTCATATATGTGTTGAACAGGAGAGGCGAGAGGATCGACCCCTGTGGGACCCCACAAGTGAGGGGCCTCGGGGTCGACCTCTGCTCCCCTGTCAACACACATTGCGTCCGGCCAGAGAGGTAGGAGCGAAACCACCGCAATACGGTGCCCCTGATCCCCAACCCCTCCAGACGGCGCAATAGGATACCATGGTCGATGGTATCAAAAGCCGCCGAGAGGTCTAATAGGACAAGGATGGAGGAACAACCCCCATCCTTTGCCCTCCAGAGATCATCCACCAACGCGACCAAGGCCGTCTCCGTGCTGTGACCGGGTCGGAAGCCGGACTGGCGCGGGTCTAGATAATCATCTTCCTCCAGGTGACGCGGGAACTGCTGAGCCACCACACTCTCAACAACCTTCGCTAAAAATGGAAGGTTGGAGACAGGACGATAATTTGCTAGCTCCATTGGGTCCAGAGAAGGCTTCTTGAGCAGGGGTCTCACCACCGCCTCTTTCAAGGCGGTTGGTAAAAGGCCCTCACCCAACGAAGCGTTCACCAGTCCCAGTAGCCAGCCTCGTGAACCCTCCCAGGAAGCCAGTACCAACCAGGAGGGGCATGGGTCCAATAAACACGTGGTGGCTCGCAGTCGCCCGCGCAACCTGTCCAAATCTTCGGTGACAACAGGGTCAAACTCCTCCCAGCATAGAATCTCAATACTAGCCTCGGACGCCCCCCTTGGAGCACTGGAGTGGGTTGTTGTTTCTTAAATAATCCTTTATTGTACAAATTGGGGGGAAATTCGAAACTGATCTCTGGCTGCCTCTCCTCGGCCAGCTGATTGCCTGTGGCCACGAGTTCGCTCAGGAAGCGTGCCTTGCAATCAGATCGGCCAGCTCACAAGCTACGGCTCCAAGGCTGTTTCCCCGCGGCGCTCCTTGATTCTGGGCACTTGGAGGGTTGCGCGACTGGCCGTTTTGCACGCAGCAGTTCCGGGCGAGTCCGGTGACCATTCTGCAGGTCGCCTGGCCACACTTAGTATCAGCGGCCATTTTGTGGGTCGGAAAAGCCCGCAAAGATAGCGGTGGCCATTTTGAGGCTCAGAAAAGCCTCAGAGAAAAAGTCGGCCATTTTGGACGCTTTAAAAAAAAGCACGAACTCTACAGCAGCCATTTGGAGTGCCCAGCAACATGGGGTCACCCCAGATGGACTGGATAAGGAACGCCTGGCCAGCAAACGGGTGAGACCGTTGTCTATTTTATTGGGGTGTTGGGGAAATGGCTGATCCAGCTATGGATACGAATGCAGGATTAGAGGAGGCTGGGCCATCAGGGGCAAAGAGCAGCAGGAAGAGGCAAGCCAAAGAGGCCCCTTCCTCAGGAGTAAACCCCAAGGTCTCTAAGGTGACTACCAGGGCAGAAGAGCACAGGCAGAAGGCCCTTGAGAAAAATCTCAGAGGGCCCAAAAACAACAACATATTCTAACTGCCCAGCCCTCCCTCCCTCCGAGGATCACCAAGTGGCGTCCCCAGCTCCACCTGTCTTGCCTCCCATGGGCCCTGGAACCACCACCACCCTGGCCTATTCAGAAGGGGAATTGTCTTCTTTGGAGTCCTCGTCTTCGATGGAACCTGATAACAGAGGCAATTTCTTTGATGTCCTTCTCAATAGGGAGCGCACCTTTGAACAGCCTTCCCTCTGGTTACACATGGCTCTGGGCCCCCACACACCATGTACACCTCTCCTGCTGATATGGCAACCATCATTGCTGAAACCATTAAACAGGTCATGGCTGCTGGCCTACAACAACCCCAACCTGCTCCATCACATGGCCATAAGCATAAATCTTCTGCTGCGGCTCAGCAACCTGATCCCTCTGCCTCTACTTCTCAGGCCTCAATTGGCGGGGAACAAGATAACCTGTGGGACTCAGACCTGTCTGATGATGAGGTGGTTACCCCAGATACCCCTGCCTTTACCGGATTATTCAAAACTGATCGTTTCAAGTCCCTTCTTCTTAAGGCCATTAAAGCTGCTAATTTACCATCTTCTGCTTCAGCTTCTACTTCACAGGATAAATCGGCAGAACCGGCTTCAACTGAGGGTCCCAGTACCCCATTCACCGAACCCACAGTGGAAAAAGAGGTGATCCCTGTTCCGAAGATATTCCTGAACGTCATCCAGAAGCAGTGGGAGTCTCCAGGCATGGGCCCACAGCCGACCAACTTTGACAAACATCTTTACAACATTGCTTACAACAAGTTCTTCGAGACTCCCCCAGTGGACGCACTGGTTGCAGCCCTGTCTTCACCTACTGTGGTCTCTGGAACCCCTGAGGAGGTTCTCAAGCCTGAGGAGAAAAGATCAGATCAAACCTTAGTCAAAAACTATCAGGCTGGGGCCTGGGCTGTTAGTGCCTCTACAGCCACTTCCTTTTTCTCCAGGGCGGCCTTGGTTTGGATTGAACAGCTTCAGGAGCGCATTGCTCCTACTGACACTAGATCACATAGGGATCTCAACAAGATCAGGGCAGCGGTTGAATTTGCGGCTGATGCTTCCCTTAATGCTGCTAGATTCGCTTCTTAAAGCCATGGCCTCTTTGTCACGGCCAGGCGTCTGCTTTGGCTCAAGCCATGGCAGGCGGATGTCCGTACCAAGTGGCGCCTAGCAGCCTCCCCATTCAGGGGCACCCAATTATTTGGTAATCCCTTAGACCCGTACCTCATGGAATCTAAAGACAAGCACAAGGTCCTTTCATCCATCTACAATAAATAGGACAGTCTGCCCCCTCCCTTTTATAGGAGGTCGCTCTTTCAACCGGTGGATGGGGGACCTTCCTTTCCCCATCCACAACACCAATCCTACACTCCCAGACAGGGATCTCACCAGGACAGGTCCAGTAGAAACACACAGCCTTTCCCCTCCAAGAAATCTTACTGTGGAGGAGGCAACCGCCATTTTTCACGTAGGAAATGACTCTCTGGACTCTCTTACGATCGGAGGCTGCCTGGCGTTCTTTGCCCACCGCTGGGAGGAGACCACAACAGACAATTGGGTACTCAAAACTGTCAAATTTGGTCTCATGCTAGAATTCCTCTCCATCCCCCAGGAACACTTCGTGCCATGCCCGGTCTCTTGGTGTCCTTGCAAGAGGCACTGATGGAACAGGCCATTCAACACCTGTTGGAGATCCAGGCCATCCAACTGGTTCCTCCCCATCAGGAATGGCAGGGTTTTTATTCCCGCCTGTTTGTGGTACCGAAGAATTCCGGGGGATGGAGAGCAATTTTAGATCTAAAATCATTGAACCGCCACATTGTCTATCGGCGGTTCAAAATGCATTCTCTGCACACCATCCTCCGGGCGATCAGGAAAGGTGACTTCCTCATGTCGGTAGACTTGACCGAAGCTTATCTTCATATCCCATCTTCATAGACCGAAAATATCTCCGCTTCTCCTATGGGGGAGGCACTTCCAGTACCGAGCTCTTCCGTTCAGTCTATCCTCTGCCCCCAGGGTATTCACAAAGGTACTGGCAGCACTAGCCACCCACATCAGGTCGTCCCCAGTTCGGATTCTCTGTTACTTGGACGACATCCTCTCCGGTTCAGGCAGAAAGAGATCTCGCCCTCACCATTCTCACCTTGCGGAATCACGGGTTCGGGGATGAATCTCAAAAAGAGTCACCTCATTCCCAGCACTCGCCTTCTCCACCTCGGGGTCTTTTTTTTTTTTTAAACAAAGTTTTTTATTGGTTTTTTAATGTTTTACATAGGGAAAAGGTAGGGGAAAAGTTACAAATTTTGGCAGCTGCGAAATGCGGTAGGTGCACCCCCCCCCCTCCAAACTCATAGTATACATTTACATAAAATTCAAATATTACATAATATCATATAGTCAGTGTGGTAGATTCAATTGGTAATTTCGGTCAGTTTATATCATGTGGATTTTCTTACTTATTTGTATGATCTGAGCTTTCTTGATGTCGCCCCATCTCCCCCAGCTGGCAGTGCTCCGGCCCCTCCCGTGTCTTGTACTTCTACTGGAGTGTCTTCTGGTTTTTCTAGGAGTAGTTTATTTTTTTCCATAAAGGCCTGCGCCTCTATAGGTGTATTAATTCTAACTCTTGTCTCCTCCCAGAATATTAGCATACCTTCAGGCAATAACCATCGAAACCACACCCCCTTCTGGTATAGTTTACTCGCCAATTGCGAATAAAATTTTCTTTTCTCCCTCACTTTCTTGGGGATCTGTTTCAGAATGGTTATCTCCTTATCTTTGTATATCAAGGCTTGCCCCCTTTGTGCATTCAGTATTTCATCTCTTGTGCTTTTCCTAAGGAATTTAATGTGTACCTCCCTGGGGACATTATGTGTTCTAGCATACGCTGAGTTCACTCTATAAGCCAGGTCTATTTCCCACCCCATCTGTTGTTTTTCCTTCTGAATATACTCAGCCAAAATGTTTGTCATGATGTCCCTTATATTTTCATCATCTGTCTCCATCACGTTCTGGAATCTAAGATAAAAAGACATTCTCTCAAACTCTATTTTCATTTGTTGGGTGTCAAGTTCTTTGTTTCCCCTCTGCACGCCCTCTATCCCTCCCTTCATCTCAGCCGCCCCATCTTCCAAAAGATCCAATCTCTGTGAGTTCTTATTAATTTTATCTTGGTTGTCTTTAATTTCTTCTTTCATCTCCTTCAATTGTCTCTTTATTTCCTCTTGTCCCTGTAAAAGTTGTTGTAACATTTGATGAAGCTCCAGGTCCGTAGATTTAGGTTGCTTGAAGGCTATTAACGTTGATTGTGTGCTAGGACTGGAGGTTGCAGATGTTGGGGCTGAGGCAGCAAAGCCTGACTTTCCAGGAGGTGGTCTTTTAGATGCCATTGTTTATAAAATAAAGAGTCCAGTCAGTATAAAAAAGGATCAGTCAGATAGATAGAACAGCCAAGAGAGTCCAGGAGGCAGAGAGTCCAAGCACAGGGGAATTTTCTGATCACCCTGGCAAAAGAGCAGTCGTTTTTCACTCCAAGGGGTTCAGAAGCAAACAATCCACAAGAGAATTATCCAGGTAGCACGGAGACAAAGACCGGAAGCCTGAAGTTAAAAGGTGGAGTCAAGTCTCACATCTCATGAAGACAATGGAAGTGTGCCATCTTGCCCTGCCAGCTTCGGGTATTGAGGCAACAAATAAAGTTTTCAAAGTTCAAAGTTCCCAAGGCTTCCAGATCTCATTGTCTTAAACCTTAAAAGTTTAAATCTGAAAATCCATTTAATAGGGGTGTGACATCTTTAGTTTGGCTCTCCCCCTCCTCCTTCCCTTGGGGCTGAGAGCTCTCTTGTTTCCAGCCGCTTGTCCAAGGGGGGGGGGAAATCCCCCTCCCCTCCAGCCGCACCTCTCCAATTCAAGCCAAAAGTTCAAGTTTGCACAGCAGACTAATTTTTTAGTTGGTAATAGGAATGAAGGGAGTCTACACCTCACCGCTCCGCTGCTGCATCCTTCGGCTTTCTTTTTTTCATTCCGAACAGCCTGTCAGTGAAGACGCGCCCACACGCCTTCCGATCTGCTCCTCGGTGCCTTGAGCGTGCAGGGGACCTCCCGCCGGCCGCCGCCGATGCAGGGATCCCCCGCGATGCCGCCCCTCCGGCAGGACGCCTCTACGGGGCGTCCTGTGCCCCCCAAGGAGTTGGGAAGCCCACCGGGGAGCCGGAGTGAGCAACGAGTTGCCCGTCGCCGTCAGCCGCCGGAACCGGAAGTCTCCACCTCGGGGTCTTGATGGACACCATGGCAGAGAGGGTGTTCCTATCCAACGACCGCATTCTCAGTCTGAGGGAACTTGTCAGGAAGATGCTATGTCTACGCAAGGCATCCCTTCTTCTTCTCTTCCAAGTCTTGGGCAAGATGGTATCCTGCTTCGGGATTGTCCCATGGGCCAGGTTTCACAGCAGGAGCCTTCAATGGTTCATGCTTCCACATCAAAAGGCTGACAGGAGCAGCTCTCCTCTCAAGGTCCCCCTTCCCAGACAGGTATTACACTCTCTCAAATGGTGGCAGTCCCCGGCAATTTTGCAAGGGACCTTGTTCAGAGAGCCATGCCGTCTCACACTTACGATGGACACAAGTCTGACAGGATGGAGGGCACACATGCCGGAGCTAGTGGCTCAGGGTCAGTGGTACCTCAAAGAGAGCCAAAGCAGCATAAATTGGCTAGAATTGTGGGCGGTTCGCCTCGCCCTCAGACACTTCCACCACAGAGTTCAGGCCCGTCACATATTATCCTCACGGACAATACCACGACCAAAGCACACATAAACAGACAGGGGGGAACCCATTCCTGGTCCCTGATGCAGGAATCCAGCCTATTGTGCCAGTGAGCGGAATCTCACCTGTCATCTCTCAGGGCAGAACACATCTCAGGGGTCTCCAACGTCCAAGCAGACTGGCTGAGCTGGACAACGATAGATCAGGCGGTGTGGCCCATCCATCCGAGCCTCTTCCATCGACTGACACTACGGTTTGGCCTCCCAGTCCTAGACCTGTTCGCGACAGCAGACAACAACCAGGTACCCAGGTATTACTCGAGGTTCATGAACCCCATGGCAGAAGGAGTAGAGGCTCTCAGATGCCAGTGGCCCAGGGGTCTCCTATACGCATTTCCTCCCCTTCCCCTTATTCAGAGGGTAATTCAAAAAATGCTGGAGCAGAAGGCAGAACTGTTGCTGCTAGCGCCGAATTGGCCACTCCAGTCTTGGTATGCCGACCTAGTGACTCTGTTAATCTCCACCCCATGGCACATCCCACAGCCTCTCCTGTCTCTACACCAAGGGTCAGTTTGTCATCCCGACCCCCAGTGGCTGCAATTAACCGCATGGCGATTGAGCGGCAAGCCTGAACAGCCGATAACATCTCCCTCAATGTCATTGCTACCATTCAGGCATCACGCAGAAGCTCTATTAACTGCATTTATGATGCCACATGGCAGACCTTTGCTCTGTGGTGTTCCAACCAGACTGTTGACCCACTTAGGGCATCCATTCCGCAGATATTGGACTTCCTGCAGAGGGGGCTTGATCAGGGACTTACCCCTAACACGCTATGCTGACGCGGTTTTTGGGTGCAGGGTGCTACAACAAGTGATTGTGCCCTAATGGACCTTTTTTTTTTTTTACAATTTCCCACCCTAGTGGACAGCCCAGTCTTTGGTACGTCCCAGTCTGGCTGCTGTCTCTACGATAACAGGAAAATGGGCATTGGTTCTTACCTGATATGCTCATTTTCTGGTAGAGTAGAGATAGCAGCCAGCCCCGCCCTGGTATGGGTCACACAAGGGAATTCCTTGTGCAGATGAGAGAGATACAATGACTATGGACTTTCATTTTTTGCTCACAATTCTCACTTGAGTCTACAGTTTTCCTTCATTTGAAACTGGGGAGGAGCCACAAGGGCCCGATGACATCATGAGTGTAGACTCCGATTGGTTAATGGATGGAGCATACCCAGTCTGGCTGCTGTCTCTCCTCTACCAGAAAATGAGTGTATCAGATAAGAACCAACACCCATATTCATTCATTCACTCATTCATTCATAGGGGGTGCAATGTCCTAGCAGTTAAGACACTGGGCTTGTCAACTGAAAGACTATGAGTTCAAGACTCAAGTACTCAGTGATGGGATGAGTGTCCGTCCTTGTCCAAGCTCCTGCCAATCCAGCAGTTTGAAAACATGCAAATGCAAATAAATAAATAGGTACCACTTCAGTGGGAAAGTAAAAACGTTCCATGCATCTCGGGGAATAGTCATGCCAGACACATGACCATGGAACCATCTTTGGACAACACTGGCTCCCTCGGCTAGGAAATAGAGATGAGCTCTGCCCCCTAGAGTCAGATATGACTGGACAGGGAGAAACCTTTATTTCCTTTTTTTCTAATCTTATATTACTAAGGCCTTTCATTGACCACATTCCTCTTAATTTAAGTCTAGGTGTGTGTGGGCGCGCACGCATGGGCATATTTTTATGGATGTTTTCAGCCTTTAAGTCCATGACATAAAGATATTTATTTATGAATTTGAAGCTTGTGGAAAAGAAACATTTATATTTTCTGGTGTCCCAGTTTCAGGGGGTTATGTCACAGTTCACTGAGATGAGCAATACTGTGGTTTTCAATTTATATTCTTAACTCCCTCCTTGAGTAAAAGCAATGTGCATTACCTCCAAAACAGCCAGCTAGAGGTCTGAAAATGCATTATGTTTGGGGAGAAATCTCTAGAAGACAAATCATGTCCCAACTCATAGTTCATTTGTGGGCTTTGAAGGGTATGTAAGATGTCAGCAAGATGCTGACATCAACTAATTTGATATTCTGGACATTAGTGGCTGCCACACATGTGCTAAAGAATACAAAACAAATTATTTCCTATGCATTTGCACTAATCTTTACAGAAAATTAAAACTGAATAGGATCCAAACTACAACGGCTCGTGTGATCTCTTTTCTTGCTCTATGTGTGGAAACACATTGCTATCTTTGCACTTCTGATTTAAATGTAATTAAATCAGTTCAGTTTCACCGTGATACCTTTATTCTTCCCTTCCCCCCACACTTTCCTTTACAATGTATCCTTGTGTCTTTTTTTCCCCAGTACAACATTTCCTCTATTTTAAAAGTTCTCCAACATAACAAATGTTTTGTGAGTTCCATTTTATTCTGCACATAAATTAAATAAGTAGGATGACAGTATACAACGATGACATAATCTTTTCTTGATTTTGAACACATTATTTGAAGATGGGGTGGTCTGCTATGTCCATATTTTTATTTGAAATTTTAATCCACAATTTCTTGGAGTCGATCAAAGGTCTAATAGCATAATAGCACAGGAAAGCAAGGGGGAAAAAACCCAACAATTCTTTTTCCTCTTCTGTTGTCCATCGGATATTTGAAACTGACCTTAGCTATCTGTTCCTTTTCTGAGATTAGTTTCTGCTTCTATAAAAAGTTGAGAAACATTCATTTTATTTTAACTAAATGACTTTTTAGATCCAGGGCAGAAAAACCAATATACATACCCTGGGTACATGGAGATACTACTTTCTATACCTTTATTTCAATCATTTCATTTAATTGTTGAATGAATAAGAGAAAGGAAAGGCATGAGAAATGATCATATCCAAAAATTATCTTAAGCTTGTGTTACTTAAGAGTTTCATATAATTCAAGACAATACTTTTCATAGGATGAATTAGATCTTCAGTTTACAACACAATACGTGGCTACGGACTGGATGAAAAAATAACTAGAGCAACTTGGCCTTAAAAATAGGCCTTCATCTGAAAACAGTGCTTTGGCCTAAGGCCTTTGCTACAAAACTTTTTATTTTCCATTACCTGTATAATAAGTGAAAAATAAAACTCTTATTGGCAAAAGATTGCTTTCATCTTTTTTTTATTTTGAGGAGGTAAAGAAGAGGGGACATACCGTTTATTTCTGTCTCTCACATTCTCCTTTCCGCCTCTTCCATTTTTAATTTAATAGCATAAATCATGGCAGGATGTTTCTAAAGACAGTTTACCAACAGTATTAATTGGCTTTCTCAAAGCTTTTTCTGTGGCCATCCCTGGTTTAATTTGTTTAAGATTTGAACAAAAGGCTAAACATTGAACACTAAACAATAAACAGTAGAAGATCCTGTTTTCTTGAAGCAATTATCATTTTATACCCAACAATTACTTTTTTGTGGCATTTCTTTTTAAAACAACTAATTATGCGGGGACCATATGAGAGCACACTCAATAAATGGTTCTTCATGTTCTCGTTATGGTGCCAAATATGTTACCATAGACAACCCTGTGCAACCTCTGAGAAACTCTTAAATAGTGAATGTCATCTTGCCTTGAATGTCTCATCTGAGCAACCTAGGAAGAGGAATACTAAACAGAAACAGGTTCTCTTCTCTGTTTTTTCTCTCCCACTCTCATTGTTGACTGGATTTGAACCTGGAACTTAGTTTGACTTTCTGCTATTGCTACCATACCAGATGTAGTCTGTTAAAGTGGAATGAAGGTTTGCCATAGAAGAGAATATTTGAATGAGATTTTCACAAGTGTTTTTCCTTCTTCTAATAAACTTTTATTTCATGAGGAAAATGAAACAGAGGAAGAATGCATTTGAAATTATGTTACACAGTGAATGTCTCCAAGGCCATGAGTATTTTATGCTATTTATTAGATTTATATAGCTGCCCATCTCATCTTTTGGCTTTGTCTGTGAAGGCGACACATTGCAACACTGGGCATGTACCCTGCATCTCCTGGAGGCTGAACATTTTTTCAAAACACAAAAAATGTAGATTCTGAGCAAGAGAAAATTGGCCACCCTTTCTTTAAAAGCAGATGGTTCTCAACTAAGTGCATATCTATCACAGGTGGCATTCAGAAGTAGACTAAGTCAGTCTCTTAATTTTTTTTAATTATTATTATTTTTTAAACACAAATAATACAAACAGTACATATGCAACTGAATACAAAAAAGGAAAAGGGAAAAACACATTACAGTGCACCCTCTACCCCCTGGAGACCTTTCCTCTCCCCTTATATTTCTTTGATATACTATAGATTCCAAATGTGCCCTTATACCTTCAAAAACAACATATATTCTTGAGTAGGCTTATTCCCTTTGCCTTCCACCAACATTGATTTTATAAAAAAAAAAACCATTTCATTAGGATTATTTACTTTAATCAGCCCTTTTTAAAGTTTAATTTCTGTTGTTAATTTATCATTTGTTGCCATACTCCAAAATTCATTATAACACTCATTTCTTTGAATATCCCAATTTTGTCCCCAATATTTAGCCATCACTAATCTAGCTCCTGTTATCAAATTTACAATCAATTCTTTTCTTGTTTTATTTATATCCTGTTTTTCCACCAGCAACAATAATGCAATCCTCAGTGGCATTTCTAGATTTACATTCAACAGTGCTCTAATTTCTCTAAACACCATGTCCCATATTTTTTGTGCACTAGTCATTTAAAATTTTAGGTGTTTAAAATTTACTGTAACTTATAACCATAATAATGGAATGATTATAAACATGTTTATGACTCCCGGCCCCAAATGTCTCTATCTTGTTTGATATAAAAGAAAGTTATTTAGTGAAGTATTGGAGTGGGACATAAAGTGCAAAAGGTTGAGAACCATTTAAGGTGCTAAATAATATCAAAATTTTCCAAACTATGGAGGGCTGAAACATACTAATTCTCTGAATAGAATAAAATTTCTAAAATGTGGGATTCCAAGCCCTGAATAGAATGGGACTTAAGATATAATGATTAAGACTCATAATTGTGAAGGTCATCCAGCAACATAATTCTTGTTCACTGTTACCCGAAAAAAATAATTTGCTTGCCTTTTGGTTTTTAAGATGCTGCCATTTTGTAGGCTTTTCTAGTCTTTACAGGAAAAATAGACATTGGGGTTATCACAACTGGGTGTTCTTTATGGCAAATCTACATCTTCCTTTTGCCCTCCGCCAAGAATTCAGAATGTTCCCTTCTGCTAACTTTCTGGAAAAAATTAAAAGCTTTTATATTATTTTTGGTTAATTTTACTGTATGGTGCATTTAAATAAGTTTTAATTAGTGCTACTATTTTATTGGTAATGTTCTATTAATTACAAGTAATTGAACAACTTTAAATAATTATCACTAAAAGAAGGTCTAGGAGTATTCTTGGTAATTTCTGGATTGTTGTTGAAAGCATTTATAAAGAGCTACAGTGAATGCAATAAATCATCTTCAAAGCAAAGGATATAATTTTATTATTATTATTTTTTGGTTGTTTATAGAGATGGTTTCGCATGACACCGATGATGTTTTTGGGCTTCAGGGACAAGTTGAACACAAGTTGAAATTCCTCCGAAAGTATGTGCCAAAAGATGTCAAGCTTGTACTTATTGGACACTCAATTGGCAGTTATATTGCTCTTAAAATTATGAAACATTCACCAGAACCAGAGGTATGTCAGAGATATATAAACTTTTTCTTTCCCCAATTCCCCTAAACTGATCTTAATTCTCAGTCACAGAAGATGGCCCTAACAGGAAAGAGATAATACACTTGGATGATGATGATGATGATGATGATGATGATGATGATGATGATGATAATAATCCTGAAAAAGTCGCCGAAAATCAGATGGTCAAGATCTTATGGGATTTTTGTATACAAACGGACAAAATCCTGGCGCATAACACACTAGACACCACACTGGTTGAGGAAAAATAAGGCTACAATCATAGACATCGCAATACTAGGTGATAGCAGGGTCAACGAGAAGAAACATGAAAAAATTGCGAAATACCAGGACTTAAAAATTGAAATTCAACGATTATGGCACAAACCAGCAGTGGTAATTCCAGTGGTAATCGGCACACTGGGTGCTATTCCAAAAGCACTGGAATTACATTTAAAACAGTTAAAACTTGACAAAATCACCATCAGTCAAATGCAAAAAGCTGCACTGCTTGGATCTGCACGTATATTACGAAAATACGTTACAGCATCCTAGGCCCCTGGGTGGGGCCCGGCTAGTAATCAATGCCAAATCCGGCGAAACAACTGGCTGCTGTGATACAATATAATAATAATAATAATAATAATAATAATAATAATAATAATAATAATAATAATAATAATAATAATAATAATAATAATAATAATAATAATAATAATAATAATATAGTTTTCCTGCGAGATTCCAATCATATATTTTTAAACTTTCTTTGTATCTGTGCTATAGAGGATGTAATCATCAGCAATCCTTGAGACCATGAATCCTTCACCAAAATCCATTCAAAACATTAATAAACTTTTGAATATGCATTGTTTTTTAACAAACACTTCTGGTAGGACTGGAACTTGGCAAGTTGATGATGAAGAATAGGGAAACGAGAATAGCCCAACTTCCTCCACCTGAAGGAAGTCTCACAGATTGTAGAGAAGGGATTTCACCAAGTGTCACAGAAATATGAAAGAAAGTCATACTATCACAGGCAAGGAAACTAGTGGCTTCCCCAAAAGAGCAAGAGATGTGTGGTAGTGATGGATGACTCCCTGTTGAGAAGAAGAATCAGCAGCCTGCACATCAGACATCCTATCAAAACAGTAAGTTGTCCCCTAGGTATGAATATGTGACCAAAATGATCAGATTTATTAACCATTATTTCATGCTGAAATAAGTGACACTGCCAGAGAGAACTTGAGAAGAATACTGAAAGATGATGTGTCTTTCAAGTCTATGAGTCTATGAGCAAAATAACCTGGGTGACAGGCAGGGGTGAAATTCAGCAGATTCTGACAGGTTCTGGAGAACTGGTAGTGGAAATTTTGAGTAGTTTGGAGATCCGGCAAGTACCACCTCTGGCTGGCCCCAGAGTGGGGTGGGAATGGAGATTTTGCAGTATCCTTCCCCTGCCACGACCACCAAGCCACGCCCACAGAACCGGTAGTAAAAAAATTGAATTTCACCACTGGGCACAGGTGGTGTTTTCATACATACTTCCAATCTGGAAGATATCTTGCTAAGGTTATCTGGAGAGCTTCAAACTAAATTTGAATGGGGACAATGTCATCCTTTCAATATAGACCAGACTAGGAAACCAAAGTCACGCAGGTTAACACTACTTTTTATTATAAAGATATAGAAATAGAATCATGAAAACCTGAATGCATTACACACACGCACACACACACACACACACACACACACACACACACACACACACACTTTGTAAGACTTAAGGAAGATCATGTCTAAGACATTTTTTCAGATTACAGTTCTACTCCCAGGTTCAGGTTTCTTTTATCTAACCATTGTCTTGGTAGCAGCTTTTTCTTCTGTTCTCCTAGGCCACTGCTTCTTAAAGTATTGTCCTAAGACCCCTGCAGGTCCCCCAAATCCCTGTCCGGCGGTCCACAAAATCAAATAATATGCCAGTCTATGTTGAAAAATAATGCAGTATTAAAATCCAATCAAACAATTGTGAGAAGCAGCAGTGAATGCATCCATTTTAATTTTTAATATGGTAAATATATCCATACAAACAAAAGCGCTTTTGGGATTGTCTGTGATTTTTAAAAGTGGGAAAGGGTCCTGAGAGCAAACTGTTAAGTTTAAATTAAGTTATGCTTAGGCTATTCCCTCTGCCTATTAAGGATAGAATTATCTCCTATTAGGGATAGAATCAAGATCATGTGAAGTGTTAATACCACTTTATAATGCCTTGGTAAGGCCACACTTGGAATATTGTATTCAGTTCTGGTCGCCACAATGTAAAAAAGATGTGGAGACTCTAGAAAGAGTGCAGAGAAGAGCAACAAAGATGATTAGGGGACTGGAGACGAAAACATATGAAGAACAGTTGCAGGAACTGGGTATGTTTAGCTTAAGAGAAAGAAGGACTAGGGGAGACATGATAGCATTGTTCCAATATCTCAGGGGTTGCCACAAAGAAGAGGGAGTCAAACTATTCTCCAAGGCACCTGAGGGTAGAACAAGAAGCAATGGGTGGAAACTAATCAAGGAGAGAAGCAACTTAGAACAGAGGAGAAATTTCCTGACAGTTAGAACAATTAATCAGTGGAACAGCTTGCCTCCAAAAGTTGTGAATGCCCCAACACTGGACGTCTTTAAGAAGATGTTGGATTTGTCTGAAACGTATAGGGTTTCCTGCCTAGGCAGGGGGTTGGACTAGAAGACCTCCAAGGTCCCTTCCAACTTACTATTGTATTGTATTGTATTACAGAGGAGGAACTACTACTTGGAATGGAGGTAGAATTTCAAGATCATGGGAAGGGATAGTCCCAATTTATGTTGTACTGGTCAGACCACACTTAAAAAACCATGTCCTGTTCTGGAGACCACAATGAGAAAGGACACTGAGAAACAAGAAAAAGAGCAGAGAACAGCAAAAAAAAGATTGTGAGAGGCTTAGAAGCCAAATCTTACAAGAAGTGGATAAAGGAATTTGGTGTGGTTAGCCGAAAGAAGAGACGGTTAAAGGGTGATATGATAGCAATATTCCAATACATGAAGGGATACCACAAGGAAGAGGGTATTGATTTATTTTCCAGGGTACTGAAAGCTAAGACAAAAATGAAGGATAGAAGTTTCACAGTGAGTAATCCACGCTTGAATTAAGGAGGAATTTCCTAACTGTGAGAGCTGTTAAGCAATGCAACAGTATGCCTCCTCAAGCTGTAGATGCTCCCTTACTGGATTTTCTAAGGAAAAAAATTGGACAGCTATTTGTCAGAGATGGTATGAAGATTCCAGTACTAGGCAGAGGATTGGGCTTGAAGATTTCCAAGCTTCTTTCCAATTTGATTGTATTTTTTTAAGGATATTCCTTATTTCCAGTCCACGTAATTTACTTACTTTACAACACAGGTCTCCCAGGAAGACGTTTTACAAATTCATTTGCAAAACAGATGGAATTAGAGTGGAGGCAAAGTGGAACATAAATAACTCCAGAAGAAAGGATATAGTCAGAGGTGGTATTCAGCAGGTTCTGACCAATTCTGGAGAACCAGTAGTGGAAAGTTTGAGTAGTTTGGAGAACCGGTAAATACTACCTCTGACTGGTCCTGTCCCCATCTATTCTCTGCCCAGCTGATCAGGAGGAAATGGGGATTTTGCAGTATCCTTCTCCTGGAGTGGGGAGGGAATGGAGATTTTACAGTATCCTTCCCCTTCCACTCCCACCAAGCCACACCTACCAAGCCACGCCATGCCCACCAAGCCACACCCACAGAACTGGTAGTAAAGTAATTTGAATCCCCTCACTGTACATAGTGTAGATATTAGTCACACATTTATTATATTTATGGCTCACGATCATTCATTAAACTAGTGCCATCTTATTTTTTTCTGTTAGTTTTAGCAAATATTTTTCTAATTGTACAACATTATAAAATCCTTCTGAGGTGGGTAAAATGAAGACCCAGATTGTTGGGGATAATGTGCTGACTCTGTAAACTGTTTAGAGAGGGCTGTAAAACACTGTAAAGCAATATAGAAGTCTATGTGCTATTGCTATTGCTAAATGTAAATTTATTCCTGTGAATTGTTCTCCTTTGACTGAAAGCTTCCCCTTTCTTAAGCTGAAACTACAAATCCATAGGACACACATTAGCCTATACTTCACACAATAAATAACATGGCTAACATCAAGTTCAGATACAAACTTCTCCCTTTTTATTTATTTTCCAGGAGAGAGATATTACACTGTATTGTATTTGTAATTTATGTAGTTCTAATACTAAGGGAACTAGGGAAAAAGAGCTTATTTTACTCTAATAGTTACCTGGTTTCAATTATATTTGATTTGTTGAATTGCCTTCCCCCTTCACATGGCCTCAAAGATGTTGCTGGCACAGTAATGATTTGTCGGTGGGTTGAAACTATAGATATGCTTAGGATGATTTGAGAGCACAACGTGCTTGAAGTTAAATTATGACAATTTAACTTCATTTAAGATAGTTCTTCATTTAAGATAGTTCAACAATAGAAAATATTTGCATAAGCCAGTTTGTTGCACAATTTCTGCCCAAAGTAAGTTAACCTCAATATTTTATGATATGAAATGTGATAATAAGAAACTTATGTTTCCATCTCTTCTCTTGTTTTTATTGGAATATTTAATTGTCAGGAGAATTCAAGCCCACAAATGTAGTTTAGTAGCTGGCTGTGCATCAGTGTGTGTTTATGGCTACTTTCTGTATTTGCTATGGGATTCTGGTTTTTGGTTTAAAATGTACAGCTTTCTAGAAGGTTTTTCAATGCAATGTGTTCTTGCTTTGAACTACTTGGTTGTTATTTTTGTAGTTCCCTCTTATTTGTTTTCATTCGAAGTGCGCCTATTAAAATTTTATTTAAAGTTATTTTTAAAAAAGCTCTGGAAAACCAGAATGCATCTTTGGACTGGGTGGGAGGAACCTGGACCAGAATTCAGAACGAATGCCCTGGAAGTTGTGATCACACAGCTGACCTTGTCTCATACACACACACACACACACACACACACACACACACACACTGACCTGATGTTTACATTGTTTTGAACTAAGCAGGTACACCAAGTAAACACTATGCCTAGCTTCAGTTATATAAACTTTTTTCCTCAGGTTTGCAGCTTGTGGATGCACAATTGGAACCAAAGCATATGACAGCTTGTACCTAGAGGCTCTCCTGAGTTCAAGAAAAAAAGCTTGTATTTGCTTGAACATTTAACATATATTTTTTACGTACAGAAGACAGTATGTTATTTTATTGGTTTAGCCTTAGGCGAGGCAACAGAAGAGGGAGAGAGAAGGGAAATAACATCAAAAATATAAAGGAAAAAGAGGGAAAACATGTTACATATAAGCAAATATTCACCCTAGTTTTTAAACTGATCATTGCACCTTGGCCATGTGAAATAATATTGATTGATTGCTTTTTCAATATTGAAAAAAAACAGTATTAATTGAGTAGAAGCACGTTAAAGAGTGAGCCAACCTAAAAATAAAGATTAATTTTCTGATAGTGGGAATAATTAATCCATGGAATAACTTACCTGCTGGAGTAATGGGTGCTCTATCACTGCAGGTTTCCAAAAATAGACTGGACAACAATTCAACTGGGATGACATATAAGACATCTTCCTTGTGCTGGGATTGGACTAAATGGCATCCAAAGTCTCTTCCAGCCCTATGATTCTCTCTTCTATCTTCTATTACACTGATAGAGAATCGACTTATAAGCAGAAAGAGAACCCAAAATCAGTCATACTGCACTGTAAATCTGTGTTTGCCTTGCTTTATTTGTTGTACTGCTCTCCATGTTTGATAAATGCCTAATTCTTCATACAGTGATGAAATTCCAAACTTCTGATAATTCAAAAATACCCTCAGGTGTTTAAATTGATTTGATTTTTGTAACATTAGAGTAGCAAATTTTATACCAGTGGGCCATACAGTAGCAATTAAATGGTTTAGCCTAGAGCAGTGGTTCTCAACCTGTGGGTCGGGACCCCTTTGGGGGTCGAAGGGCCCTTTCACAGGGGTCACCTAAGTCCATCGGAAAACACGTATTTCCGATGGTCTTAGGAACCGAGAGACCAATTTTATGGTTGGGGGGTCACCACAACATGAGGAACTGTATTAAAGGGTCGCAGCATTGGGAAGGTTGAGAACCACTGGCCTAGAGTCTTGCTACCTGGACTTAAATGCAGAACCATTGACCACAATTGACCACCTAAAAATTTCACTAAGATACAAATATGGTTTGGTATGTTGTAAATGCAGTGATTTAATGTAGCCTGTCAACACTTCTGAAGGATTACAGATTCCCGACTTCATTTAGCCTCATTCTGCAGCTTTCAAATTTTGGGATGCGGGGGGGGGGGGGGGTTATGATAAAATGGTACTTAGCATTTAACCGTAACTCAGTCAGCTCTTGTGCATCACTTGGAAAGTAGTGTTCTTGGAGGAAAACAAATGGAGATGTCCCAATTGCCATCCCCTTTGCTACCCACCGTGCCTGTCTAGTAGAATCTGGTGCATCATTCCACACTGTTCTGAAGGGTGTCTAAAAGTTTAAGCCAGTGAAGTGTACTTAATAAGTACAGCAATTGTATACATGATAAAAACATTATTTTAAAAAAAATAGACAGGTATGGGTTTCTGGATCAAGTTTTTGGATTTGTGCTGGAACACATCTTCAGGGAACATCTCTAGCTAGAGAGAAGTTCCCTGAAAATGGGCTCTAGCATAAATCCGAAAGCTCAGAAGACAAAACCTCTGATCTCAGCGACCTATACAGATTGGATCCTACAATATTATCCTGGGACACGTATATTCGTTTTCATGCGTGGGGTATTATGTCAGTGTTCCAGATAGCATCCAAAATTAAATCAGAGTCCAAGGCAACGTGTTGTTCAAAGTTCCAATTTATTAAGAGAGCCATGCTGGCACATCTGTGGGAAAACGCGAATCTGAAGCTTCTTCCGTTTTTCCCACCCAGTTGAAAGTTCATGATCTTGCCCCCACACCCACAAGTCCATCACATGGTCCAATCTTCCACTGCCATTCTGGCAGTTCCAGCCATCCAGTTCCGGTCAGATGCAGAGGTACCAAGACAGAGGATGACCTTGGCAATCTAGAAAGGAATTTTATTGTGGCTACATAACATTCTACTCCATACTATCCCCCCTCCCATTTCCCCACTATAGAAACAGCATAGTAGAATAGAAGTGTGGCAGGCCAAAGATCCAAAAGGAGCATGGCTGCAGGCCTGACATTTCTATTTATTTATTTTTATTAAATTTATATGCTGCTCATCTCACTATTTAAGGCAATTCTTTTTTAAAGTAATTCCAAAAAAGAGTAAGAAATATGTATTATTACAAATAAGGATGTATTTAAATGCTCTTTATGTGGAGATGGTGGAAGCTCTCAAATTCTCCTTGGTGCAATCTTCCCCATGTTTCATCTGGCTTCCTTTGAAACATATGAAGAGTGGGAATTATGTTATTTAAAAAAGCCACTTAAAACAGTTTTTCTAGGAAGTTACATAGCATTAAAATAGCAAGCCATCCCGAAATAGAGCATAAGTCTGTTATTCCGCTGCTGTAGTCCAAGTGCAATAAGGCCAAGTGCTGTAGTGCAAGGAAAGAGGAAATGGAGAATTAAGATCTGAATGACCGGCAGAATAAATAATATTAAATGGACATCAGTACCAGTCTTAACTCTTGTGTTCAGTCCCACTGAGATGACAGCAACAGTCAGGTCGAATAATATTACACAAGAAAGCAATTTATGGTAACATTTTGTCTGTACTATTAACACATCCGATCTTGCAAGATGTAGGTCTAAAAAGACACAAATTCACTTCTATAAAAGTTAGAGTTCAAAAAAGCAAACTAGATCTTTATTTTTATTCATTAAATTTATTACACGGACATTTCATCTTTTCTTCAGCAAGTTCAAGTTGGCACCTACAGCCTCCCCCCCCCCCACTACAGGTAGTCCTCAACTTACAAGCATTCGTTCAGTGACTGAAGTTGCGATGGCAATGAAAAAAGTAACTTATGACTAATTTTCCCATTTAAGACCATTGCAGCGTCCCCGTAGTCACATGTTCAAAATTTGGGCACTTGCCACCTGGCATATATTTAGGACAGTTGCATGGTCCCTGGGTCATGTGATCACTATTTGTAACCTTCCCAGCCGGCTTCCGACAAGCAAAGTCCATGAGGGAAGCCAGATCTGCTTAATCGCTGTGTGGTTCCCTTGACAACTGCAGTGATTCATTTAATTGTGGCAAAAGTCATAAAATGAGGCAAATTTTTTTTAAAAACTGCCTTGCTTAGCTGTGGAAATTTTGGGCTCAGTTGTGGTTGTAAGTCAGGGGCTACCTGTATTTAGTCACATGGGAATTTCTGCAAAAGAGATTTGATTCAATGACAAGAAGTAGCCGGAAGTTATTTATTTCGTTTCATGATTTAATGGCAGGTTGATTCCTATTTTAAAGGATTATAGTGCCTGGCTTAAGTGATCAAGGAATTGATTCTGTATGTGCTTATTTTAGATCTTGTTGACACATAAATTGGATTATAGAACAGTTAAGCAATTAAGTGTTTCAACACAGCTATAGGATTGCACCTTTTTCTAAGTTGCTGTATATAGATTTGCAGTTATATCAGTTTCTGTTACAAAACTTGTGTGAAGAAGCATTTGACTTCCCGAATTGAGAATCTCCTAAGATAATAGGAGCAGTTATATCTATCAACAATTGAATTTGTGTATTTATTGCATTATTAGTAAGTAGGCAGATGAAAAGACATACATCTTGTTAAATAATATTTGCCAGGAAAGCTGGAAAAAATTCAACAGCTCAACTTTCAGGTTCTTGATAAAATTTCTGGGAAGGAAAGTCATCAGAAAACCATGGCAAGAATATTTGATAGTCATTGCTTTCTATAGGTGAATATCTAAATATTCTACATACTGACCAATACTAGTATAACTGGGCAAGCTATGAAAAGGAATTAATGGTAAATGGTAAAACATTTTAATCTCTTTAGCAATCCTTAACAAAACATGTTGCTTTTTTCCAGAAAAGCCTCTTCAAAATTAATTCACATAATTCTATATTTACACCATGAGACAGAAACTATCTAAACTGAGGACATGAAGCATTTCAGCAACATTAGCAAAAAATGAATGATCCATTTACATAAAATCAGATTAGAAATTTAATTCCTTCGGATCTATTTAGAAATTATCAGCAATCCTACCATTCTCTGGGAGGGGTTATTCACAAGCATTGAACTACTACCTTGTTTCCCCCAAAATAAGACCTCCCCGGCTAATAAGCCCAATCGGTCTTTTGAGCGCATGTGCTAAAACAAGCCCTCCTCTGAAAATAAGCCCTCTCCGAAAATATTGCAACATAGCAGCTATGAGGTGACCTCGCTTGCCACCTCCTGCACCTCAAAAATAATAAGACCTCCCCAGAAATAAGGTCAAGCGCTTATTTTGGCGGGTCAAAAGAAAATAAGATCCTGTCTTATTTTGGGGGAAACACAATACATAAGACATTCTGCTCACTTACCTAATTCACATTACCAGAAAGGCCCTTCAAAAATAAAAGTGGGCTAAAAAGTGTTGATACATATAGAAGGAATGGTTAAAGGAGTGAATCTTTATATTGAGCAATATTTTGTCATTGTGATATTATGAACCACATTGAACTGGCCACAATGTTTGGAGGAAAATAATCGATTTTTGAGATTGGCATTTTAAAAAGTGATATTCTGTAATCAAGATGTACTTCATCATTGACAACATTGGAAAGTTTCTCAGTATTTTTCTTCATTCTTCTTTGGATTGTGTGCAGAAATATGGTTTTTAAGGTCAGACTGCTAAAGTTTGTCATGGTAAGAGGAAAAAAAAGAGAAATTTGAGTGAAAAAAGGGGCCACGACCTCATGGCTGTAGTTCTATAGAAGCTGCCTTTTCTGTACCATGCATTTATATTGATCACATTATATATATAGATGATAGATAGATGATAGATGATAGATAGATAGATAGATAGATAGATAGATAGATAGATAGATGATAGATAGATAGATAGATAGATAGATGATAGATAGATAGATGATAGATAGATAGATGATAGATAGATTACTTTTCAACTCTTAAGAACATTTTCAGAACTTAGTTTTAAACATTAAAATTAAAAGGTTCTTGTAAAATAAAAATGTCCACCAGGTTCTGCTCTTACTAGCGATGCTAACAATGTCTAAGATGAGAGAGCTCATGCCTTTGCATGTTGAGGGCTGTTTTTGAGTGGTTTATTGGGAACCACAAACCAAAATGTGAGAGGGCTTAGACCAGGGGTCGGCAACCTTAAAAACTCAAAGAGCCATTTGGACCCCTTTCCCACAGAAAAGAAAACACGGGGAGCCACAAATCCCTTCCCGTGCCTGACTATTTCCTGAGCGCCCACAAAACTAGAATATGTAGTTGAATTAAATGTTCTGTTTTCTTCTGAAACTTTTCTTTTCTTGGGTTTATCCATGGTTGGCCTACTGGGAGTCAAAAAGCTCAATAAATCATGTCCTGGCGGTGCCACACATTGGCGGTTGTGACACATATTTTGAGCGACAGGGAGCCGCAGCAGAGGGATGAAAGAGCCACATGCGGCTCCGGACCTGCGGGTTGCTGACCCCTGGCTTAGACAAATATACAGTCTGATTTAATCTGAGTGTAATGCCAATGCAATTGATAGAATTATTCCTTGTGTGTTCAATGCTTTTTCTCTGTCACATTAAAAAAATTAAGTTCAGTGGCTATTTTTTGTAAGGGAAAGCCTCTCATTATGATTTGGGAAACATGCATTCCATCTCTGAGCTGCTAAGTAAGATTAAAAAACAGCTCAAGAGTTCAGCCCCAGAAAAGCTTCACTTGGTAATGAAAGGATAAGAGCTAGAGCCAGACAGCCTTCTCCGAGGAGAAGACAGAGTGTAAACATCAAAAAAAAAAGTTTCGTTTCATTTCACCGTCTACCTCACTGGGACTGGCATAGAATAAGATCCAGAGATTTATTTTAAAGACACAGCAAGGGTGAAACTGAAGAGGAGCACAAAAGGTTGAAGAGGCACAAGGATGGGAAAATTAATGGGCAGAGAATGAGTTGAGGTACAGAAAGACATTGAATACGCAATTACGTGACTTCCTTCTCTAAGATTTCTGATAATGGGGTAGTACTTTGATGAATACAATGAAATATTTTCAGGGCATGCCAGCTGCTTTAGATGGTGGTATGCTAATTCTACTTTGGTTAATTAGGCAGTGTAATATATTCGGCAGTTCAGCGGTTGAAATCCCTAGTGCCACGTAATGGGGTGAGCTCCCATTACTTGTCCCAGCTTCTGTCAACCTAGCAGTTCGAAAACACATAAAAAATGCAAGTAGAAAAATAGGAACCACCTTTGGTGGGAAGGTAACAGCGTTCCATGTGCCTTCCGCATTTAGTCATGACCATGGAGACATCTTCGGACAGCCCTGACTCTTCAGCTTTGAAACAGAGATGAGCACCACCCCCTTGAGTCGGGAATGACTAGCACATATGTGTGAGAGGAACATTTACCTTTAATATACTCCTTACATAAAATGTATCTTGGGTAAATTGAGGCTTTAAAAGAAATAATCTGAATGGTATAAATGGGGGGTGGGGGTTGGATTAGAAGATTCCAAGATCTTTTCCAACTCTGTTGTTCTGTTAATAACAAATATTATAATTCCTAGGAAATAATTTGGCAGTAAAGCATTAAGGCCATGGAAAAGAAAATCAATTCATTTGCTCAATTTCTTTAGGTTTCAAATACACCTTGCATAGGACTCTGCAGAACATCCAATTAAATTGTTTGCGGGTTTTTTATTCATTTGCCAGCAATGTGTTTATCAATCAGTCAATCATTTTTATTTGGTCATAGACCAGCAAATAAAAACAAGAAAACCACAATTAATGGCCAAGAAGAAGAACAAAAGTTCTAAAATATCTTAGAAGGATTAGAAAAGAAAATACGGCATACTGTGCAAACTATACGATAGTACTTTGCTGTAGTCAAAGAAATAAAATCATTTTAACCCATGGCACAGAAGAGCAGAAAGATAAGTGGGGATTAAGTTGAATCAGGCACATAAGGAAGCTGTTTTAAATTCAGAGAAAATACTTTCCAAACTAGCCATTTTAGCCTGGAGCAGGGAAATAAAATCTTACATTTGAATAAGAGGCCATCCCAAGTACAAGATTATTCCTCCCAGTTGACACCAGTTTACAATCTTCTTCCTGCTTATCTTTTTTTCTTCTTCTTATGGTTGAGAATCAGTTGACCTCTTTAAAGTACTAGGTTGGGTCCTTAGTTGTTCCCGAACTAAAAATTCAATGTGTCTGGACTGGAACCCTGGCTGCTGTTCCTTCATGAATATGCATTACATTCAACAGAATTCAGCAGCCCTGCAACATATTTTGCTAAACTTTGGTGAAGCTAACACCATCCAGATTCAGATGTGTCCTTAGCAGAAATATAAAAAGGCATGCAAGGAGATGAGTTCAAATGGCCAAAACATAGAGACAAGCCACAGGCTACAAGTAAAGTCCCATGCATCTGGAACCCGCTTCACCAGATGAAATTACTGCCTCGATTTTGAACTTTCATGACTAAGGCTAATTTATTCATAGCAGTTCATTCTTTCCAGACAATATTACAACAGCAGTTATCAACCTGAGGCTGCCATTGAAAAGTTACAACTCAGATTCTCCTGTTTACAGGAGTGGGTCATTGAAAGAAGAAGGTTGGACAAATTCTGGAATGATTTTCTTAGCTTATTTTATGCTTTTGAATTTTGAAATGAAATTTCAAAGTCATAAATGTTGTTGGGTAGGCCGCTTTTTTAAAAAGCATATTATGGAATATGCTTCAGCCATTGAGCAGTTTACATTTTAATTAAAAAATACAACATTTTACCTACTTGAACTGAAATTCTTCTAATTTGATTTAATGAAAACTAACCTGAAATCAAATTGATCAATGTGATTGTGAACTTCACTTTGTGGGTAATTTCATTTTGTTAGGCACAAATAACCAAGAACTTTCTTTGAGTTCAAAGCACAGAAAAGCTTATTATTGCTACCCATACACAAAATCTAGTCATTTAATGGTCAAAGCTTAACTGGCGCTAGATAAGGGTCAACCAAATTCACCGAGGGGCTGTCCTTGGGTCTCTTGTGGCAATGCAATGACTGTAAACTAATGACATGTTTATTTCCACATTCCAGCTCAGCCTGCTCTTCTACACATTTTGTTTCCTCAATATACTGTATGTCAAAGAGGCTCGTTTAGAGAACATTTCTGTTTCTTAAGATTCCTAGCTGAATTCTTTCATTTTTTAAATGTCTGTTTCTTCTTTCTTAATGGGAAACTTAGGGTTAGGAGAGTTACATACTTTTATTCATGCTATTTTCTTCTTAGAGCAAAGATTCTATAGAAACTTCTTAGGTTTTCTAATGCATATATGGGAAAGGCAAACTAACAGTATAGGTAGAAGAATAAATTGATGACTGTTCTTATATCAAGTATTTCTTATCCTCTTCTCTGTAAGACTCCAAAAGGCATGTTAAAATTCCATCTGGGTTTTCTTTAATTTTAGGAGACTAGGACAAGCAGAGGAAATTTGCAAATAGTAAAAGCAGCTAAACGAATTAGCACTCGGTCTTTGAGGACAAGATTTCAAAAGAAAAAAAATGCAATTAAGCAATCCTGTTTAATAGAACAAGATGTGTAAGACTTTCAGTAAGAACTTAAAAGTGCTCAACAATTACAGTTGATGACTTTTACTAAAAGGTAAAAGACACAAACATAGATTTTTGTCTATCCTGGAACATCTTATCATGGCAAATCATGTCACGATTAATATCATTACAATAAAAGTGGAAAAAATGCTAGAGATCAGTACAAATGTTTGATTGTTTCTTAATATATAAATAAAATAGATTGGAAGGTTTTTCATATCTTTGTGCTGTAGGGTGGACCATTAGTTTTAAGACATACACATAGTGCAAAGAGAGTAAGAATGTCACTTGATTCTAATCCTTCTCAAAGCAGCACGAAGATATTTGCATTCATATCAAACTGAACAAGTTCTGCCCTTATTGCAAGAATATCAGGGTAAATATAAGGAGAGAAAGAGAACTGGCTCTTTCTGTGTAGAAGGCCTCAGCAATTATGATGGCTTTTTGATACGTTACAGTTTTAATTGATAAGGTAGTTGTAATCTGTCTCACAGGCAACTTACATCCTTATAACTGTCTTCCTCTCCCCTTCTCCCCTCACCACATCACAATTTAAATCTTAGATCAGTTTAGGCATTTGATGCATCAGCTGCTGCAGCTCAGAAAACAAATCTTTTGATAAAATTGATCAGTCAGAAAAGGTGCTATCAGACTCCTGATTACAGGTAGTCCTTGACTTACAACCACAATTGAGCCCAAAATTTATGTTGCTAAGCGAGACAGTTGTTCAGTGAATTTTGCCCCATTTTGCAACCTTTCTTGCCACCCTTGTTAAGTGAATCATGACAGTTATTAAGTTAGTTATACAATTGTTAAGTGAATCTGGTTTACCCATTGACTTTGCTTGTCAGAAGGTCACAAAAGGTGATCACATGATCACGGGACACTGCAACCATCATAAACGTGAGTCAGTTGCTAACTGTCTGAATTTGATTATGTGACCATGGGGGTACTGCAAAGGTTGTAAGTGAAAAAGGCTCATAAGTCACATTTTTTCAGCGATGTTGTAACTTTGGACAGTCACTAAATGAACTGTTGTAAGTCAAGGACTACCTATATGTGTTTCCTCCTGCAGATTAGATAGATAGATGATAGATAGATCGATAGATAGATCGATCGATCGATAGATAGATAGATAGATAGATAGATAGATGATAGATAGATAGATGATAGATAGATGATAGATAGATAGATGATAGATAGATAGATAGATAGATAGATAGATAGATAGATAGATAGATAGATGATAGATAGATAGATAGATAGATAGATAGATGATAGATAGATAGTATTATTTCTGTTATTGCAGAAATAACAGATTCAATTTCAAGACTAGGTTCAACTTCAAGACTGCCAAAACAATATACTTTTCTCTTTACCATCACATCTGTTTTCTGAACAAAAAATCATGGCAAAATTCCAGGAGGGAGCTAAATCATATGCTAGGGGAGAATACCATTTTATCATATACTTCACGGCTGTCAAACACATCACGTGACGTTTCGTGACGTTTTTAACCATTCATGGAGTGGGGGGGGGCATAGCCTGTGCATCCGCCAGTTTGACTTCCCTGATATACTTCATAATGTAAATAGAACAAATGTCTCTTGGAAAGTGATGATTGATTTTTTTAAAAAAAATAGTGACTGACATAATGGTAATAAATGAAAGGTTTGTGATAAGTAACTGTGACATATTTCATTATGGACTTTTACACAGTCTTCAAGCCAATCAAATACCATTTCTTTTACTTTTTACTTTGACCTTTTTTGTGTTTTACTGTTCATATGCTCTGATATTAATAATTGACTTTCTCAAATAACCTCAGAATCTGTCTCTTTTCTCCTCACTGACCCTTTTCAAAAGGATCTAGATGTAAAGGGGTTTTTTGATTCATAAGTATTTCTTTCTGATATATATATATATATATATATATGTGTGTGTGTGTGTGTGTGTGTGTGTGTGTGTTTTATATTTGTACTGATAAATAAATAAAGGGAGACTAGTATAGATTAGGCATACCAGGGGTTGTAACACTAATACATACATACATATATATATATATATATATATATATATATATATATATATATATATATATATATATATATATATATATATATATATATATATATATATATATATACATACATACATACATACATACATACATACATACATACATATATATATATATATATAAACCTCAGCCACCGAAAGGATCCTGAAAAGAACTGAATTAGCCCTAATCAGAAACGAACTCCACAGGAAAAGATTCCTACTAGACCAAACCAACCGGGACCTACTCACTCTTCACCTCAAACTCAGCAAAAAAATCCACCCAGCACTCTGGGACAAATTCAAACAACTAGCCATCTGGAGAGCAGAAAAAGAAACCTTCTATAAGACAGAAAAACACTCCAACAAACTCTACAGACTAGAAAAACGACAGAAGCCTAACCCCCCTCCTCAGCAACTCATGAAACAAACAGTACACAACATATCAGACAGAACCCTCACCACAGCTGAAACCAATGTCCTTTCCAGAGGATTCAACTTTGCAGTAGCCCCTAAACGCATCCCAACTGAAGACATCATATGCGGAGTTGAAGCTACACTCATCAAAATCAACCCAGATGAAGCTAATAAAATCAGACTTGCAGTCAGCAACGTCCTTTGCTCCAGCAATCCACCCAGAAGCAACTTACAGCAACAAGAAGAAAAAGCACTTTCCAACCTGAGGAAAGACAACAACATAATCATTCTTCCAGCAGACAAAGGAAATGCCACAGTGGTGATGAACACATCTGACTACCAAGCCAAACTATCCAAGCTACTCCAAGACCCTGCTTACAAACCTATAAACACAGACCCCACCACCTACCTGGAAAAAACCACCAAATCCAAAATAAAAGCCTCTGCCATCAGTGAAGAGATCCAGCAAAGAATCATCCCCAGAGAGAAATCTTCCAGATGCCCCAAACTCTATGGGCTCCCCAAGATACACAAAGAAGGAACACCACTCATACCCATAGTCAGCTCCATAGGCTCACCTCTACAGAATCTTGCCAAATTCCTCGCCAAACAACTCCAACCCTACGCAGAAACCATCACCTCAAACGTACAAAACTCACTCCACTTCATAGAAACAATAAAGAAACAAAACATACAACCCAGCGACCTACTTGTGAGTTTCGATGTCATATCCCTCTTCACCCAAGTGCCTATAAAAGAAGCCTTGACAGCCATCCAGAAAAAACACAACCCCCCCAAACACATCCTGGACCTGACCAACCACTGCCTAACCAACACATACTTCATCCATAATGGACAAAGTTACAAACAGATAGAAGGAGCACCCATGGGATCACCCCTCTCACTTGTCATTGCAAACTTATACATGGAACATTTTGAAACCAACGCCTTAGACAAATCTGAACATAAACCCAAACTCTGGCTTAGATATGTTGATGACACTTTCGTGATTTGGCCACACGGAAAAGAAAAACTGGACAACTTCCTCACACATCTCAACAGCCTACACCCCAAAATACAATTCACCATGGAAATAGAAGCAAACAACCAACTTCCCTTTCTGGATGTCCTAATCTACAAAAAACCTAATGGCTCCCTAGGACACACCATCTACCAGAAAAAAACACACACCAACCGCTACTTAAATGCACAATCCCATCACCACCCTGCACAGATCAACTCTGTAGCCAAGACCCTCATCTCCAGAACCAAATGCCTAGCCGACAAAGACCACCTGAAAACTGAATTACACAAACTCACAAATGTATTAATCTCCAATGGATTCCAAAGAAAAACAATCACCAACCTAATCCAAAAAGAGACTCCCCCAAAAAACCAAGACACAGAACAGGACAATGGCATCGCCCTCCTCCCTTATATCAAAGGCACCACAGATAAAATCAGCAAAATTCTCCACAAGCACAATATCAGGACAGCCTTCACCACTGACCAAAAAATAGCCAACATCTTAAGAAACCCCAAAGACAAAATCCAACTAGAAAACCAAGGAGTCTACAAAATACCATGCAAAATCTGCCCAGCAATATACATAGGACAAACAAACAGAAGGATAAATGCACGCATCACAGAACACAAGAATGCAGTAAGAAAAAAAGAAAAAACTTCCTCCCTTTTCCAGCACGTTAAAGCTACAGGACATGAAATCAACTTTGAAGGAGCCAGGTTAATCCCCAAAACAGAACACCTCCACAAGAGAATAATCATGGAAGCCATCGAAATAGAGAAACACCCCCACAGCATGAACAAACGTGATGATACCTCCCGCCTACCAAACATCTGGAAACCAGCCCTAGCCAAAAAACGAACACCACCCACCACCCAAGCCGTTAAAATACAAAACAACAATGCACACACAGCCTGCACCAATCAGCACCAATCTACCAATCATGATACAACCACACAACCAATCATTCCACTTACTGAAAAAAAGCCAGCACCCCATCCCCTCCCACCAAGACTTACAGAAAGACGGCAGCTCCGTTCCCATTTTAAGCCCACATTGCTTATATATATATTCGTAGATTTTCACGGGTGTAGGTATGCTGGTTTTGTTGTATTCGGGTCTTTTCCCGTGTAAGGTTGAGATTGTCTTTGCAACGTTTCGGCAGGATCTCACCTGCCATCTTCAAGCGTGGGCTCAAAATTTTTGGCAGGTGAGATCCTGCCAAAACGTTGCAAAAACAATCTCAACCTTACACGGGAAAAGACCCAAATACAACAAAACCAGCATATATATATAAATAAATAATAATATAAATATTATTTATATTTATATTTATATATTTATATTTATATTTATATTTATAAGCAGAAGATATTTCAGAGAAAATGTATTTTTTCTTTCATTTCTTTCAAAAGCTTTTTAGAAAACTCAATACCACCACACTCCTAAATGAGCAGAAGATGTGGCTAACGGGAAGGAGGTTTTTTGGTGCCTTAAAAGAAAAGTACCCTCTTCCCCCATTGGGGAAGTGGGATCACCACTAACCCTGCAAAACTGATCACCTAGAGTCAACTCAATCACCTTGCAATATTAAGCTGGAAAGTTTCACACAACTCGTATCTGAAGAACCCTTGCTTTGCCTGCTTCATGCAGCAAGAATTTTCTGTGATGTAGCTAATCTCTTATTCCTCTTTTTCACTAATGGCTGGTCTGTTAAGAACTGGGGAGAAAGCTAAAGAGCTGGGAGCTGGCTAAGGCATCTTTAGAGTCATAGTCAAGGTCATTTTCTCACACAACTTCCTTGCAGTAGGCTGGCATGTGGAACTTTTAGGAATAGCTATCTTTGGATCCTGCCAGCTGCTTTATAAGTAAGACTATCCATACCCATGGGAAAAAGATACAGCCAGGTGCCCATGTAGTGTAACTTTTAAGAAAGCAGACTAAGAGAACCAGGATCTGTTCTCACACACTCACATCTGTGATCCGATTTGAATGTTTTGATTGTGCATGAAAACCTGACTCATATTCTGATTTTTTTTCACCTATTGTGAAAATCACATTTCTTGCAGCAGAAGAGGGCTAAGCTTCCAACATTATTATTCCTTAGTAAGAGATAGAAGATGTTGCATTTTCTTAAGCAATGACCTTGCTTGAATTAGGTGATGAAATCCTAACACACAGTGAAAGTATCTGTGTAGATAGTTTCCCACCCCCCACCCCCCAAAGTGATCTTGGTCTTAGCTGAGATTTCTATGCTGTAGCAATTATGAGATACATATTAAAACTTTTTTTAATTTAATGGGATGCTATTTATTTTTATTTTGTCAGGTGGATTCTTTAAAACTTTAAAGGTTTCATAAGGGATCAATTAAAGTGTGATGGTTATGCACACCAAATTTGATTTAGCTGTCTAGGTTTGGCAGTAACAAAGTAAGATCAATTGATAAGCCAGCAGAATAACTTGGCTTAATGTACTAAAAAAAAAGACTATAAAATTAAAAACTAAGTCTTTTTCTCTCTTTGTGCATATTTAAACAGTAGCATTATAATGTTCAATCTCAGCGCAACTCCTCTCACCAATTTGCTATGGCGACATCAGAAGGAAAGGACTGTTATCTATGCCACCTTGAATTCCTGAAAGAAAAGAGGGGAACCAAATCTAATACATAAATGCAAGTCCAGTTGTGGAGCATGTAATACTCAGAACAGTGCTGCTGTACGAATGGTTCTGGCATATGGAACAAATCAACATGAATTCAGAGCAAAGCTTTCAGAACGCGATATGCCTCAGTCTCAAAAAAAGCTTTTTCAAAAGGCAACTGGACTATGTTTTTTCATTGAGGAAGACATTTTGTTTCTCATCCAAGAAGCTTCTTAAATTCTGACTGGATGGTTGGGAGCGGGGGGGGGGGGGGCGGGGCGGAGGGGTAGTAATCAGAACTGAAGAAGCGTCTTTCTCAAGAAAAAAAGCACAGTCCAGTTGCCTTTTGAAAAAACACCTTTAAGACAACCATGACCTGGATGCCTGAGAATCTCCATAGACCTATATGCCTCAGTGTTAAATATGGATTAAATGTATACCTCACTTACACATTTATGAATGCTTTTTAAGGCTCGAAATCAGATGGAACTCTTTTCTTCTAATAAAATACATTAGGCACCCCTCATCCATAACAGCATCACCATTAGAATTCTCTTTTATCAGCACGATCATTGATTTTGTTAGCTGGAGGCAACAGGGGTCCAGATTAGGAATTCTGTTACATTATTGAGCAAAACAGACCAATCGTTTGACTCAATAGCTCCCTCCTGTTTCTGCCACTAGGCAGCCCACAAACTGAAAACAGCCATTGTCTCATAAATTGGCTGGGAATTTCAATTATGTATGGTGTGCAGAATAGCAATGAATGATTGTGGAGGGTGTTGGTGGTTTTAAAACAGATCACATATTCTACATTGCTTTCTTTTTTTTAACACTCCAGGGAAGCAATTTAAGTGGTCTTCATTTGGACACTTGAACTGCCTAACCCTTCTGTTCCTTCCATTCCAATCAAGTTATCTCTGGTTTGGTATCCTCAGGTAATGGTAATGTCAAACAAATGAAGGTCTCTGAAGGACATCATTGTATCAACTTCATGCTTGTAAAAAGCACATTGGTCTCACTGAAAGGCATGCAGAAATCTTCAGGAGTGATAGGAAGTATGGCAGTGTGTTACTATGTATGTACTTTTGGCTCATCATGGTCATCTGTCAAGTTCACAAAGTGATGGAGAAATCTAAGATGTTTGCATTATTGTTCTGAATGGTAGAGTTCATTTGACCTAAAAATCCTGAAATCTTCAGAAAAGAAAAGAAAATTACTTTTGCAGGAACCCAAGGCAATGAGCCAATTCAGAGAAACAGAGCAAAAATTGCCCCGATGCAGCTGAATTGTTCATACTGCAGTGACTGTAGTTTCTTCACTTGAAGATTATTTATTTGTATATAATAGATAAAAGTAGCAGCCAGTTGCATTTGCTACTTGAAAATAAGTGAATGGAAAAATATTTTCATCCTGTTACTATAGGGATACTGACCTGTACAATATTATTAAATGTTTTAAGTATAAATTTGAAAAGCAAAGCAGCTCATTTTATCTACTTTGCCAATTTAATCCATTTTACTTTACTTTTTTAGTATTTTTTAATCACATGAACAAAATGTACCTATAGTATTTTCTTTGCAAATAATGTGCCATTTAAACATTTTTGGGGTTACAAGACAGTCTACATCAAGTCAGTTTTATTGAACTGATACTCAGTCTTTAAATAGTTTTGTTGAAGTTCTAAAGCAGCCATTCCCTAGAGTAGCCCCATAGCGAGATAGGCAGCAAATAAATTTAATAATAATAATCATCTGTTCCCTTCCAGAATTATCACTCGGATCTGGGTTGGGCATTCCAGAACTTTAATTCCAACATCTAATTTTAAATGGAAATCATCTAAGCTAGGTCAGGGTGTATTAGTTTAGATATCCTACAATATTCCCTTCTCCTACATGTGGAAGTCTATACGATCATTGTATTTACTTTCATGTTAATGAAAGTATGTTTGCCTTTCCATTAAGCAATGGCAAAGAGCATTAAAAGGCTTCTTACAGGTGCTTAAGTTGGAATCTTCAAAAGTTGCTTTGGCATTTACTGAAGCACTGTATTCATTGAAAGGTAACATTTTATTGCAGAGGGGAAAAAAGGAATTTAGTGTAGGATTTTCTTAGGAAAATCTGTAGGTTATATAGACCATATCTGCAAACATTGACCAAAGGCAAAAACAGTATTTCTGAATATCAACTAAAGCAGTGATAAAGCACTTTGGGAGCAGAAAAGAAACATCTTGATGAAATCAGGACAGGTGTGTGTGTGTGCGTGCGTGCGCGCGCGCGTACGTACGTACATCACAATTTGTGAATGTTACTCGTGTACATTTTCTGATGACCAAGAAAAATGAAACTGATAATGTTCAGTGCAATATGCCTGAGAAGCAAGGACACTCCCAATGGAATTAACAGAATAACAGAGTTGGTAATTAGTAACCAAGATTACTAATTACTATCAAATTTAAAGTATTGACCCCAATGTAAATACATTGGTGATAGAACAATTAATATCATTATAATTGTTAGTGCAACTGTTATTACATTATTACAGAGGTTAAAACCGATAGGAAAGCAATGGAGACTGGAGAACTAAAAAGACTAAACATGTATGCCGATACAGAAGGCTGTATAACTTATATACAATATAATATACGTATGTGTGTATGTATACTATATTCTGTATATTGTTATGTTTGTCTTGTTTTTTCTTTTTTTGTTGCGTTTTTCCCTGTTTTTAAGGGTAAAAATGTTTAATAAAAACTATTTTAAAAAAAAAAAAGAAAATTAAAAAAAACACCAGAATAACAGAGTTGGAAGGGACTTGGAGATTTTTTAGACCAACCCCTTAATCAAGGAGAAGACCCTATACTATGTCAGACAAATATTTCATCCAATATTTTCAATATTCAGTTGTACATTAAGTGTATTTTAATGATATGAAAATGTTCAATGTTCTGGATAAGAAACAGAATAATTCTTTTTGAAAGTAGAACTTTATCTTCTTTAAAGTGACTAAATGCAGGAATTTTCCTGTGGCTTTACGCAATGTTAGGGCAGTCTTAAATGCACACATTTTATCCATGCTGATTGAAAGGGCAAGACTTCATAATTCCAGACATACTTGAACATGGAGTACATTGATCTTTTAATCTGGGTTATGTGTGTATGTATGCATGCATGCATTTTTATGTATGTATGTATGTATCAGAGGTGGGTTGCTCCCGCTTCGGCCCGATTCACCCGAACCGGTAGTGGAATTCAGGCCTGGGTCACAGAACCGGCAGCAACTTAGGCCTGCCACGCCCCCGAACTGGTTCCCTCGCCGCTGTTGGGCTGTCACCATTTTGGTTTTTAGTAACTGTGCATGCGCAGTTCACTGTAAATTGTTCCGTACATGCGCAAAGAACAATTTACATTGAACAAGGCACGCACGTTGCGCACAGGTTGTGAACCGGTAGTAAAACCAGCAGCAATCCACCCCTGGTATGTATGTATGTGGAGATCGTAGGTCACCCAACTCAACAGAACTTTGGCTGGCTCACACATTAAAAACAAAACCACAATACAGTACACTAAACCAAAAAGATAAAGATAAAATATTATCATAATGGGGAAACAAACCATATAAACCATAATCTAATCCTCATAGTTAAATCCTTGTGGAACCTGGGGAAAAGACGAGATTTTTAAACCCATTTGGAACTCTTAGAACATCTGGAGAAATGTTATTCCAGATGGATGGTGCTGCAGCACAGAAGACTTCTGGATAGATGTCTGTCAGGATTCTTCTCAATCATCCAGGTCATGGTCATGGTCCCAAAGGTGCAACTGTACTTCCTTGGTTTTTTTTTCCTTTGAAAATATTTTGTTTCTCATCCAAGAAGCTTCTTCAGTTCTTCTTACATGCTTCTGGAAAAACATCCTTGGGATGCTTCTGGGTAGAATATGGGACTAAAAGGCTAGACTCATTTGGACAAGTGATCTGTTCCGGGACAGGATAATACCAGCCTGTTAAACCATGTGGAACTCTTGATTCTCCTGTCTTTCAAGACCTGAATACATTAGGTAGCAATGACTCTTGTCATTTATGGCACGTTGTCTCCAGAAGGTGGTGCTGGGAGACTGCTGTTCAGTGACATTGTTTTGTCTGCAGTGCCCCATAAGGTTCCATTTATCTATCTTTTGTAGTTTTGTTACTGTCCTGAAGCACTGGAGAAGAACCATTTGGAGCGCTGAATGACTTGTCTTCAACATGCCGATGCCACTGAAGAGTACTGCAGTTTATATTCAATTCCACAAAAGTAGTTGACAGAGTTTGATCATAAGCTCATTTTATTGAGTGGGCAGGAGAAAAGACAGACTTAGGAACATTCATCAGAAAGTTCACGGATTCTACTTATTTATGAAAAGGGTATATTCCTTCTGAAAGATCATGGTCTTAACTTGAGAATGTTTCTTCATTCTGTGATGCCCTGGATCTTCATCTAATGACAGTGGGTTTCTTTGTTTAGTTTAAGGCAGACTGTAAAAACTTATTTGCTTCACAAGGCTTTTAAGTAATTTTTCAATATATTTCTTCTGAGCTCTGGTTTTTAAAGGACTGGGTTTTTCCTGATCTTAATTTTGCTAAGTATGCTTTTAAGTTTTAAAGATGTAATTTACCCGTGGGCCTTTTCTAGTTCCAAAGGCTACTCAGAAATGCTTTAAATAAACAGAGTTGCTTTGCCTGCCTGGAATATATCTCAGTTATGCATGAACTGATCTATGCTCTTGAAAGTATTTAGTAGAATGACTTTTAACATTAAAGGATTCAGATAGCATTCAAAGGGCATAAGCAGCTAATATTCCCATTTTAAGAGATTTCACTAGCACATCTGCCCGGAAAGCAGCCCAAGATAATTTAATAATGCAGCGGTACATCAGGTCTTTGGATATATGCTATAATTGGATGTACGTTCATCACCAGTGACTGCCTTTACTTAAGCAATGGGATTTTCCCCTCTATTCCACCAGCATCATTCCATGCATGCTCCCAGTTTTCTTTTATAGAGAACCTCCAATCCTCCAGAAGAGATTTAGAATAGAGAAGGATTTCCTTCCCTTGACAGATGATTGTCAATAGAAAAAGGATACCTTTGGGTGCAGGTTGATAGCATGATGTTTATACACTGATGCAGCAGTATTTTTAGCCTTCTGGGCAAGATGCTTGTTTTCTGTCTCGTTCCCGGTTACACAATGTTTTATCTCTCTTGTAAAAAGGGTGGGCATGTGGAGCAAGTCGGCCTTGTACCTTGATTTGTAGAAGGTGGCTGCCTAGAGAACATAAGGAGAAATAAAATGAGTATAAGAAGAAGAAATGGGGATATCTGGGAAAAGGCATCCAACCTGTCTTACTCAGGCAGTACTCACTGCTACCTTACTACCTACCTCTTTTCCATTAATAAAAAAATAAAATAAAAATAAAAATAAATGTGCATGTGTATCATTTGTATAACACATATAACTTACTAGTAAAAGAAGATAATGAATAAAAGGTCAAGATTGGAAACGTAGCATATCTTTAGGTTAGGTAGAAAATGTATTAATAAGGATACATTTTAAACAAGTGAGTTGTTATTTTTATAGTACTTTTATTAAAATTGATATGTACAACAGTAAAAATCTAATACAAACTATTTTTTTAATGGAAAGGCCAAAACAATAGAAAAGTAAGAAAAATTACGATAAAGAAAAAGAAATATATAAAAGATTTCTCGCTTCATAGTAATACAACTTGTAACCGCACCTTATAAGTAACTTGTAGTAACATATGTTCTCTTAAAATGCAACATATGATCTTTTCTTGCTTTTAGCAGAGCTGTTTTTAGTTTGCTATTTCTTCCCTGGAAGTCCAAACAAATGGGTTACTTTTTGTGTAAAATAAATCATAGTAATTTTTAAACTAATACTGAATTTGAAAGATTTCTGTTTCTGTTGTATTAGAGAATCGCTTTTCTGCTAAATATTTTTCTTTTAACAAACAAATTAGCAAAGGAATGATCAAAGCTCTTCTGAATCATAGTGTCCTAAAGGTATCCCAGATGAGCTAATCTAAAGTTGTATCTTATGCAGGGTTTAGAATTCAAAGACAGTTAAATGTTGCACCTTCTAGAAACACAGACTTAGGAGGAACAGTTGGGTAGATGATTGAGAATGGCTAAGAACTGCATTTTTTAAAATGGCCTGGATTGTCTTCACAGTAGTAAGTGTTTTGCATTTTAATGGAAAACTTCACAATTGCTTTTGAAAAACAAACAACATTTCTTCAACTGGATGAATATGTTTTGAAGATATTAACTTTTGGATCACTCGTTGGCAAAGTAATGTTTGGATGACTTGCTGTTTACACAAATGTCTTGAAGGCCTAGTGCATGAACCCAGATGAAAATACAACTTTTCAACACAACTGGATTGAAAAAGTGTAGTTAAGGTATATACGGTCATTCTGTTAGTTTCCCCCATCACATATCAAAATGAAGCCATCTAGTAGAAGGAATTATAATATATGGGCCCCAGTGAGAATAGGTGCATGCTTTCTGTCAAATTGAATAAGAAAAAATATAGCAGATTTGCTCATGATGTATGTATATAAGTAAATGTCTTGATGCATTCTCGGGCAAGTACATTATGTATTATGGGGACTGTGATATGAACAAAGCTCCTGGCTCCATGTATGTTTAGAAAGAAATTATATCTGAGCTCTTGTGTTAAAAAGAAAATCCTGAACAATTTGTATATTGCTATTTTAAACCATTAGAACTTAAATGTGGAAGGACATTTTTTTTAAACAAAGATCTGAATAATCTGAATATCAATCATATTACTTCCCAAGCATTATTAATTTCAAAAAATCAAGTGGAGATATATTTTGAGACATCTCATTTCGTATTGAAAATTTTAATTCTTTCTTTTGCTCAAGACAAGCACCTCAAAGGGAAGAATACTGTTGATCCCAGAACAATTAAAAAAGAACTGAACCTACATTCAGTCTAATTCAAATACTCTCTGGTCTGTACAAAAACTGCTGCTTCTGCAGGAATGCATTTAGTCAAAATCTAATTTGTATTATATTTTCAGGTGGGACAAATCCACTGAGAAATACATAAAATATTGTCTCTACTTTTTCATGAAGAAAATAATTACTTGGTGCAAAGTATGTATAGATAAGGTATCCTGGAGTTAGGTAAATGGATAGTTTATCTATTCCCTTCAGCTGGTTGGTTGATAGTAGATGAAAAAACCCTCCAATGAATTGTCATTCCCCACACCTGCTTGTATGTGAATAATCTTTATCAGTTGTATTCCTACTGTTTTGTGAATCTGGGGAGTTTGAGCTATGTGGTAATGACTGTGGGGCATTTTAGTTTGAGTGTGGTTCTTTGTGAAATTGTTGACTGGTTGGATTAGGTAATTGGATCGCAATTAGCATAGGTGTAAACTTGCTGTGATTTTAATCTTATTTTGGCCTGTGGTAATCTTGGCCTGATACAGATCTGGATTTTAGATCAGAGAATATTTGAAGGCAGGATGGGCAGCAAGTGGTTATTATGGTAATTCCAAAGGACCTCACCCTAATATCAAGAACCCTATGCAAAAGATTAGCAGCATGAGCAAACAGGAAACATGTTTTACTTCAAGCTTGAAATAGAATAATTTTACTGAAAAATTCTGCTGGAAAAATACTGCATTGGCTCTATTTCAAGAGAATACAATTTGAAATTGTTCAACTTTGTTCCATCTGAATTAACTCAAAATTTTTTGAAAGTTCCAGCTTTGGAAAATAAGGGGAACATGGAACTACACTTTTCCGTATTTTTTTTCACTCCAGGCCATAAGAGTTAGTAATCTGTGGGGATTATGGTTTTGTAAGTAAAATAATAATAAAAGTAATCCCTTTATTTGTTATTTCTATTGCTCAGATCGCAGGTAGCAGTTAGTATAGATTATCATCTCATCTGCTAAATTCTTTCCTGGACTTCTCTAGAGCTCTAAATTACACAAATAATATCATAACATGACTACAATAGCAGCAAAAGTATACTAATATTCCAATTTTGTACACCAGAAAAGCTTTGCAGTTGCATTGGGATATCAATATCAAGATGGTTAAAAAAAAATTCACATGCACACTAAAACTCAGCAGAGCAATCCAAATGGTCCTAATAGTAGTCTTTATATTTGAAACTCAGAAGAATTGATCGCTGTTTGATTAGTTGTAGTAATCCAGACCTGTCTCTAGTAGCAGAGCAATGGCTCTCTTCAGTTCTAAACCATGAGTTTAACTACCGTAATTAGTATTTTGCGCCTCAGCGTTCTACTTTTTACTCTCTCCAGCTACTAGAATTAGGGACATCATGAGCCCATCTATTGCTGTATTAGGTAAGTTGTTATAAACTAGCCCAATCAAAAGCCACAATATAAATGCCCAATTAGTACTATCACAACATTCCCAAAAGTGCCACTGAAAGTAGCTGAATTTGGTTTGAATAAAAGTTGGACATCATTTCACGCCAAAACAAAACAAAACAAAATTTCAATCTTAGAACACTAAAAACAGCTATTTTGAAACATGTTTTGTTTCCATTATAAGAAATGATGCAGACCTCTCTTTCTTTTTTTTAACAAAAAGCTGCCTTTGCTTAAATTACATTTGAGGGGGAAGGGAGGATATTGGGTTTCCCTGACTGATAGGTCTGTTTTCAAATTAGAGTGATCCTAGCAATTAGGGCATCCATTTCCAGGATCTGGAGGGCTGAAAAGATTGGGCAATTGGTATGGAATGATTATTTACCAATTCTGCAAAGGTCTGTGTCTTAATGTCACCAGTGCCTCATTCTGACTGGTTCACAATGGTTTCTAAGTTGCACTAGCTAACCTTGCTTAACAGTTTGCGATCAATAATTTTTCTATGTATTGTTTCTCCAAATTTTGAATTGGTTTAAGCAATTTAAATGGATGTTGTGAAAAAGGTTATCAAGTTAATCTGTGTACTTTAATATTGCCCTGTGAAATTCTGTTTCACCATATTCAGGAAGGGATATCTTTACTCTTATACTGTAAATACGTGTTCCCTTTGAACAACATTTCCTTTCCTATCTGCCTAGAATTTGACATAGATATGCTGGAATTTATTGCTACAGATGTCATCACATTAGATAAACAAAGCTGCAGGCATTTAAGATCCGAAGATAAAATACTAAAGCTGAACAATTCCTGTGGATTTTAGAAGGCTTTCTCTCTTCAGAAAAGTCTCCTCATAAAGCTCTAGTCTAGTATTCCTGTAAATTTCATTGTGTTCTTCTGGAAAATATGCTGGGTATGTTGCTTCTGTGCAAGACTAAAACAAAACTAAATTGCCTGTTACAATTTTACACTAGAATCCCAATACATCAGATAGAATTATATGTAGGTTGGCTTGGATCTGAGTAGATTTGAGTAGATTTGAAATTAGAGTAAATTTGTTTCGTTTGTTTATAATATTTATAGAGCCACCCATTTTCTGTTGAGCTGTGGGCGGCTCCAATCAACTGAATCTCCTGACTGACAGGCGGCCCTTTTTGTTGAATATCACTAGGTAGTATAAATGGTCATCTCACTGCTGTCATAAGAAATAAAATGCATTTTGCATATATGGTTTAAAGTCTGCAGGTGTAGATAGAAGATGGAAGATAGAATAAAAGGGTTGGAAGGGAAGTTGGAAGTCTTCTAGTCCAATCCCCATTCAAGCACCAGGGGTGATATGCTCAAGGACCATAATAGCAGTCTTCCAATACTTGAGGAACTGTCACAGAGAAGATATGGGGTAGACCTACTCTCTAAAGCACCTGAGAACAGGAAAATAAATAACAGGTGGAAGATAATTAAAGAAAGATCCAACTTAGAAGTAAAGAGAAATGTTATGACAATGAGAAGAATTATCAGAGGAATACTTTGCCTACGGAACTTGTTGGTACTCCATCACTGGGGGCTTTCAAGAAGAAACTGGACAGCCGTTTGTCTGGAATAAGGGCTCCTGTTTCAGCAGAGGGTTGGTCTAGAAGACCTCCAGAGCCCCTTTCAACCCTATTATTATATGTTCCATATACTCCTGCAGGCTTTAAACCATAGGTGAGCAACTTACAGGCCACACGTGGCTATTAGCTGCCACTGTATGGTTTGCAGAGCCTCAGTAGAGAGAAAAAAAAATTTAAAAAAGAAAAGTGGTTTTCAACCTTCTCTTGGCTTTGGCTCCATCTTCTGCCAGCAGTAAAAGGCCTTCCAAAATATGGCCCTCAACTCATATAAATTTTCCCACTCTGGCTTTAAACAAACAAGTAATTAATACAATTCATTAATGCAAATTGTACATTATGATTAGATGCATCATTATCCTTTAAAATAACAGTGGATTTCACTTGCCTGATAAAACTTTCTCTACTTTCCAAGCTTGTGATGTATAAAGATTGAGTGCAACATGTGAACAATCGCTGTTACGTTTGTCACAGTTTTGACTTCCATAGATTTCTTCTTCAAAAGTTGGCAGTCCATAGTGAACTATTGTGATTGCTTATAAAACTCCCTTGTTTTGCTTCCTTGAAGCTATCTGACTCTAAATTACCTTAATTTTACATGCACACTTTTTTTTTAATATGGATCAGTGCTCTCCAACTATAAGAATTGGAGTTGGAGGAAGCTTTTCTTTCTAGGGGTCATCACAGTGGATCAGTTATCAAAATAATGGATTGCTTCCTGTTTTTGCTGGCTGATCTGATCAGAGCCTGAAGTTTATTGGAAACTTCAAGTTACATAATGAGCATGGAATCCAAGTCATGCATTCTTTTTAGTTGAGGGTGATTACATTAACTGTTTTGCATTCATCCCCAAATAATTCAAAGCAAGTTATTCTTCAAAAAGCAAACAAGCTCCAAGATAATTTCTTCCTCAGGCATGGAAGTGGTGAGTCTGTTACCACCATTGTGTGAGCCAGCAAACTTAAGTTCTCTAAATTGTCTGCAGTTTGTGACAACGTACGGAATGGTTTTGCCAGTTCTGTGTTTCCGGACATCTATCTTTAAACCAATAGTTGTAATTATGGAGGTTCTAGAACGCAGTGCGCCACAAGGTTAGAACACTGGGCTGACGATCGGCCAGTTTGCATTCAAAAGCCACTGCTGCCGTGTGGCGGAGTGAGCTCCTGTCAGACACTCCATCTCCTGCCGACCCAGCAGTTTGAAAGTGGGTGACCATGAGTAGCCAAATGGATACAACATTGGTGTACAACTTCATGGGGGCACAAAAGGAGCCCCCAACTGGGTGTTCCCCGGGCAACAGTAATGACACCAGCAAATCCTTTCCCTATGGAAACACTTTGATGCTTCTGACATGGAAATATTGTAATATAGGGGTTCTATCCATTTTCTAAGAGACAGTGTAACTAATAAAAATGTGCAGTCGAACCGAAGATGTCAGCGTGATACCATAGTATATAAAATTATGGTGGGCAGGCAGGCAGATATCGCAAATGGCCAGTTCACTTCTTCAACACACTATCAAATGTAATTTAATTGGATAGTTTTCATATATCATCTGATGAGCTTATGAAAAAGTAATTCTGACCTGGGAAACAATTATATAAATGATGGTCTGGGGAAGTTACGTTTGGGAAATAACTCAGCTATAGCTATGTATACAACTATTATAAGACTGGGTAGAACTCTAGAAATACATTATTTATGCAACCATAAAATAGATAATTGTGGTTTCAGTGTACATGCTTTGTTATGGTTTCCAGCTAATGTGTAACAAGCTTTATATATAATGAGATGAACATTAATAAATATTTGCTAACAAAAATATAAAGATGTTGGAAATCCTATCCCAAAGGTGCTTTTTCCAAAATGCAACTGGACTTTCTTGGGGTTTTTGTCCCGTCCCCCCCCCCCCCCCCCATTGAAGATGTTTTACTTCTCATCAAACTTGGAAGAGAAACAAAACATTTTCAAAGGAAAAAAACCCAGAAAGTCCAGTAGCCTTTTGGAAAAGGCACATTGGGACAGCCATGACCTGGATGATTGAGAACCTCCATAGACACATAGAAAGTCCTGATTCATGTATGTAGCCAAACTCTTAATATATATTAATAATAGATTAAAAAATTAAAATGTGATACCAAGATGATCCAGAAAGGTTAACGATTAACATCTCTAGAAGTAAAACAATGATGTGTTTAATAGTGAATTTTCAGTATAATGTCAATGTAAAAAGGGAGGTGGTGGCTCAGCAGCTAAGATGCTAAGTTTGTCGATCAGAAAGGTCGGCAGTTCGGTGTTTCAAATCCCTAGCACTGCGTAATGGAGTGAGCTCCCATTACTTGTCCCAGCTTCTGCCAAACTAGCTGTTCGAAAGCATGTAAAAATGCAAGTAGAAAAAATAGGAACCATCTTTGGTGGGAAGGTAACAGCATTCCATGCACTTTCGGCATTTAGTCATGCCAGCCACATGATCATGGAGACATCTTCGGACAGCACTAGCTCTTCGGCTTTGAAACAAAGATCAGCACCGCCCCCTAGAGTCAGGAACAACTAGCACATAGGTGTGATGGGAACCTTTACCTTTACCTTAATGATGATGCTGGAGATTCTAGCAAACACCAAAACATAAATATGATAGAGTGCAGTAATGAACAATTTCACTTTGGGCATATTTGAAGCATCCTTAAAATGCAGTGAAAAGTTTTGGGGATAATCCAGATTTATGTATGTTTGCAGAGTGCTAGTTATAGTTATAAATAAATAATATGTATTAAAATGTATATCTTAATCTATAAAAATAATTTACTTTAAAATTATTATTTATATCTAAATAAGATATAAAATCTTAATTTTCAATTTTATGATTTTCAATACACTAAAGCACAAAAAGCTTGCTCACAAGTTTAAAATACCTCTCCATTTTCTTTTTTCAAGCCATTTTTAGTCTTAATTATAAGTAACTGGCATTGAAAGAAATCTTTGTTACCTGATGTTTTCCTTCATCTGTCTTTTGTTTTGTTGTTGAGCTGTTATTTAGAGTTAGTTTTACATACATGATTCTTAAACCCAGTGCAAATATTTGGAAAAAGTAAGCCAATAATAAATATATGTGAAAAACACTGAACTAAAATATAATGTGGTAAGTCTACCCAAGGCTTTCCCTGTGTTTTCTTTAATAGAATCTGGATTTATTTTTCACCAATAAACATACCAACGCCATGCCAGTCCTGCCATATATTATGGTGTCTCACAGAACAGAATCTCAAAGAATATAATGACATGAAACTGCCATGGAATATATATAATGCCTTTCCTTCACCCAGAACCAACACTGTGTATGTTGGATGGTTTACAGAGCTCTCCAGATATAATTCTCTTTCTTTAGGCTAATAGAAAAAATCCTTTCAAAAACATTTCTTGCCTACACTATGATATGACATGGCTTACAGACATTTTACTCCCACCCACCCACCCACCCACCCACCCACAAGAGCCGATGCCTGAAAACTGAATCGCTGGAGTAGTATATCTACTGGTTGTTAATATCTCAAAGCCTCCTGCCAACCTCAAGAATGAAGCCTGGAAAATAATTTTAAAATGTCCTTGAAACCTTGATAGCATGATTGATATGATAAAAAATATTAATTTAAGAAGCCAAAGGATCAAACTGTCAATATTCTTTAATATATGTTACATGAGTACCTTCCCCCTCTCAAAATTGGGTCATTGAACAGGGTCATTCTTTCTAAAGTGGTGGTTGAAATCTATGTCTTGAACAGGCAAAGTTTGATTTAAGTCAAATATGGCTCCCAGTGACTTCGGGATCCTTCCTGGCAGTAGTCTTGACAACACTAGGAAATAGATTACTTTCTTTCAGGATCCTTTTTCCAATTTCTAGTCTAGTTAACCTACAACAATGGTACTTCCTGATGGTTTCCATTGAAATATTAATGAGATTCAACTCTGTTTAGTTTTTGAGATCAGCCAAGTTTAGTTAGATGTTGGAGCACAAATACTAAAACAAACTTGCATGGAAATTCAGAAATGGCATTCATCTTCGGGGAATGTTTACTTTTGTTTGCTGAATTTTAAGGCAATGGCAACTATTAGCATACTAAATTTAATAATGTGTGCATCCTGCAGTTTAACTTTGTTTAAAATTTCTGAATCCCAAATGCTTTACATTTGTCAATTAGTGATAACATAAAGGAAATACAATAAACTGTTCCCAGTAAGTGATACATTCCTCAGTTTAAAACATTCAACCTGCAGTCCAGTTTGTTGGAAGATAAATGCTCAGTTTGTTCTATACATTTAGCTTTGGTGGAAATATTCAAGAAATACTCAAAAGAACAGAAATCTGAATTCCTGTCAGAAATTCCTCCTGATTAAATCATTGGAAACTCCTGAGGCCATTTTGACCCTAATCTTAGATTTCTGCTTTTTTTAAAAAAGTTTTATTATTATACATGACAGGGTCATATATCACCTGAATGATTGTCTTCAAAGCAGCTCATTACACAATAACAATAGTTCCAGGATTATTCTTACCGTATTTTCAGATGGATTCCAATTATGTACAAATTGACATATTTCCTGTTGAATGATATTCCAAATGAGTATAACTTTTGTCACTAAAAAATATTCAGATAGGAATCTCAAACTAATGTAGCATCAGTTGGTGATACAGACAGGGTTGGACTAAGTTGGATCAGTCCTTTATTGCAAATAGGTTAGGAAACTGAAATCTCTGAGGGAGTTGGGCTGTTCAAAAATGAGAAAAACAAAGAAATAAATTTAGGCAAGGTAGATTTCTATAATGTCTGGATTCTCAAAAGAAAATCCTCAGCCATTATTCTATAGGTTTTTTTAAAATGCTAGAATTTGGAGATATAATTCAACATACTTACCTTTGGTATTGTCTATCAGCTTTCCCATTAAGAGGACAGGCAAGATAAGAATGATTTACTGTGCAATATCTTAAAATTATAAAGATTTCTAAAAAAAAAAAATATCCTGAGATTAGGTTTAGTTCACAAAGGGACATGGATTTCCACATTGATAAAAGTCATATCTTGAATATGAATATAAACACTATTACCACAATATTTCATGTAGCTTTAGGTCTCAAGGGTCCGAGTTCCGGGTCTAAACCAGTATTAAGGGGTTTGAAATTAAGTACATATGAATCTTACCAGCTTTTTCCAATATGTTTAATTTATTCCTCTATCATTAAGGTCTGAATTCTTTTTTAAAAAAACTTACATCATCAGTCCCATAAGTTGCCTTAAAGTTCTTGAGATGAAAGATATATGCACACCATAAAATATTCTAAGTGTTGAAGCCAAGAAAACATGGAGAGGATTTCTTCACATTTGACTTAAACTTTATGATTTAAAGTCTCCTATTGCTGATCTACTAGGAGAAAAATCACCTTGGAGAATGGGGAAGGAAACTAGATCATAATAGGTAACTCTCTGGCATAAATCACATTTTTCCTAAGGAACCATTGACTGGGTAATAAGGTCATGATTTTGTAACCATAATTTCCCTAATGAATAACAATATTTATGGTCTAGACCAGGGGTGTCAAATTCACGTCGTCACGGCAGTGTCACGTGACGTAATGGGACATTTTCCCCCTTCGCTAAACTGGATGTGGGTGTGGCCAGCGTGTGATGCATCCAGCCCGCAGGCTGGGAGTTTGACAGCCCTGATCTAGACCATCCTTTCCCAATCTGATACTTAGCAGACATGTTTGGAGACCACAGTCCTATTTTGATTTCTACCTTTTCACAACAATTTGAACATAGGTACGTGTCCTTAGATACCAGCCATAATTTTGGGCTTAATTCCAAGAGCAAGCATATATAAGAGATAGATTAAACCGGTCTATAATTAGAACAGTGGAAGCACTAAATATAACAAAAAGTGCTGGCTAATTTTCATGAATAATGTGTGGACTTATAAAGCATAAAATCTAACCCAAGACATCAGTTGAGCATCCTGTGCACAATCTTCCTTAGACAAACCTACACTATATTGCCAAAAGTATTTGCTCACCCATCCACATAATCAGACTCAGTTGTGAGCAAATAATTTTGGCAATATAGTGTACGTAATTTGGCTCTTAATTATGTCAGATAAAGTATCCTCCCACAGCCTTGGCTCTCTCAGAAAGTAGAACAATAATGGAAGTGGTCCTATTTTTGATTTCCTTTAAAATAATTTGGAAGTTTTCGCCTATCAGTGGAATTGGCAGGTATCCTAGCAATGTTTCCTTTATGTTCCCATTTTGAGATATAAGTCCTTAATGGAAAGCTTATGGGTTTATTAATGAAATATTGAAAATACTACTTTTTTTAAAAAAAAAAAAACATTTTTTAGGCTTCTTCTGTAAATGAGCAATTAAAGGACCAGAACTTGAGATCTGAGTTATTAGGTCAGAGACAGGAAAGAAATTGTTCAATAGAATAGATGTGTCCTTATTTCTGCAGACATATATGTACATTTGTGCATATCAGAATGACTGCTCCATAATCTGTACAGATGCAAAAGAAGACAGCATAAATAGACTTTTGCAGTAAAGCTTTTTTAAAAAAAACAAATATTAGACTTTACATTGGAATGTGTCTACATAGGGCTATAACGCATTTTAATAAGAGAACAGAATGATTTGTACACATTTCATTTTTCTCTGAAGCCTAGGATAGCAAATTCTTTTTAAAGAATGATTCCCTCCCCCCCCCCCCCAAAAAAAAAATAATAATTTTTTGATCCATTGAATCTCAAGAGTGGAGCATACTCAAAATTAGATCCTTTGTTATCGACCAGTGAGGGGCCAGAGGTTGTTTAGCTTTGTCCACTTCTACTAAGATAAAAATCCTACTGAATTCAGTGGCGTTTTCTCCCAATTAAGGAAACAGTTCTAAGGATCGAGTTCATAGGATTCCTACTGTATACCTCAGCTCATTTTAGAGGAATTATGCTGGGTAGAAAAGGGAGAACTACTCCAGTAGTCCATATTGTGTATTACATGTAAAGTTCTCTCTCCCATGCCTTGTTCAAGTCTTTTTGTTTTCTTTTTTCTGCCTTTTTAGATTCTCCGCAGCATCCTGCTCTTCCCTACGATAGAACGCATGGCGCAATCCCCAAACGGCAAGCTCCTGACTCCCCTGCTCTGCTGGCTACGTTATATTCTGTACATCCCTATATATTTGGTCACCCTTTTACCAGAAAGAGTCAAAAGCTTCTTGGTCCATTTTGCACTGAATCAGAAGAAACGGATTCATGAAACTGCAGTGATGACATCGGTGGACATGCTTAACATGGGTTGTATTGGTGAGTAGGACCAGCACATGAGACTTGCTCTCTCTTCTAAATTATCTTATCTAACGTGTGTGTTTTTTTAATTGATCAGTCCTCATAAAAGGCAGCTGTCATTTTTTTAAAAAAAAAATAATGTATTCAGTAATAATTTGGGGAAAATATTTTTAAAGGTTTGAATGGGAATGGCAAGTTTGGCTCTTGGGTTTCTAACAATATTGCTTAAGCCAAAGTAAAAATGCCTTTACCCCTCAACAAACAAAAATGAATAGGTGAAAAAAAAGTTGTTTGTTTATTTATTTATTCAACTTGTTTATACCATCAATTACTGAAGCCTCTTGGTTGTTTATAATATATGAAATGATCTGCAGTGTTTGGAACTTGTACCATTGTTGCAGCCTGGGATATGCTGTCTGTCTGTCTGTCTGTCTGTCTATCTATCTATCAATCTATCATCTATCTATCTATCATTGTCTTATCTATCTATCTATCATCGTCTATCTATCTATCATATATCTGTCTGTCTATCTATCTAGCTATTTATCATCTATATCAGGGGTGGCGAACACGCGGCTCGCGAGCCGCATGCGGCTCCCGGCCAAAATAAATGAGGCTCTTTGCCTCTTGTCATTATTTAGTATACTGTGGCTCGGATCGCGCGCTCCCTTTCGGAAGCTGGGGAGGTCCTTTGCAGGCCGCCTGCAAAGGACTTCCCCAGACTTGCTTTGAGGAGCACGGGGCGACTGAGGCTAGTTGTGAAGCCCCAAAGCCCCCACCGCCACCGGAAGAACTGCTGCCACCTCCTCCTCATCCTCCTCTAACAGGCAGCACTGCCGGATTTGCCGCCCGGCGCTGCGGCTGAGATGAAGCCGCCAAAGCTCCAGCCGGCATCTCCGCGCGTGGCAGCGGCGCCTCCCTTCCGCTCGGAGCAGCTGAGCTCAGTCAGCGCTGGGTTACCCCTGCCCCCTCCTCCTCCTCCGCCGTGCTTTTGAGGAGCCATGAGGCTGCAGGAGCCAGTAGGAAGGCGGGGGGGGGGAGCAGGGGAAAAAAAGCCTCATGGCTCCTCAAAAGCACGGAGGAGGGGGAGGGGGCAGAGGTAACCCAGTGCTGAGCTCAGGAGCAAATCTGGTGATTCTGTTGGAGGAGGAGGAGGAGGAGGTAGCAACAGTTATTCTGGTGGCAACTCGTACTCGTCGGCATCTTCAGCAGAAGCCCTGCCCACAATGAAGAAAGCAAAGATGGAGCAGATCCACGCAGATGACGTCGCTGCAACATGACTGGAGGAGGAATTCTGGGAGTTGAAGTCCACAAGTGTTAAAGCTGTCAGGTTTGAAGACCCTGGGGGTTTTTTTCCCTAAAGGGTTAGGGGTGCAAGGGTCTTGTAACTTGACAGCTTTAAGAGTTGCGTGCTTCAAATGCCAGAGTTTCTGAGCCAACATTTTGGTTGCTAAGCAGGAGCGTTGTTAAGTGATACTGATATTATATAACACTTTGAATTAAGCAGGTACCTTGAAGAAACATAACTTTGAGTTTCAAATAATACTGATTTCGTTGTTGTCTTAGGTGACATCTGTGAATGGCTCTTTTTGTCGAACTTGTTCGCCACCCCTGATCTATATCTATCTACCGTGTTTCTCCGAAAATAAGACAGGGTCTTACTTTCTTTTGACCCCCAAAATATTGATTGGGTCTTATTATCAAGGGGGGCTTATTGTTTTGGGTTGCCGGGTGGCTGCTCTCTTGTGAGCGGGCGCCCGAAGAGCCAGGCACAGCCTCAGAGGCAAACGGCTATGTTGTGCTGTCGCAGCAGCGCAACGTACCAGCCATGAGGTGACCACGCTCACGAGCAGGCACCCAGCAACCCCTCTTTCCAGCCGGGCAGAGCGCCACTCACGGACCCAGTGATATCTCAAAGGCACTAAGCCGCGTGATGCTCTGCCCTCGCCCCAAGCTCCTGCAGCTTGACGCATTCAGGATACCCTTAGGTTAGTGCATGACGCTCTGCCCGGCTGGAAAGAGAGGTTGCACAAGCCTGTTCTGTCCCCAGCTGGTGTGCCTCCCAACCTCACCCTGCCCTGGCCCAGCTCTCCCTGCAGGGCCAGTGTGCTGCCGCGGCGCTCCGAGCATAACCTATTCTGCGGCTTCCAAACTCCGGAGATCCACAGCCGAGTCTTTTGGCAGCGACCGCTCTGGGAGTACACTCTAGCTGAGGTAGAGCATACTGCCAGATCGTACAACCATACAGCGTATTCCCAAGACTCAGCACCCTACCTCCGTGCTTTGGAAGCCACAGAAAAAGCCATGTAGCGGCGGCAGCAGAGATGCCCTGGCTCTGCAGGGATAGTTAGGCAAGGGCATTGTGAGGCTGGGAGGTGCGTGAGTGGGGAGAAGAAAAGCCCCTCGTGCACCCCCCCTCTCCAGCCATGCAGAGCCCCATTCACCGACCTAGGGCATTCCGAAGGCGCCAAGCCACGGGAGCTGGAGGGCGGTGAACAAGCGCTCACCCGGGTTGACGATACCCCTAGGTCAGTGAATGCTGCTGTGCCTGGCTGGAAAGGGGGGGTTGCTGGGTGGCTGCTCGTGAGCATGGTCACCTCATGGCTGCTGTGTAGTGCTGCTGCAACAGCGCAACACAGCTGTTCGACCCTGAGGCTGTGCCCAGCTCTTCAGGAGCCCGCTTGCAAGAGGGCAACCGCCCGGCAACCCCCCTCTCCAGTTGGGCACAGCACCGCTCACTGACCTAGCGGTATCCCGAAGCCGCCAAGAAACACAAGCCTTTGCCCCCTCACCCCATTCCTGCGGCTTGGCGCCTTTGGGATACCGCTAAGTCAGTGTGTGGCGCTCTGCCTGGCTGGAGGGGGGGCTGTCCAGGGGGCTTATTTTCAGGGGAGAGCATACATTTTCCCCACCCGAAAAATGTGGCATGGCCTTATTATCAGGACATGTTGTATTTTCGGGGAAACACGGTATCATCTGTCTGTCTGTCTGTCTGTCTATCTGCTATGGGCTATATTGGAAGGTTATTCTCCAACAGTTCTCTGTGCTTATTACTTATTGTTATATTGCTGCCGAGGCTCCCTGCCCTTATAGGAGAAGTTAAGAGGGAGTATCGGCTAGGTTTAAGAAAAAGTTGAATGGCATTGCTGAAAAGCATCTCTTTCTCAATTCTGCTGGTTAAAAATCTCTTCTGAATCAGTCTTCCATCATTGACAGGAAATTAATCAGAAGTGCAACTCAGAACATGTTTACAAAAGCAAACAAACATCTCCAAACACAGTTTTTAGATGTATTCCATGTTTCATTAACAGTGCTTGTTGTCCCATTCTGTTTTTAAATCTTAAACCTTTTTGCCCCCTTTTTTATAACTTTAGAGCCATTCCTCCAAATGCTGCTATATTTCAGAGGTGAACTTCTTGAAAATATATGGTGCTGTTCTCATTATTTTGAAGTGGAAAGATATAATTGAGTGGTAAGCTTTAAAATAATGCTTAACTGAAACTATCTCCTTCAAAAGAAAAGACCAGAAAAGAATTGGGAAACCCCATTTCCACACATTGTATGATGCAACTGCGACTATTTTGCATCTTTGATGAAAAATAGCAGATGGAAATTTCTCAAGGAGAGATCTAACCTTGAACTAGGGAGAAGTTTCCTGTCAGTCAAAACAATTAATTACTGGAAGGGCTTCCCTCCAAAAATTGTAGGTGTTTTATCACTGGAAGTTTTAAAGAAGTGATTGGCCACTTTGTCCAGAATGGTGAAGTGTCTCCTGCTTGAGCAGGGAGTTAGATTAGAAGATCTCTCCCAACTCTGTTATTCTGCTATTCATCTCAATGCTTTCTGAATAACTCTTCAAAAAATTCTTTACAAATAAGTTCTTTAGCCAGATAGAAATCCCCAACATTTTAGTGAATGATATATCTAATTGTAGTGGTGGCTCAGTGGCTAAGATGCTGAGCTCATTGAACAGAAAGGTCGGCAGTTTGGTGGTTCGAATCCCTAGTGCTGCATAATGGAGTGAGCTCCCATTACTTGTCCCAGCTTCTGCCAACCTAGCAGTTCGAAAGCATGTAAAAATGCAAGTAGAAAAATAGGAACCACCTTTGGTGGGAAGGTAACAGTGTTCGGTGCGCCGTTTGCTGTTTAGTCATGCCGGCCACATGACCACAGAGACGTCTTTGGCTTTGAAACAGAGATGAGCCCCTCCCCCTAGAGGCGGTAACGACTAGCACATATAACTAGCATGAGGGGAACCTTTATCTTTACCTATATCTAATTGTATGTATCAGTTTAGTCAACTACAGAATAGAGATTCTGGGCAGCAAGATCTGCATGGATAAAACCTGTGATGGATAAGAAACATTGAGGACATAATGGAGACAAACAGGTTTGTTCCATGTCATTTGTACAGGTGAAAGAGTGGGAGGCTTTCCATCTTACATTCCATACCTCATTTCTTTGGTATCATTTTTGTAAGGATTATAATTTTGAAACTTCACATGGTGGGACTCTCATGTTTGTTCTTTCACAGCTAAATGGACCATTGCCAGACTCCTGTCTGGAAGGAAGCACAGAAAACATTGATCATGCGATGATCAGAGAATGAGCTCTTGGGGATTTGATCCTCTGACAACTTCCCCCTTTTTATGTAATTAAACCCTTTTGGGAATGACTGGTTTTATTTGGCTGGACTTTACTAGCAGCCTTTAAATAAAATTAAATATTCGTTGATTTCAATGAGTCGCCTTCCTTGGAAATGAATCATTGTGGTTGGGTGAGTTGAAAGGAAATGCCCACAAACATTAAGGCTGTGAGAGTAAAGGGGTTTTATATAGTAACAAACTCCTAGGCTTCCTGTATAGGTAAGTAATCTAGGAAGTGGCATGTCCTGTACCATCTGCTTCAGATTAGCAGTAACTGACAATATCTTGGTCAGCAATCGTGGCTATTTTAACTTGGCTTTACCAATCTGTGAGTGTGCAGTGAAATATAATTGGAACAAACATTATATCCATTTGCCCTTCAATAACCCATTAGGTATGGTTCAGAAATGTTCGGCAAATGAATTTATTCCTCCTCTCCAGGAGGTTTGTATTAACTAACTCATTAAAAGTGTATGTGTGTGTCTGTGTGTGTGTGTGTATGAGTTACCTTTGGCAATAGTTTCTGTCTCATTGCTGTAATTGCAATAAAATCCATGATGAGAAGAGAAGGTAAACGTTTCCTTTAAAATGATGTGTTTCCTAGCACAAACTAACCTGCCAGGGACTCGTTACCACGTCCGGACCTTACTCACAACAATATGTTTTCTCTCCTCTAAAAAGGAAATGAGATTTAGAAAACCTAATTATAACAAGACTAAGTGCCCAGCCCGCCTTCCATCAAACTCAAAAAGTAAAACACCATTTAGAAGAAGTGTGGCCTCAAGCAAAGTCTTGGTTATGTTGTTGTTAATGGGACAATTTCAGCAGAATAGAACATAAGCTTCAAAGTACATAGGAAGTTTCAGCAATCAGGAAAGAAAGCATGGTGGTCACCAATATACCATTCAGTATTTAGCTAAAAGTCCTGAAAATGGTATGGTGTGGACTTATAAACAGAGGACAAATATTAATAAATAAATCAGCTAAATACTAAAAAGTAAGCTGTCTCAGTAACAACATAGCTTCTTGCCAGTAGAATTTTCTTATGATTTTATTTTTTTGACTAGTCAATTTCTTTATTCAAATATTACGTTCACTGTGGGAAAGAATCAAGAGTATAACAAGACATGAGGATGTTAGAGTTATTTAGCTATTGCAATAGCAATAGCACCTAGACTTATATACCATTTCACGTTGCTTTACAGCCCTCTCTTAAGTGATTTATAGAGTCAGCATATTGCCCCCAACAATCTGGGTCCTCATTTTACCAATATGAAAAAGGATGAAAGGATGAGTCGGTCAGGATCAAACTCCTGGCAGTCAGCAGAATTAGCCTGCAATTCTGCCTTCTAACCCCTGGCTACGATGACACTTAGACATAGAAAGCAGCGATAAAGCATCTTTCTTTACAAAAACTAATTGTTAAACATCTGACTTATGTAGTCTTAGTTTTGTTTTTGCCTACTAAGAACTTCAACAACAACAACAACAACAATACTTTTACCACTCTTCAAAGACCAGTATTTTGATGTATAAACAAAAGGGAAAAGAAAAAAAAATCATTTTCTTACTGTAGCTCTAATTTTCATTTTCAAATACCACATTAATTCTTTTCTGCATGATACTTCTTATGCATAAAAGATTTGCAAACTCGGATTTTGTAGAAGCACAAAATCATTTAAAAAGAGCATCACCCTAAAATAGACTTAATATAGGTAAAAGCAGAAGAAAAACCTCTTTGAATTACCCCATCCCAGGATAAAAAAGGAAAATACCATAGGCCTGCCACAGACCTATCTCGTTTATTTTTATTTTATTTTTAGACCATCTTTATTATTTTTAGAAATAACTCAAGATGGCAAACATATCTCATCTTCCACTTCCTCCTTTTATTTTCCCCACCACAACCACCCTTGTGAGGTGGGGCTGAAAGAGAGAGGGACTGGTCCAATGTCACCAGGCTATTTCCCTGCCTAAGATGGGGAACGCTCAGTCTCCTGACTTCTAGGCTGGTGCTTTAACCACTAGACTAAACTGGCCTAGTGATATCCTAGTGGGCATCCCTCCTGCCTATTTTGGCCGACACCTCTTCACAGGGATATGATTTCCCTATTGCTAAGAAACTGCCAAAGATCTACCCAATTGAAAGGGAAAATTATCTCAGCAGATATCAGGATCTTATAATGACATACCCCAGGGGTGTCAAATTCAAGGCCCGAGGGCCGGATCCAGCCTGTAAGGTACTTAGATCTGGCCCACGTGGCTGCCCTGTAAACAACAAAGGACCGGCCCACAGTGCCTCAGCCAGCGAAAATGGAGCTCCGTTTTTGCTGCCAGAAGGTTGCAGGAGGCTGCTGAAAACTGAGCTCAGGAGCCCTTTTTCACTGGCAGAGCGCTTGGGCCATTAGAGGTGCCACTGACATGAGTGACATCGAGCTGGTCACGCCTACCCTGGCCCCCAAAGTCAAACACAACCCTAGTGCAGCCCTCAGTGAAACCGAGTTTGACACCCCTGACATACACTGTTCTTAACAGTAACAGCACAATCCTCAGGGTCTCACAAGGTGGCTAGTTAGATAAATGAAAAGGAAACACAAGAAGACGAAATAGGTAGCTACCTCAGACTAGCTTTACACTTTCATCCATTTTGTTACATTTTATTAATACCCAAAGGTTCCCCCCTTTTGAAAAATAAAGATGCTTAACCACCTTCCGAGCAAAAACCATTATATTAACCAAAAAGAAAAAGGGAGTGAAAAATGCTTTCTTTATAGCTTATATTATGAATGCAATTGGGGGGGGGGGGTTGTGGGGGGGGACGCTTTGTTTTTTTTGACTTTTAGCAACTTACTGCCTGAAAAATATTTTCCATTGAGCATGTAAGTAGCTGATTTAAGGTGAGGGCAGACGGGTCTGTATCTATAGCGCACAGGATTTATTATCCACTAGCTTGACTGGCATACTTCCTCCGTTTGTTTCTGTAAAATTTCCACAAATGTACAGACATTACATAATGGGCAAACACTGCAAGCCTTTTTGAGAGAGGCAGGCTTCTGGGTCAAAGGTCAACATCTGGATGACAGCAAAGATACAGATAAGCACAGTAAGCCCCCAAGCCCCCTCCTTACATGCAGTCCTTCCTTGCAATCTTAAATCTGTGGCTTCTCTGGAGGAATTTCCTTGGGGTTTTTTTTGGTTTTTTAAAAAAAATCTGTTTACTGACCAGAAGAGTACTAAAGATGGTTTATTTTACGATAATCGGCAGTGATGGAAGAGATTGGAAAAAAAAGTCCTTATCTTGGGAAAACAGTGTTTGAAATTGTTATTAAAAGTGAAATGGAAAACTTTTCTTCCCATTTTATATCAAAATGAGCACAACTGGGTACAAACTCTATTTAATAGTTGGCAATCAGAGGGCTGAATGGTGGATAATGAGCAGGAAGGAGAAACTAAGACCTTTATATTTTTCTTTTCTTTCTCCCCTCCTCCTCCCCTCCCCTCCCTTTTCCTCTTGCCCTTTTCACTTCCATGAGTGAGCCTGAGAATCAATGTATAAGTAAACTAGAGAGGTTATAAAAGTTGAATGCAACCAACATGCTTGTCATGCTTTAAAGGAGTTATACAAAAGTTGATCAAATTCCTTTGATTCATTATATGGAATACGTGGTTGGAGCAGGAAAATTGCACATAGAAAATTATTCCTAACACCAGGGTAAGCTTTGTGCCTGGGTTTTCCCCTCCCCCCCCCCCCCAAGTGTGTGAAGAGTCCAATTTCCTGCATATATTGACATCTATGATAAGTTTTTCTTAGCTGCCTTATTTTTGTACCAAATCGTAACTGTTTTTCATTAATTTTACATTTGTTAGCCTCCCAGAATCATTTCAGATGGGCGGCTATCGAAATTAAATAAATAAACAAGTGTCCTGTATTTAGGCAGGAGTCAGGACTTGTAATTACATTTTTTTGGATTGATAACGTGCCCTCATGTCATTGTTGATTCTTGGTGATCAACTGGATAGATTTTTCCCCGTGATGTAGTTACATAGCTTTGAGCTAAATTATACTTAATATTAGAAGAATGGAAGGAGATACAATGACTGCATTGAATTGTGTAACAATACAGATTACAGGTAGGCCAACTGCCCTGTTTAACAACCTTTTAAAGTTATGGCAGCATTGAGAAAGTAACTGTACAACCAGTTCTCATGAGCATGGCAACACTCCATGGTCAATGATTGTCATTTGAACACTTCTCTACTGGCTTCTGACGAGCAGAATCAGTGGAGATGTTGGCAGTAAAATTGCAAGTCACTGCCACGTGATGTCTCACTTAACTGCCCATGACGATTCGTTTAATGACTATAGCCGAAGTGATGTCATAAGCCTGTTGCGATCATGTGATGTTTCACTTAGTAACCACATCACTTAGGGATGGGATTGCTGGCCCCAACTGAGATTGCTAAGCAAAGACTACCTATACTTGTGGTATTTTAAGTCCTCTGGATGAAAAGATTTCTGAAAAGATTGAGTGATAAATGCCCCAACTGTGATTTTCACAAAAGATTTTCATGGCTGAGCACAAGTGAGTTAACTAGCTATAGAAAGCTTATTTAAAAAAGGACCACAGAGATTGAAAATTATATATGAATTAGAAAGAATATGTAGAAATCATCACAATCATTAAAATAATTGGAGAAGAGGGGGAAACCCTTTTTCGTATATATGCACATAAATTATTACTTTATTTTCAGTACATAAATTAAAGCTTTTCCTCTTTTCTAGTTTGACCAATAGAAGCATTGAGTTGGAATAGCATCTGCCAAGCAAACTCGAGAAATAAGTTAGAAACCTTGAAGTACAGGCTCAACACTATTAAGCCCCATTAATCAGTGATATACTTCACAGAATCAGGTCAATCCAAATATAATTTGGTCTTGCATGATGGGCAAATCTGCATTAAAATATGCAGTGAAGATGTGGTAAGGCAGTTGAATGAGTGATTCATCAATCTTATGTAGATACATAAGCCCATATTTATATGCTGTTTCAATGATATGAATTGCAATTATTTTATTTCAGATGCTGGCTAGAATGAAACAATCCTGGGTATAAAATATGTCTAGTTGTAGTTTTCGCTAGAGTCAGCACCCAAGCAAGATTTAATTAATCTGTTAATTTACTATTTTTAAGTTGACATACAATTTCTGATCATATTTTAAAAGATAAAGTAAAAAAGCATAATCCTACAATGGCATTATTATTGCTACCATTATTGATTAGTTAAATTGATAATAAAAGTGTTTTTTTTTTTAATTTACAATTTGAAATCTGTCTATCTGTTCTTTCATACACATATTAATTCAACTCTCCTTGCAAAATTGTCCAGTGATTTTTCTGTTAGTATTAGTCATAATCCAGTAGATCCTTCTGTAGGATTTATGTATGGATCATCATCTTAACTTTCTGTTAACTTTCTGCACATCACAGAAGCTTATTTTTATGAAAACATTGATAAATAATTTTGGAGACATTAGAGCATCACAGAGATAAACTCGACCATTGAGCCAGAGTTAATTAAACATTCCATATTGTGAAATGCAAATAATCTGATCCTTAACTCAATTTTTCTAATTTGAAATACCTTCTGCTGATTTCTATCAGACCTACTCTGATGATTCTATATTAAGAATCACAGATTAGTCGCATTTTCATTTCCTTATCGCTTCCTGAATTACAAGTACTTTATAAGATTCATTCCAGATTCATGGTTTTAAATCTAATTACAACCTGCATCTCACTGCAAGCAAAATAATACAACTGATTACCAGTAATCCTCGTTCAATGACCATTCCAAGTTACAGTGGCACTGAACAAGTGCTAGTTACAACTAAACCTTGAGGTTAGAGCCGTTGCAATGCACCCTCAGTTATACGATCAAAATTGTAACTTCCCTCATTTATAGCCATAGTGTTTGCTTCAGTTGCCCCTATCTGCCTATCTTATCTTGACATGCAGGGTTGTTAAGTGAGAATTTCCTGTAATTGACTCTGGCATCTCATGATGCCATGACAACTAATCCTACACAAATATGTAAGCTCTAATTTATTTATTTTTCCAAACATGGGGCATGCAAGTAGTTGCTCAAATACATATTCGTATTGGAATGAAAAATACACTGAGGAGGTGCTTATTGTTTCCTCTTCATCATCGTCATCATAATCATCTCGCCTTCATCACAACAGTAGAGGGAGATACAGAAGTGTCTATGTTATTTTATCGTACTATCCGTTTTCCATGTAAATATTCTGTGCAGGTTTAAAATACTGCAGCACAGTCTATTTATCTGTCTTCCAAGCCACACCTACACTTTGAGAGAAAATATATAAGCATACATACTCATCTTCCCCAAGGCTTGTATCCAGGGTCTATACGTTATTGCCTAAATGAAAACAAAGTTACCCTCTTTTGGTAGAGTCCCCGTGGTTAGGCACATGAAAAGTTGGTTAAATGCCCATTTGTAATTGAGGTAAGAAATTATATTCCATAATACATATTTTCAAAGTATATTTCCTTAGCCCTGGAAACATATTTTATCACCTGCCTTCCAGGAAGGTAAATCAAGGAATAATGACTTTCACATTTCCTCTGCTACTATTTGTTTTCCTGTGTGATGCCTGACTAAAATGTTTGCTTAATGTTGTCTGAGGACTTACCTTCCTAAGACAGTCCTTAATTGTGGTTTGTACTCTGTATCTGCTTTGTTCCTCTTTTTGAAAATGAGCTGAAGTTTCCCCTATTTAAGGATGGGATGCTCATGCTAATTTAGTGAAAAGAAACAAATGGCTTTTAAAGGATTTATTATGTTGACAGACCTAGTCATTTTCAGAGTGATCCCCATTTATAACTTACCTTCTTTCCAAATGAAGGAAAGAAAAGGTGGGTGGGTAGGAATTTAGCAAGTTGCTTTATTGCTCCTAAGAACTCTGATTTCTCCACAGATGCTCTGGGTGAGAAAAGGAAAGCAGTTCTTGTTTCAGTTTGACTTCCATAATTTTGTGTTTTTTTAAAAAAAAAACAAAAAACAACTTTAAAGCTGTCAGTTTTATTTCCATCATAAATATTACTCATGAAACCTGAATGCTTTGATAGTGAAACTGCTCATAACTTCCAAAAAACACGAAGCCTAGTTTGGGAGTTTCTTAACATCCTTCCTGAGGTGGTCATTTGTAGGAGAACTCACTTGGAGTGACTCACCCAGTGTACATTAAGAGATGGAAAGGAAAGAGAGGTGAGAAGGAGATACTGAAAATAAATTGACTTTAAAAGAAAACATACTGCCAAACAAGTTGCAGTAGCTGGAATTAACCTGCCCACATCTAGCAATGAAGCTGTTGATCGGGGAAGAGTAGTATTAGAGTATTGGACCACTGATGTGTCATCAGATTATTTATTTGCCACCACAACTATAACATTGTAAAAGTGATCCTTTTGATAGTGTAACACCTCTGTAATCAATAAATGAAGCCTGAATTAATAGGCTTCTGTTTTCAAAGTTCTACTCCTGAGCTCCTCCTAGTAAATCTCTAAGGAATGATAGAATGACTCACCAACAAAATGTTAATCCTGAAAGAAGTATGCATTCATTTATCCTTCCTTTTCTGCATTTTAAAGACCTATTGAATACCTACTTGTTAATAACATCAATGGACTGGCCCATACCTTGGATCAATCACTCCAAGAATGAGTTATCCTCCTAATGACTACTTCAGGAAGGATGTTAGAATTTATTCATTCAAATTAGCTTTAAAGATCACCCTACAAGTCAGTGTTAAAGTAGAATAAGCAGTTTATCCAGAATGCAGAAGCATCAGAATAAGAAATATTTCAATAAGACCCAATTCACCATCATTGCTGTTTTTGCTGTAATAAAAGTAGGTTAAAATGTCCTACTATTTAATAAGAAATTAATGAAAAAGAAAGGAATCCCCATCTTGTCTCAAGTCATCAAGCTGCAATAAGGCACTAACTGTGTCTTTGGTAAACAATAAACTTTTAAAACGCCAAAGGATTTGGATGGTACCTTCTGAGATGCCTCTCACAACCCTGTGGACTGAGATATCTTTGTGTGAGGGTTGTTTAGACTGCAGCTCTTCCTCCTCTCTCCCAAAGTCATTCCCATAGACCATTACATAATCTGACCTATCCATTGAGACTAGCATTATTACTGCTTTGAAAAAGCTAGCAACCTGGCTGGTGAGATAATCAACAAATATTCATTGTTTCCCATGGCATCTTTTAGAGGTAGAGGTGTGGGAAAGCCCTATTGGAGGGGGATTGACAGAAAGGATTGTAGCCTTCCTACGTACTAGTTTTCTGAATGCAGAAAGCATATACAGTTTCCCCCTCTCTTCAGTGTTTTAAAGCATTTCCACATTCAATTTCTTCCATCTGTAGCTTCAAAGTCAGAGCTGTTTTTGTACTACCCTGTACAGACCCAATGATACCACTCAAGCAACAGCTTGCCACAAGAAAAAGAAAGTTGCCTGGAAAGCAAATAATCCAGTTGGTTCAAATTCAGCCAAACCATACATTGAAAGTATAGTTGTTTCATGAGGTAGTTATGGCCAACTAACTTCTGTTCAAGCAGTCTCATGCCATATTAGCCGAATTATGTAACCTTATTGAAGCTACCTGCTATTCCAGTTCCTAATGATGTGAGCCCTCACCTCAGTTCCTCATGTTAATTTATCTGAAGCTAATTCACCTGAATGGGATGTGGTGACTCAGTGGCTAATACACATTGTCGCTCAGAAAGATTGGCAGTTTGGTGGTTCGAGTCCCTAGCACCATGTAACAGAGTGAGCACCTGCTACTTGTCCCAGCTTCTGCCAACCTAGCAGTTTGAAAGCATGTAAAAATGCAAGTAGAAAAATAGGAACCACCTTTGGTGGGAAGGTAACAGCATTCTGTGCGCCTTTGGCATTCAGTCATGCCGGCCACATGACCACAGAGACATCTTCAGCCAGTGCTGGCTTTTCGGCTTTGAAATGGAGATGAGCACCGCCCCCTAGAGTCAGGAACGACTAGCACATATGTGTGAGGGGAACCTTTACCTTATTCACCTGAATATTTGTTAATGGCACCCAAATGAATCTGCCTTCTTCCTGCTTCTAGCTTTTACATCTTCCACCTCTTCAGAAGAAGGCAGAAAAGGGTAAGAGAATGGCATTTTTTCCCCTTTTGCCTTCAGTTTTGAGAAGTCTGATTTTTTTTTTCATTGCAGTATACATAATACTTTCCTCAGGGTAGCCGGGACATTTTTTCTCCTGGGAAACTCAGTTATATTACGACCATAATTTAATTTGCTTTTATTGAATCCACCACTTTTATCTGTTCTTCCACATCATAACAAGTGGTTTACAATAACTTAACAAAAATCATCTGGACAGAACAATGATACAAAGGCTATTTCCCAAATATATTTTCCCTGTTCATCTGCTTTGGCCTCATGGATCAACCATAGTCTTCCAGAAAGGTCTTGTAGAATCCCAGAGTTTTTCAGAACATTTTGATAATTGATACAAACTGCAAGTCTCTGAGTTAAATTAAAAAAGAAACTAAATGCAGCTACCTCTGTAATCCTCTTAGTTGAAAAAGACGCTTAGTTGTATGTAATTATTTTTTTACAGAATTACGTAACACACAAAGTCATACTCTCAAGTTGTGTGTATACATACATACATGCATGCATATACATGCATACAAACTGCAGGTTACTGATTATTCTATTCCTGTGACCTCAAATTGTATCTATGTTATAATCTCTCCTTTATTGTTGGAGTTTTGGCAAACTTGATCCTGAACCCTGATTGTATGGATTATTATCATCTGATTGTTCTATTAATGTTTGGTTTTTAATCATTTATGTCCTTCACATTGTCATGTGATCATATTAAATTATCTAAATAAATAAATAACATACTTAATTTTTTGTCACAGGAGGTTCTAGTTGCTTATTTAACAACTGGTTACGGCTTGTTTTTTTTCTTCATTTACAGTTCTGCCTTCAGCATTGTGATGCTTTGTGCGGAGCAAAAGTTAATGTGGAAAGTAGTGTTAAACATACTTTATTTTTAATTACCTAATTCAGTTTATAGCCATCTTTTTATTAAACTGGTCAAGGCTGTTTCCCTGGGCTTTCCTATATTCCTAAATTGGTTTGGCAACATTTGTTTATTTGTTTTTAGTTAACTCAAGAGGTTTGAGTAACTTCCAGTGTACATGGCCGCAAGCACATTATAACCATTTGACTTCTTATGCACTTTTTAAAGTGAAATTTATATGCTAACATATATTTTTTTTACTCCAAACTATCAACCAGTTGGCATTTGGAGTTTGCAGTAATAAAACAAAAACTTAAGAGCTTCCAGGGATAACTTGCACTCACTGTATCCAAGATAACAGTGGACTGTGCAAGCTGGTTCAGATTATAGATTAAACTGATGGATGAATCTTGCTGCAGATGGAATGAGGTTTATACCATTTTCCCAGAGGAAAGGAAATGTTTGCACCAATGTATGCATACAGAGAAATATCTGTTGGCAAACTTTAACTTTTCTTTCGTAGGTTGCAATCCTTGAGGAAATGAATTGACATATAATAGATGCTTTGTTTGCCTTTTGAACAATAATGTGAGTTGAAGAAAGACAGAAAAACCATTCCATTAATGCATTTGCTTCTAAGCGGGGCTGGGGAACATGTGTCTGCCGTATCTTGTTAAACTACAACTCCCACCAGGATTTCCAATAGCGATCTGTAATTCAATGACGTCTTAATAGTCAGAGGTTCCATCCCTTATTGTAGAGGCATGTTAAAGAAAGTGAAATACGAAGGATTTTACTGCTCCTTGATCTTCTCCAAATGTTGCTTGAGATGGAGGGAGTTCATTAAGCAAAACCCAATGGCACTGAGACTGTTGCAGATTATTGCTTCAAAGCACAGTTCGTCTTTTGTTTAGTCCTGCATCGTTTTGTTTCCTCACCATAAGACGGATAGAATAACAATGGTTTTGAACTTCAGTGCTGTTATGCGCAGGTATTTCTGTCTGGCAATTGGTGGCTGATTGAATCCAATGTCAAATAGTTCTAAAGACTGAAAGAAGCGTGATTGATTTTGATCATTAAGCTCTGTAAAGGAGGTACTATTAATTTAGCTGGTGAAAATGTTAAGCACTCGTTGTGACATGTTAGGTTAAAGAGCTACCCGTGATATAAAGCCCTCTTTTCTTTTCTTGGTCCTTGGTTCTGAGTTCCTTCGGGGCTGCACCGTCATAAATAAATCAAGTGTGTTTTGGGCACAGTTAGCGGCCTCTGTTTAGCAAAGGGACATGACTAAAAGGACACCAATGCTTAATCATCCTTGATGGGGAAAAGGAGAAAGGGGAGGAAGGCACCACCTCACCCTCCACACCAAAAGAGGGGTTATTCATAGGATTATAGAATGCAATTTTCTCTACACCTAAGTGCATTTAGAGCTAACCGAGGAATAAAGTAATACCTTCTGATTTCTAGTCCAGAACAATAACAATCTCCTTTTAAAATGGCAGGCTAAATTGCCTAGTGGTTCGTTTGTTATTTTATGTCCAGTTAATAATATTAGATAACAATATTGCTGTTACAGAAGATCCTGATCCTCATAACATTAATTCAGGTCATGGTGTTTTTCAGACAGCTACAATTGTACGCAAGATTGTCTCAGGACTTTCTCCTGCATTCGGTATGTTTTGTGGTGGGTGTTAGCTGGATCGCTTGGAGTTCCTAGTGTTGTTGGCACTGGAGGGATTTTGGTTATGCCTATAAAGCAGAGTTCTCAACTTTACAGCTTTAGGAGGTGTGGACTTCCAACTCCCAGAATTCCCCAGCTGACTACACAACTTAAAGTTACCAAGATTGGGAAACACTGCTCTAAATGAAAGATTTGTATTCTGCTTTGAATTCTTTTGTGAAACAGTACAAGCTATAACTTTCAGGTTGTGCAGCTTTCAGAATGAACTGGTCTGCTTTATTACACTTAAACTGTGGGACTTCTGCCTTTATTCTCTAGGGTCCTTTGTTTCTATGTACAGTTTTTAGATTTTAATTGGTCAAAGCTTCCTTTGCTGTGATTTTAATATTGTCCACAATTATGGGTTTTATACTGTGCTTTGTAGTTTGAAAAGAATGTTTTTATTTTGTATTGTTAGCTACATACCACAGGCTGGATTTATTGATAGAAAGCAGGTTACAAATGTGATCTATACATAAATAGAATGGAAGAACTGTTCCATTGATGAAGGACTATGTTGATGGCATAACATAATCACTATGGAGGCATGATTCCTTTGGTAGAAAGTTTGAGGGCTAGAAATTTACCATTAACATTAGACCCCTGGATCCAAAACTTCTTTGCATTTCTACCAACCTTCCTTTGGAACAAACTCCTGGGTTAGAATAAAAGAAGTATAGAGCAGAAAATCATCAACTTTGCCCTCTGAAGTTTTTGAATTCTCACAGTTCCTTCACAGTTTTGGGAAGAATCGGTAATTCTAGGCAATTGAATATTCCTGTTCACTATATATGTACTAATCCCATACAAATTTACTATGGAGCAAGAGCCATTGGAATCTAATCTGTGCAAGCCAAATGATAGGGATAAATGGGATAGAATAGAATAACAGAGTCGGAAGGGACCTTGGAGGTCTTCTAGTCCAACCCACTGCTCAGGCAGGAAACTCTATACCATTTCAGAAAAAATGGTTGTCCAATTTCTTCTTTAAAACCTCCAGTGCTGGAGCACCCACAAATTCTGAAGGCAAGTTGTTCCACTTATTAATTGTTCTAACTGTCAGGAAATTTCTGCTTAGTTCTAGGTTGCTTCTCTCCTTGATTAGTTTCCACCCGTTGCTTCTTGTCCAATCCTCAGGTGCTTTGGAGAATAGCTTGGAACATTCCAAAAACTTGGTTGTATGGTGAATTGTCAAACAATTTGGCTTTAAACCCTGCATCTAGAATTTTAAAATGAGCTGATATCAAGTCAGATGGAAAGTTACCAAGTATTTTGAAATCCAACTCTGCCCTCTCTTCTACCTCAATGTCATTTGCTTCCACTTCCTTAAACTGCTACAGGAATTTGCCCCATTTAATATTTGAGGTCACTGGTAAGGAGCAGTCCAATTGTTATTTCCTTTTTCTCTGCCTCTGGAGAGAAATCCATGGCTCTGCTTTACAATCTTCCACTCATTATTTCTTTCAAGCAAAAGGCTACTCAGGGGGAAGCATCCATTAGAAGTCTTCTATGTAAATTCATGTATTTTTGTGTAATTAACTCTTTTCATAAATGTTTTAATTAAGAATTACATGTCTATTTATCAAAATAGTTCATTTTTTAAATTAAAAAGACAACATTAAATGTTTTTTAAAAATGTAAATGTTTTAAAGAAAACTTAGGAGTAAAATTCAAACTAGTCGGCCTAATCATTGGGTCCTTTCATACTTTCTGTTTATAGTTTTCTGTTTATTTATTTTAAAATAAATAAATTTTATTGTACTGTGTTCTTATTTTGTTTACCATCCAAAGTTCCTTCTGATACACGGGTGGCTGCATAAATTGGATAATAGATAGATGGATGGATGGCAATAGCCATAGATTTATATACCACTTCACCGTGCTTTTACAGCCCTCTCTGAGCAATTTGCAGAATGAGCATATTGCCCCCAACAATCTGGGTCCTCATTTTACTGACCTTGGAAGGCTGCATGAACCTTGAGCTGGTGAGAATCGAACTCCTGGCAGTCAGCAGAATTAGCCTGCAATACTGCATTCTAATGACTGCACCACGATAGATAGATAGATGATAGATAGATAGATAGATAGATAGATAGATGATAGATAGATAGATAGATAGATAGATAGATAGATAGATAGATAGATAGATAGAAAGAAAGATAGATAGATAGATAGATAGATAGATAGATAGATAGATAGATAGATAGATAGATAGATAGATAGATAGATAGATAGATGATAGATAGATAGACAAACAAGCAATGGATTGACTACCAACTGGGAGACATTTTTGAAAACATGGAGAATAATCCCTAAAACTCAAAATTTGAAGAGTGTAGCTTCCTGTATAAGTCTGTTTTCTGATGTGCATGCCTGTGTGTCTTATTTCTGCAGCAAACATCATGTACCTGGCAAGCCAAGAAATGAGAAGTGTTCTAGAGCGAGACAATTCTACAATAAAGCAGCATTTAAATAAGGTAGACTGTTATTCTTTACACTTACCATTGGATACTAGGACTGTTCAACACTTCAAAGTCCACTCCAAAATGGTGTGTGTGTGGTTGCAAATGTAGCATCTACTTGCCAGTTTTTAAACCATCCATATCTTTTCCTGGGGTTATGTGATGGCTGCAGAGGACAACTTAGTGATAGTGTAAAAGATACAGTAGCTTTAAAAGAGTTGCAAAGAAGTGCTCTATTTGGGTTCCCGTGAGCTCTTAAGCCTCTTTTTTCTGAATTATTTCCAGCCTTCTTGTTTATCTGTTTTCAAATCCACTCCATTTCACTCAGCTCTAATTCCAGGTTTCAATAACATAATAATGACTTGCAAGATTCTGTGTACCTCATCTCATCTTGTAATAGTTTAAGGTGCACTATTACAATAATATTTTAGAAAAAAATTAACAAAATATCCTGATTCAACAGCATCAAAAGAGAGAAACTAGATATTAAGACATGTTATTAATTTAACTATTTTATTTATTTAAAAATTGTATCATTTGTATACTGCTTATTAATTTTAAAAAGTCCCATGGGTTCTCTACAGTCAAAAATATACAGGTAAAACTCAAAAAATTAGAATATCGTGCAAAAGTTCATTTATTTCAGTAATGTACTTAAAAGGTAAAACTAATATATGAAATAAGACTCATTACATGCAAAGCAAGATAGTTCAAGCCGTGATTTGTCATAATTGTGATGATTATGGCTTACAGCTCATGAAAACCCCAAATCCACCATCTCAGAAAATTAGAATATTAAATGCAATCAATAAAACAAAGATTGTACATAGAACAATATCGGATCTCTGAAAAGTATAAGCATGCATATGTATTCAGTACTTGGTTTGGGCCCCTTTTGCAGCAATTACTGCCTCAATGCGGCGTGGAATGGAAGCTATCAGCCTGTGACACTGCAGAGGTGTTATGGAAGACCAGGATGCTTCAATAGCGGCCTTCAGCTCTTCTGCATTGTTCGGTCTCATGTCTCTCATCTTTCTCTTGGCAATGCCCCATAGACTCTCTATGGGATTCAGGTCAGGCGAGTGCTGGCCAATCAAGCACAGTAATCCCACAGTCATTGAACCAGGTTTTGGTGCTTTTGGCAGTGTGGGCAAGTGCCAAGTCCTGCTGGAAAATGAAGTCAGCATCCCCATAAAGCTCGTCTGCGGAAGGAAGTATGAAGTGCTCCAAAATCTCCTGGTAGACGGCTGCGTTGACGCTGGACTTAATGAAGCACAGTGGACCAACACCAGCAGATGACATGGCTCCCCAAATCAACACAGACTGGAAACTTCACACTGGACGTCAAGCATCTTGCAGTGTGTGCCTCTCCATTCTTCCTCCTTACTCTGGATCCTTGGTTTCCCAATGATATGCAAAAGTTGCTCCTATCAGAAAAGAGGACTTTGGACCACTGAGCAACAGACCAGGTCTGTTTTTCTTTAGTCCAGGTAAACCGCTTCTGACGTTTGTTGTTCGGGAGCAGCTTGACAAGAGGAATATGATATTTGAAGCCCATGACCAGGATCCGTCTGTGTGTGGTGGCTCTTGATGCACTGACTCCAGCCTCAGTTCACTCCTTGTGAAAGTTCCCAACACTTTTGAATGGCCTTTTCCTGACAATCCTCTCCAGGCTGCAGTCATCCCTGCTGCTTGTGCACCTTTTTCTTTCACACTTTTCCCTTCCACATAACTTTCTATTAATGTGCTTTGATACAGCACTTTGGGAACATCCAACTTCTTTTGCAATTACCTTTTGAGGCTTTCCCTCCTTATGGAGGGTGTCAATGATGGTTTTCTGCACAACTGCCAGGTCAGCAGTCTTTCCCATCATTGTGATTCCTACTGAGCCAGACTGAGAGACCATTTAAAGGCTCAGGAACCCTTTGCAGGTGTTATGGCTTAATTAGCTGATTAGAGTGGGACACTGAGCCTAGAATATTGCACCTTCTCACAATATTCTAATTTTCTGAGATTGTGGATTTGGGGCTTTCATGAGCTGTAAGCCATAATCATCACAATTATGACAAATCAGGGCTTGAACTATCTTGCTTTGCATGTAATGAGTCTATCTCATATATTAGTTTCACCTTTTAAGTTGCATTACTGGAATAAATGAACTTTTCCACAATATTCTAATTTTTTGAGTTTCACCTGTAATATAAAACATAAATCATATACTTGAAACAATCAAAATAGTTTAAGGGTCATCAAGTCAAAACAAACAAGAATGGAAATTCTGTATTTTATTTGAAGGTGTGTCTTCGCTGGATGAGTCCTTCTCTGAAGGTGAATTTGCACTTCTGGCCATGCCATGTGCATTCTCTGAACCAAAGACCAGGATAAGGGAGGCGTGACTCTCAAATTAGAATCTCATAAGATAGCAGACGTTTTATTGTAGACGGCTGATAAACAATGATGTCATGTGCCAGAGTGGATGTCATTCATGTCATAATGCAATTGAGGCCAATTATTTATGTGAAGGCACTATGGCACATATCATGTCATAGCAACTTCAACCAAATGTCCTCCCCTAAATTGGCAGAAAAGACCAGATTCTAGGGAATAGAGGAGATTGATAATTCAAACTCAGGAATTCAGATGTGTCTAATGAATTGGTGTAATTGTCAATGAAGCTTCCTCAGTTGTAGAGTTTGACTTACTCCTTTTGAATAGCCTAATGGCTAATAATGGGAGCCTGGATGGAGTTTTATGAGTTCTGGCTTTACAAGCTTTTAGTTTGTAATAGGCAAGTCTGGAAATAATGTTACTATACCTTGTTTTTGACTTACTTGATTCATTCAACCCCTGACACTTGACCTCCACCCTGACCTTGGTTCTTGTTTTTTGGATAATAGACTCTGTTTGATGCCCCAACTTTATTTGACCTCTTTGTATGGACCCTAGTATGGCATCTGACTCTGTTTTTCTGCTGCCTGTGAATTATTGGGCTCTGCAGTCCTGACTTGCTAACAGTTTGTTTACTCCATGGCTAGCCCAGAAGTATCAGCTGGTATACTATATTATCCATTAATAATATAATTAAGCTGGAGAAGGATGATCCGGCTTCCTCTAGAAGGCTTCATTCATTCAAGTTGTAATTATATCATATGTATTTATTCAATTTGTATCTATACCAAACTTCCAAGTGTCAGCAAGAGAGAAACTTTAATGGATATTAACAGGGAGCCAAAGATTTTAGACTACTTCAGTCCCTATTCCTACCCTCTCAAAAAATTGAGCATTGGTATTACTTTTTCAGGAATTGTAAAGGCAAGAGAAATGTCCATACAGCAGAAAGAAATGACTTCTGACATATATATTGCTAAATAAAACTTCCTGTAGTCCCAGCCACTATGGCCAATGGTAGGAAGTGCTGGTCATTCTTATTCAAGAACTTCTGTATGGCTACATACTCTCCATCCATCATGTTGAGAAAGATTTGTAAAGTCAAGAAGTGTCAGAGTGTGCACAGCGTGACTACTATTTTGAGACAACCCAGGAACAAAATACAGTACACAGAGGTTTTGTCTTTCAAATAGTGGTTTATATAGAGGACTTATATATACATACATGCACGTGTCAGGCACATACTAGGCAATCAATCAATCTTGAACTCTACATGGAGAACTACAATGGATAGACACAAGAGGAGAGAGAGAGAGACGCCCTCACATATCCTGCTGACCCATCCTCATGTCATCATCTCGGTTTATAGCCTTACAGTAGCTGGTCAACTATTAAATCATCATCATCATCATGACAAGAAGAAATATTTAATTAAAGGAAGACAACAGTTCTTCTAGTCCCTTGGGCTAGAAGGAAAAGCAAGGCAGAATTCTTGTTAGTTTCACAATTGCTTTTTTTTTTTTAGCAAAAATCACATGAATGACAAATTTGGTGAAATGCTGGATTTCCATCTCAGGTATAAATACAAACATCTCATGGAACATTGGGATTTGTATAATTGACTACTTAGTGTCTATGCCACCTCTATGTGTAAAATCACAAAATGATACTCAGCACCTAAAAACCTTTGTTTACTTAGTTTGATGCAGCCTGACTCTAAAAACAATATAATGGAAACAAGAAATGACATTATCAATTGGAACAAAAGAAAAAAGAATAAGCTGGTAACCTCAGCAGACTCCCATACGTCCCACCAACCCAGCAAATGGGGCACCACCTATCCTAAAGCCCAAGGTCTAGGAGAACAACCCTTGTAGTCCTTCAGGCTGGGAGCCACACAGATCTCAGGGACCCTCATTCTTGATGGCAGCTGCTGCAACAGAGAAGGTGCATTTCCTACATACTGATAAATGACATTATTTAATCCAAAGAACCCAGAGCATCCCAACCCTATCAGCTCAAATTGGCCAGCCAGACACCACAGGAGAAAGGCAGCCCTATGCCATGCTGTTGACCCCTGTACTGAGCTACATGAATGAATGGTTTGACTCAGTGTGATACAACTTCCTGTGTTCCTATAATAAGCAGCCAATGAAAGAAAAGAGGTGAGGCCATCTACAAGTGCCAAAGTCCTGCATGTGCAAGCAACTAACCGTGTGGGAGGAAATTCATTGGGCCTTGGTCCAAGGTCATTCATAAAGATGAAGTGTTTTGCTATGCAACATTTTAATACCTTTGGAAGAAACTCATCCTCCTCTTCCTCTTCCTCTTCCTCCTCCAGCTCCTCCTCCCTCTAACTTAACCTTGTTTTTTTTCCCAATCACAGGCTTATTTCATTATATGAGCATAAAGAAAAATTGCCCAGTGAAGCAGCCAAAACCAATTTTGAGTTGCTTTTATTGAAACAGCTTGTCTACTATTGCCCAGGTTTTTTTAAAAAAAAATCCAATGTCCAAAGCTGTCCATAGCAGTCTAATAGTTATTGCCCTTGAAAGATTCATAATCTGGAAAGCGGCAGTATGGAAGACACTACAAGAGCAGACTTTCTTCCCCCAGCCAGAGTAAATTATTTCCCTCCAGTTTGGAAAATCCTTCAAATAAGCTGCATGAATAAGTCTAAAACATCTTCTGCAGCCAGGAACACCTTTCAGTTAGACAGTTGGACACCTTTCAGATGTTTTTTGGACAGTGTTTTGCTGAGGTCCAAAGTAAGAAAATCAGCCTGGGAGGATTTTGCTACATGTAGCACTTAACCATACTTTAGCCCACATAGCAGTGCCAATTTAATCCTTTTGTGACCAAACCTCAATAATAGAATTGAAAAGGAGGGAGCTACTGAACTCCTAAAGAGCAGAAAGTAAAACAGAGTTATAATAAGTGTGGTTTCTTGGGCTATATTTGACCACTTAGACTTTTTAAAATAGCTTACTTCTTCTGCAGGTCTCACAAGAAAGTTCACATTCATAATCCAAATTTGCAAAGTCCTGTAGATCAGCCTTTCCTAAGCCGGTGGCCTCCAGAAGTGTTGGACTTCCGTTTCCGTAATTCATAGCAATTTGGCCATAGTGTCTGGAAAGTTGAGGATACTTGTAGGCCACCAGGTTAGGAAAGGTTTCTGTATCAACTTGCACTCAATGAAATGTGCATACGGTACAGTACTGTTAAATAATGAATATTCTAGTCAAGTTGCAGCATATATTATTAAGCACAAAGTAAAATAGATTCAGCTCATAATAGAGCATTAATGAACAAAGGTTTCTTTTAAAGGAAGGTTCCTTATTAAATTACTATTCTAGACATTTCAGCATTTGAGGCCAAGGTATGAAATTTGCAATAGTAAACTGTATTACTCTTTAGTTGCACTCTTAAATCTGCTGTGTAGAAAGATGGCCTTACCGTACATCTCTCCCTTTGGTGGTGGTGAAGGGCAGTGATCAATGAAGATTCCTTTTTTCCTATCATTCTATCTGTTCCTTCATCTGCCACTGCGTTGCAATCCCACATAGGATTTTTTTTACAGCAATATCTTTAAAATATCCATGATCGACATAAAACTATAGTAGAAGCTCTGAAAGATATGAAGACCAAGCCAAGTCAGTAAAAATAAGCAGAAGTTACATGGGCATTTTTACATTAGCCTCTGCCATCCTGATGTAGCACAAAATACATTGGACTGCAAATCCTATCATTCCTAAATTAATAGTAATAGGGCACTTGAGTGTGAAGCATTTGGAGATTATTAGCAACACTGCATCCACTGATAATGCATTAAATCCAAAACACAAAATAAGAGCATTAGATTTATTTATAACCATTACTTTGGAGGGGGAGGGGTGTCAAAAAGTGAGGGAGGGGAACCCACAAGGAAATGAAAGAAAAGTAATTTATATGTTAATGACTCAAAAATTGGATTATCTTTGGGTTAATGATGAAGATACAGAACAAGATGGCAGAGAGTTTGTGAGAAACTGAATGAGAAGAGATAGCAAATAAACATACTCCCCGACTACCAATGTCCCAAAGGTGCTTTTTCAAGAGGCAACTAACATAGGAGAACAAATGCATTGGGATAAGATTCAGCAGTCCATCTGCATTTAAAAGACAAAGGCCACTTTTTTGAAGACGGCAAAGTCCACATTTTGGACAGAGAGGACCGCTGGTTTGAAAGAGGGGGTCAAAGAGGCCATCTATGTCAAAATTGAGCAGTCTTCTCTCAACAGAGGAGGAGGGATAAGCTGTCATCTATCTCCGATCCACAACACAGTCCTTTCAGTAGTTCCAAGAAGGCGCCACACCCATTTGCACTACTCAGCTGACCCTGAGGATCCCGATAAACCTCCAAGTGGCCCCAAGGACTCTTTAAAAGAAAGCAAATGACCAGCTAAATCCTTCCATTCCCCAACATCCAGTCAGAGCTGAAGAAGCTTCTTGGATGAAACGTCTTCAAAGAAAAACAAGAAAGTCCAGTTGCCTCTTGAAAAAGCACCTTTGCAACAATTATGACATGGAGACCGAGCATCTCCATAGATATCACTACCAATCTTTTGAGTTAATAAATAAGCCTAAGGATGAAAAGCCTGAACAGGTTTTTTTTTTTAATTGAATGAGAAGGCAATAAAGCCGTATTTGGCTCTCCAAGACTTTTTTAATGGCAAATGTTGCCATAGGCAGAACCTTCCTTTTGTCTGAAATTATGTCTGGATTATAAATAGGCTTATTTGAGCATTGGCTGTTTTGAGAATATATTTGGTCACAAAGTCTGATGCATTCAGCCTGATTCTACTGCTTTGAATTTTTACACCTGAACCCAAGGCACTGAGAACTCTATGCCCCTCGGACATTTAGAGGCTTTTATTCCATATTGGACCTTTGGCAAGCACACAACAGGCAGAAATATTTTTTAGGGATATTTTTAACACATTTTTTGTTAGGACTGGCACTTTCTTTGAGAGGCCATATTTTTAATGGCATAGGATCAGTATAGGAAATAGCTGCTTTCTTAGAAATGCTGAAACATCCTGTTGATAACAATCTCAGCTAACTGCTATCATATTGGGCATATTTGTGAAAAATTAAATACTCACAAAAGTTTGTGAGAGAATATTTTGAAGAGTTTTCTGTTTCATTTTTAAAACACTAATGATAACAATAGTTTACTAAGGTTAAATCTGGATAGTGCTGATGGTGGTGATAATGCTAATTAATATACGTAGTAGAGAGTGTTGGACTGTGCTGTTATTCTTATGGAAACAGTATTTATAAGAGAGGTGTTTCTGACAGGGTTTTCGACAGATGTATAAGTGTAAAATTCACACTTTAATCAGACTCCACTCCTAATTATTTTGCGCTCTTAGGAACAAAGTATGGAATCTAGGACCCTTCAAAACGCTGCTAGATTTGAACTACTATCAACTGCAGCCATGACAGATAATCCTCAACTTATGACCAAATTTTATGTTGCTAAGCGAGACACTTGTTATGTGAATCACTGCAGTTGTTAAGTTAGTAACATGGTTGTTAAGTGAATCTGGTTTCCTCATTGACTTTGCTTGTCAGAAGGTCATAAGAGGTGATCACATGAGCCGGGATACTGCCATCATCATAAATACATGCCAGTTGCCAAGCATCTAAATTTTGATCTCCTGGTCATGGGAGATGCTGCAACAGTTGTAAGTGAAAAATAATCAGGTCATTTTTTTCCCCAGTGTCATTGTAACTTACAAGAGTCACTAAAATCTCTATAATCTATATCTCTGTAATCAGTGCCCAAACAAGACATGTTGTAGGAGGAGGCGGAAGCAGAAGTGTGGAAAGAATAGGGTGTTCCATTGATGATTGGAGAAAATGAACATTAATTAAAGCTGTTTTAATTGCGTTGGAAATCGTTTTGGTCCATTTTTGAGCTAGATAGCCAGTGTGGCATGGTGATCAAGGTAGTAAACTAGAACCTTAATTCTAATATATTTTCCATCTTTGAAAGTTGAGTAAATGACTCTGGCCCAGTCCTTCTCGGCCCCTCACCTCCTCATAGGTGCATTATGGGGAAGAATCAGGGGTGAAATCCAGCAGGTTCTGACAGGTTCTGGAGAACCGGTAGTGGAAATTTTGAGTAGTTCGGAGAACTGGCAAATGTCACCTCTGGCTGGCCCCAGAGTGGGGTGGGAATTGAGATTTTGCAGTATCCTTCCCCTGCCACACCCACCAAGCCACACCCATAGAACCGGTAGTAAAAAAAAATGAATTTCACCACTGGGAAGAATTAAGAGGATGGATTCATTGTATGCCACCTTGAGCTCCTCTACATCGGGCAGGATATAAATCAAATAAAAAGGCAGCTTTTGTTAGAACTATGGTGGTGGAGGAAAGAGGTCAGCAGGGCAAAAGGAAGCACTCACCTAAATATAAAACATGAATTTGATATCTCAGCCCAGGAAAGCCAACCAACAACATGAAGTAGAAGCTGATCATGTCAAAGAATTGTCCCAGAAGTTTACAACGATACCTCATGGGCTAGTGTTATGATGGGTTGGGAAGAACTGAAGCATAAGTAAGGGAAAATGGCTCCTGTTGATAATAAAATGTTTTCAAGGTCATGAAATCCACAAGTTTTTAATTACACAGACAGAGATAACCTGCAAGCAAAGCACAAGATGTCAGGATGTTTTCTTTGGGCAGTCTGGATCTACTCTTATTTTCTTTGTTCACTTTTCTTCTGGGCTGTGACACCCAGTTCATGTTTTGGAGGAAAGGGTTCACCTTCCTTCCCTGCATGCTGAGATCCCAGTGAAAAATCCTTCCCTATCTGCAGCTGCTATTTATTTAAAAGTTTTTTTTTTAAAAAAATTAAAAACCCAAACAAAATGACGCATTTAGTATAATGTCTGATTTCGCCCTAAAAGTAAAAACAAAAGCAACTGGAAAGCGCAATGGCCCATACTAAGTTTGTTTGTTTTGACGATTGTTTGCCACCCAGAGTTAATGGTTTGAGATAGATGGCTATACAAATGGAATAAGTAAGTAAATAAACAGCCCATACTAAGTTGCTTGCTTAGAAACAAATCCCATTGATCCTCAGGTTCCAATTTTTACATCTAAGACTTTTTGTTTTGCATCCAACTTGAAGAAGCAGGAGGACTAAACTTCCTGGATTTTTCTGGCAGAAGAAACATCTCTGCCTGTAAATTGGTTAGATAAGCAGATGTAAAAAAAAATCCACTCCATTCTCCACCTGTTGTGTTGGTTGTGGATAAATATCCTCCCAATCAAGGGCTATTATCCTTAGTATCACATTGGGTTACTAGGCAATATAATAATTCTTAATATGTTAAGAATTAAATGTTAAATATTAAATGATGATTGGTGAAAAGTGTCTTACAACTTCAGTAATCTCCATTGAAGAAATTCTGACCATTGACATTTATTACCTACTTATATACATACATACATACATACATACATACATACATACATACATACATACATACATACATTCTCTCTCTCTCTCTCTCTCTCTCTCTCTCCCTCCCTCCCTCCCTCCCTCCCTCCCTCCCTCCCTCCCTCCCTCTCTCTCTCTCTCTCTCTCTCTCTCTCTCTCTGGAGTTGGATATTATTTATGTCTTCGTTTTTTGTCTGGTAATTGGATTTATCTCTGGTCTCTTTCTTTTCCCGCCACCATCTTTAATTTAAGAGACTTCTGTATTTTTATTTCAGCTGATTTTTTACTATGGAACAACTGATGCATGGTGTCCTCTGCAGTACTACGAAGAGATGAAGATGGAGTTTCCAGACGGGAATATTCGAATCTGTGAGAAAGGAATCTGCCATTCTTTTGTATTGGATTCCAGCAAAGAAATGGCTGAAATGATAACAGGCTGGATACAGGATGATCTCCCCAAGCTATGATGAAGACAGAGTGGATAGCAGGAGGAATTAGCTGTATTGTAATCTTCCTTGATAGGTTATGCCTTGATATGTCTGTGCATTATGGTTTGCTTTTTTCTGGAAGCTCTGGTGTTACCCTGATGGCTCAAATTACATTCCTGTTGACAGGTTTCTAACTAATACCCAAGGTAAGGTTGTAAACACATGGGGATGACTGTATCAAACCAGAGCCCTGGATTCCTTTAGGCCAGTGTCAGCCTCCCTCTACAAACAGTGACTACTTGTTCAGGTAACTCAGAGGATTGTTGTAACAAAAAAAGAAAGAGAGAGATCCCCTGCCCTCCATGTGCCATCTTGATTTTCCAAATTTATGAATTAATGGCCCATTAATTGTGTGTCTAGCTAGAACAGTGTCTCTAGCAGGATTGTATGAATTATTACATTAGGTCAGGGGTCGGCAACCTTAAACACTCAAAGAGCGATTTGGACCTGTTTTCCACAGAAAAGAAAGCACCAGGAGCCACAGAACGCTTCCCGTGCCTGACTATTTCATGAGCGGGCAGAAAACTAGCGTATATAGTTGAATTAAATATTCTGTTTTCTTCTAATTTTTTTTTCTTTTCTTGGATTTATCCATGGTTGGCCTACCTGGGATCAAAAAGCTCAATCGCGTGCCAGCGGGTATCGCACATTGGCAGTTGTGATGCATATTTTGAGCGACAGGGGGCTGCAGTAGAGGGATGAAAGAGTCACATGTTGCTCCAGAGCTGTGGGTTGCTGACCCCTGCATTAGGTGTTTAGATCTTCTGATATATCAAGTCTGTGCATCAACACTATTCATTCTGCCACAACATTGTAGTAGTATTGCACCCATAATTGTGTCCCATACTGTTTTTGAAGTGGTTAGGGTTAGAGTCGACTGCCACTCATCTTTGGGGGAAAACAGCATCTAAATTAGGGTGATGATATCAGAATAGCAAATCACTACAAAATTGCTGTTGTTATTGCTTAAATTAATTTCAACATCCATTGTGACAGAAGACATATATTTGGTGTGTAGAAAAATAAATGATGCTCACAAGCAGAACCAACAATGAGTTAGTAAGATATAGTACTACTTACAAGTAATCCTCGACCTATGACCACAATTGAGACCAAAATTTCACTCGCTAAGCAGAGTGGTTGTTATGCAAGTCATCACATGATTTTGTGACCAGTTTTATCAGTTGTTAAGCAATTCCAGGCGCTTGCAACATGGCCACTTAACATGGTTGTTAAGTGAATCACATACAAGCAAAGTCTGCTTCTCCAACTGAAGTTGCTTTTCAGAAAACTGCTTGGAAGATCACAAATTGGGATCATATTGACCGGCGGATACTGCACCAGTAGTAAACATGAGACAGTTGAAAACTTCCCAAATTGCAATCACATGATTTGGAAGTGGTATGATGGTTGTATGAGGACAGGTCATAAATCACTTTTTCCACAGCTGTCATAACTTTCAGCTATTGTTAAATGAAAGGTTGGTATCTGTATAATACTATCTGTATTGAGAAAGAGCTAAGTACATTGCTTAGAGGTATGCAAATGTTAAAACTGGAGTCACATTTTGTCTACTCCACTTCATTAGGGGACTTAGATTACTCAATACCCAGCCTGTGGAATTGTCTTTTTTCTATGTGATCAACTTTTTGCCTCAGACAGTGGGAATAATTGCTGAGTTACAAGTAATCCTTGATTTACGACCAGTTGCTTAGTGCTTATCTATGATTCAAAATTACGACTTACCTGAAAACACGGAGTTACAACCTACTTCAGTGGTTCCAACGGTTGCCCCTCTTGTGGTCATGTGACCGCACTTGAAGCATGGCCACATTTACTGTATTTTTCGGTGTATAAGATGCACCTTTTTCCCTCGAAAAAGAGGCTGAAAATCTGGGTGCGTCTTATATACTGAATACGGCATTTTTTTGCCACCTGACACCCCGCCCCATTCACCAAAATGGCTGTGCATAGTTTTATGGAGGCTTTTGGAGAGCTCCTGGGGACGGGGGAGGGAAGAAATGAGCAAAAAATGGCCCGTTTTTTGCTCACTTTTGCCCCCTCAGCCCCCAGGAACACTCTACAAGCCTCCATAAGGTTATGCATGCAATTTTTTGACAAAAAATGGGCCGTCTCTTGCTCGTTTTTGCCCCTCCCCCACCTACCCCCAGGAGCACTCTGTAAGCCTCCTAGAGGCTATTAATGCCTTTTTCGGGGGGGGAAGGGCGCCATTTTTGGGAGGTTTTCAGAGTGCAGCAACTTTTTTTTTTAATTTGCCTCTTCAAAACCTTGATGCGTCTTATACTCCGAAAAATACGGTATGTCATGTGAACCCATTTTATGACTGTTCTGCCAAAATCTGGGGGTTACAGAAGTCTGTGTTCTCCGCCATAGAAAACAACAGGTTTGATTAACAATCATCGTATTTACTTAGGAACTACCATATTTGATTAACAACTGCCATTAAAAAGGCCATAAAATAGTGTTGGGCAGGTTCCATTATTGTCATACGTCAAGGACTGCTATACATGTTATTTTAGAACAATTTTTAGAACAGACAACTTGGATGATATACTCCTTGAATTACTTTTTTTTTCCTCAAAAAATAGTCACTACTCCGTATGGAGCAATTCCCTCCCTATCTCTTTTTTTTCATTTTTTGTGATTTTTGACAAATTACAAAAACAAAAAGCAAGTATATTGATGCTCCTACTTTGGGAATTTGGGAGAAAAATAAACTTGGGATGATTACCTGTTCACCGTAAGCTGATACTGAACCACCCTTCTTCTTGTCTACCCAATTATTTAATGCAGCATCCTGTGTGAAATGCCATGTTCTATGCTTGTCATTGTCTCCCTAGCCTTGACCACTACCTAAGCTAGGGTAGCCCTGTGATTGTGAAGGGAGAGAGCCTAATGGAAAATTGTGCACATAGACATGCTGTGCATCTCTTTTTGCTGGAAAAAAAAGCCCACAACTGGACTTGGTTCTTGGAAGAAGCCCCATTTCCAACAGCACCACTATCTGCTGCTGGCCAAGATGGGAAAAGAAAGAAAGAAAGAAGAAGAAAAAAGAAGCTGTTTGTCACTTGGTTCACATTTTTGCAAACTTAGGAGTTGTGTTTGGATGATCGGCTTGGCTGGTTCTGTGCTATGCGATCCCTCCTCCCCACTCCCAGGAAAACTCCGAGCTGGTAGCAGACAACAAAGAGAGTGGCCATCTTGGCAGGAAGCCCAGGCATTGCTAAGGTACCAGGAAGGCTGTCCCCATCAGCTGTGTGATAGTGGTGGGCTGGGGGGTGGTTGTTTTAATCATAGGAGAAAGGATTCGCCTGTTGATTGAAGCCATTGCAGGCAGGATGGGCACAAGGTTTAACCAGCTCCACCCCCTTCTCATCTGGCTTCATCCCCACCCCTGTTGCTGCAGGGAGTAAAAAGAAAAAGGATTACTGGGGGGACTGGCCTATCTAAAACTTTAATCTTAATTTAGCCACAGGGCCAGCAACAGAAAGAAACGGAAAGTTCCACATTTATTCCTTGCAGGGTTTTCTAATGGTGGAAGTTAGTTTAATCCAAACCATCCCTGAGGACCTTCCAGAGGACAACTAACCTTATCTAGCCCAATTATTGCCTGGGGTTAGCATATCAATATATCATCCCCACCTACCCCTCCAGTAGGTGTGTATAAACAGAGCTACAAGGTATTTGCCCCAGGGCTTTGACAGGATATCATGTTGAACTGTTATAAAACTTCAATAGGTGTATTAAATGTTCTGACTTACATATGTATATATTGCTTGGGCAGATATTAATATTACTGGAAATCCAAGTGGCATAAGCACGTCTAGCATTGTATCTAACATTTAAGGAGGGTTTTTGAAGTGTAAAAAACTATTCTGTATGGGTATTATATTTACATAATTTGGTTGTTTGTATGCTGTTTTATTTGGTGGTCTCATTAAATCCTGGTGTTTTGTAGATCTTAAAAAAACATATTGCTACAATATTTTTGTGCGTAAGATGTGGTCACTCAGAGGAACATTTATAATCTGGTAGTAACAAGTGTTGCCTGCCAAAAGGAAAACTAAGTTTTTAAGCATTCAATATTTAATTGAAAACACCCAGCACTGACCGTAGGACACATTCATGCAGTGAAGTATGATCCATTTGTCCAGTGACAACCTATTTTCAGAATATGATTCTTATTAATTTTGCTACTCTTTTCATTATCTGGTCCTATCCTGGAACTATTGCAGGATTTCTCAACACAATTTTAATCATAGTGATTCATTGCCTGCTTTTACTTGAAACTTAAAATGTTTGTGCTCATTAGTCGTTTACACATGGGCATATAGGATTGTGATAATTTAAAGTAATGTTGTAAACTATAATTGCTTAATGCAAAATACTAGTTTATTTTAAAAATTGTGGTTCATTAATAATACAGCTACCTTCTTGCTTTCTGCGTTTGAATGATTCCTTTGATCTTTGTTTCAGAATGCTGTTATCCCAATGGCAGAAAACTGAAATTGATAAGTGATGAATAAACATTCTTTCTCAGTTTTAATTTTGGATTAAATGCATTAAACTGAGCCAGAGCAAGTACTAGGGGTGCAGTTTTGCAGTCAGTTTCTACCTTTGTTTGTTCAGAAGTAAACACAACACTATTAATTGCTATTCATTGCTTTGTAAGTTTCAAAATATGTTTGTATGGAGGAAAGGATTTGATTTGGAGAAAATAAAAAAGATTTGCATTGAGAATGCCCAGCAAAAAAATAATAATGGTTGTTTGGTTTGTATTCCACCTTTATTATTTTAATAATTCAAGGTTGTGAACATATCCAACACACTTTCCTCCTATTTTCCCTACAAAAACAACCCTGCAAAGTGGGTTGGGCTGAGAGAGAAGGACTAGTGCCCAAGATCACCCAGCTGTCTTTCATGGCAAAAGTCATGAAAATGGTAAGAGAGAGAAAAAAAATCATCTTTAACACACCTTCTGTTTCCCCTAGATAGCTTCCCTTGTGTTTCATTTGCACATTTCTAGTTCTGAAAGAATTTCTCTCATGTTCCATTTTTTTTGCAGATAGAACAAGACACATCATTGAAGAAACCAAAACTTGGGACTCTGTAAATGTGGTTGGAGTGAAACAGAGCAACTGTTCAATTAAAGCCTCTGGTACAAATGAGGGCTGTGCAACTCTTGTTTTTGAATCCCTTAAATTGAGTTGAAAAGCTACTCCAGAAGCTACTCCCACCTGCTTATAAAACAAATTGGTTGCATGTGTACATACGTGCGTGGGAGGCGTGGTTGAATCTTGCAAGTACTATTAGGTAAATAGGTACTAAATAGTACTAATACTATTTCATCCTTTCTGTACGTTCTAGGGATTTGCACAGTCCTGCCAATTGACTTCCTAACCTGTTTGTGACTTTTTGGATAAAACATGGTGAAATAAGAACAAGAAGACAGTAGGTTCAAGTCCATCATCAGTCACGATGTGCCTTTAGGCCAATCTCTGTCTCTCTCTGTCTCTTCCCCCCCCCCCCCCCATTCCATCTGACAGGGTTGCTGTTGATGTGAGAGAAAATAAAAAAAGGAAGTGTTGGATATTCTGCCTTGAGCTTCTGAAGAAAAGGCAGCGTATAAATCAAACTAATAAATAAAACTTTCCTTTACACAATTTCTCTTTATAATAACTTGAGTGAGGAGCTTGCTTTTAAGAATTGAATATAATTGTTGTGTTTGTAGAAAGGCTACCTCTGGACATTCACATGAAGAACAAGACTATCTATATCCAATGAATAGCTGTAAGATTTCTAAATGTTTATATCTATCTATCATCTACATAAACATATACATTATAAACATTAGGATCATTAGATAAATTAGCACACTATTTCCATTTACTGTTTCATTCTGATCATCCCCTTATTCTAATTGGTCCACTGCAAAACACTTCGTTTGAATAACAGAGAAGAATGTGGCTGTTAGTAAAGCTACTTAACACTTTGTGTGGAATGATAAAAACCCACTTGTACCCTGGAGGCTGTCGTTTTATTTTCAGGGTCACAGGGTCAAGTTAAGATTTGGGATTACTGTGTGCCCCAAAGCCTCTCTATTGAAATTTAGGCAATGTAAGAACCCACTGAGCGTCTCCTAGTGACCAAGAGTAATTAAAGCAGTACATAACACTGAAAGAGAAAGCTATAGAGTGGGAATATAGAACGACTGCCAAAAGTGGCTGCTGCTTTAAGCAGTGATCATGCAGAATTTATGGAGTAGGACAAGAAGTATATAAAATGAAACCACGGAGGGGGAACACCATTGTCCTTGTGTAAAAGAAGACATAGCCAAGAAGTGTTAGTCGTTGACAGGAACTCCTTAACATCACATGATAAAAAAGGATAACTCTGGTGAACATTTTTGTATACTTGCTGTATATTTGGTTATTAGTCATTTTATCACTCATTTGCATTTCCTTCTCAGAGATATTTTATTCTGTGCATGATGGAGAGGGAGCTGGAGGGCTTTCCACTTTGCATGTTATAAAGAACACTGGTAGGATTCTGGAGATGCTAATTCGTAGCCCACTGAAGCTTATATATATATTAAAATGCTGCCCACGTACTGATAAAAGGAGATCCATGATGCTGTCCTCTTTTCATTTAGTTACCCTCTTCCTTGACTTCATTTTAATGAATGAACCTGGTTTCAAGTCTGGTTTCAAGCAAGGCCATTAACTGGAAAGAGGACAGAAACAACTGCCATAATAGGCGTGTCCTTACAGAAGTTTGAAATGAAAATCTAATGATATGAGCTGTGATGGTGCACTGGTTAGAATGCAGTATTGCAGGTTAACTCTGCTAAATGCCAGCAGTTCAGTTCTGACCGACTCAAGGTTGACTCAGGCTTCCATCCTTCCAAGGTCAGTAAAATGAGGACCCAGATTGTTGGAGGCAATATGCTGACTAAACCACTTAAAGGGAGCCATAAAGCAGTATATGAGTCTAAGTATTATTGCTAATATGGGCTATAATAACAGAATCTTGCAAGTCTGATTGTGCTGTCCCTCCTACCCCTTTTTATACTTACCGGTAAGTGAATTAGGAAGGTATCTATATCTCTTTCAAATATTATCCCTCTGTTGTGACTTTAAAATATGTCTTGCCCCTTGTCCTCCTGACAGTGGTGTTTGTACATGTCCGACAAAACCATCTTCCTTACTTTCTACAGGTGATCACGTCAGATGGTGGAAACTTACACACACAGGCACACGTCTAAGTTTAGTCTATTCCCTTAGCATACAGGTGCTGTGGTGAGAGAGATGATCCTTACACACTGGAAACCTGGCAGAACCTGAAGGCAGAAAGCTATAATCCCATTTAATCAGAAGGGTCCCCAGATGCTACAGAGCTGACTTGCCAAATATTGAATGGACATCATCTTAAGAAATGGTTTATTCAAGCACTGGCTCATTCTTACACAGGTAAATGCCAGGATAGAAAAACCATACAAATGGTTCTCAGCCTTTTCTTCACCACGGACCTCCTTTTAAATACCTTTTGTGGCCACAGGCCATGGCCACAGATTCCCAAGACTTAACTCAAGAATTAAATCATATATCTCTTCAAGCCTTCGTGGACATCCTGTGACCCCCGCCCCGAGGGGCTATGGACCACAGGTTGAGAACCACTGCCATAGTGGTGCAAGCAGAAAAGCAGTTCCCCTCAGCTGCTCAATCCAGCATTTATTAAGTCAGGGGTGTCCAAACTTGGGAATGCTGGCTGGGGAATTCTGGGACTTGAAGTCCACAAGTCTTAAAGTTCCCAAGTTTGGACACCCCTGTATTAAGTGTTCAAACTTTACTAACCTACAATGATTGCTGCTGCTGCTAACATTATATTGCTGACTTTTGATATGGAAATAAGGCTGAATTCTTAGTTCCGTCAGCTTTAGTATCCAAAATGCAGAAGGGTGGGTGGAATGTATAAATTTCCTGACAACCACTATACATCTATCTTTCCTGTATAACTTGCTAATTTAGAGGTTGAACTCCCGTCCTTTCAATTCTGAAAGAGTGAAACAAAACTATTAGTCACTATTTTATCTGGGTGACACTATTGTTGTCTCTGTCCCTTAGATGCCAAGTGAGAAAAGCAGTATCCTAAGGCACAAGGTTTGAGGGAGGAAAAAAAATGCAGTAATGACCATAAACCACTTTTGGGTAAAAGCATTGAGTATATGTATATACAGTTGGATTTTTCTTGCAAAAACCCCAACTAACAATAGAAATATCATTTCTAGTTGAAAATCCCAAAGTGCAATACTAAAACAAAGTTTTCTGAAGAAAAATACAGAGAAGCAAGTTATCAATAAAATATTTAATAAACTTATCTGTACAAAATATTTAAATGGTTAGTTAAGAGTACACATAATTGCTTAACAAATATAAACCACTATATAATATATTCAAGAAAATATATATTGCTTGTTTACAACTGATTTACAATCCATTATGTACAATCTGTTTAAATTTTAGAATACATACAATGCATTTACACCCTTGCTTACAGAGCTATCTTCCATAGAACATTTCACATATAGATCCACATAGCATTTTAATCCCTACCCCGAAAATAGGCATCTATTTTTATATACACTGATATATTGAACACCGTAAATAAAAGTTCTACAAAGTAAAAAAAATAAGAAAGACCAAGAAAAAGAAAACGATCTGGGGGTTTTGACACAAGAGAACTAAATGTATAAATTAGGATGCAAAATTGGAAGCATGCTGCATTGGTTTTGGGGCGAGACTGGAAATATATATATTTTTAGTATACACAGAAAGCAATTGCGCTTACTTAGAGAAATTAAGTATGCTCCAACAACCTTTTTGTCTGAATTATTCAAAATATGGAGTAAAGAAAATGCAACTAGTTTCCTGGGGGAAACAATAATAATAATCATAAAAAGAAATCCAGTTTCTTGTCAATGAAGAAAGGGATTACATACAGAAGACACCCTAAGTGCATCCACAGTTTTTAGATCTGGACTGTAACATCCTGGGTCTTAACACTGTATTTTAAAACTAATTACCAATGGCTTTGTTTCCACATATATTTAGCTCTTTCTGAAGTTATTCAAAGAAAGGGAAGCTGCACAAATTATGGAAAGGACATTGAATGTTAAGGACCGCTTAACATTTAAGCTGAGAGAAAATATTGATGAGAAAAGTAGACGAAGACCAAGAGCCAAGAACTGTGGGGGCATTCTTGAGGTCTGGCCAAAGTTAATTCAACTATTTGCAGCCCAACAATGTAAAAAATGTCAAAATGTGCAACACTTTTTTTTTTCTAGACATTTTCACTCTCTTCCCTCTGGCTATATTTTGAGATAAGTTACATTCATGGGACCTGAGTCCAAACCCACAGTAAATCAGGCGTATCTCCACCAAAGTCAATAAAATTATGATTCCAACCAATGTGGATGTTGGGAAAGAGGAGAGAAGGGGAAGGTACAAATATCATGAGTCTCTACTGCTCTTTTAAAAAAAAATGCCCTTGAAATGGTTGCATTTAACAGAGCAGAGGCAGGATTATATCATAGGCATGCTGCAATCCTGTCACTTTTTGGGTTCTTGCAGATACCAAAGAGAATTTTCCTTGCTTACTTATAATTTATGCCCTCCATAGATAATTGGACTAACTAACAACGGTTAACTATAGTTTATGGGATTAACCCAATGTTGGCGATTCAGGTTGCTATGCAGAATCATAAACTAACCACAAGGCTGAGTCTGCATAATATGCTAGATAAAAACGTGGTACAGTTAGTTTATGGTTCAGGATGGCTAACCTGAATTGATTGGGGCATTCATATGGGATTGTCACCCTGCAATTGTGACAGGGAATTCCTGGACCTGAATATGTTATTGGCCCGTAGAGCTTACAATGCCTGATTAGTGGGTCATGCTTTTGAAGGGGAATGGGAGTTGGAATCAAATATTAGCTGAATAGACATCCTTTTGAACTGTATTTAAGACGCCCAAAGTAGACACACTTTCCATCTCCTCCACGTAACTTGTTGCAATTTGCAAAAGTTAGGCATAGTTGGGCTTGCTTTCAAACACAAATCACATAAAGACTGCAGCATAAATTTACATATCTTGCTTTCCATAAGTGAAGGTAAATAATAAATATGCAAGTATATTATACATGCATGTATCAAACAGCTTGTGTAAACATTTTCCAAAGAGGGAGTAAAGTTTTGTGGATGAAATATACTGATAAACATTCAACAAATTGTGGTTTTTTTTTTAAAGAGGCCACTGCAGATTCCACCGCTTGTCAGAAACATGCTGCAAACTTATTGTTTATGGCAGAACTGTTGCTATTTCATTGCGGTTCTCCAAAGCAGAAAACCATGCTAGCGGTTTTGTTGTTATGATTTTTTAAAAAAACTGCACCTCCTCTAATCTGATCTTGAGGAAACATTTTATCTCAGCTGGATATATCTTTTTCTCCCCCCTGTACCATCTCACTGATTAAATATTGATTGCAGAGCCTCTCCTGCCATGTTTTTATACAGTATGTACACCACAGCTAGCTTTATATCTGAGAGAAGAAGCTTTGTTCCAATGGTATTCATTCGATAAGTGCCAATTAAGGGCTCCAGTTTATATTAGAAATGGTTTTAGGGATGGAGATAGAGTGCAATACACTTTTTTTGAAAAAAGTACACATTATCCAATCAGACTTGAATTATTTCAGACAAGTATAAAAGATACTGAATCATAAAGCTGGTGAGATTGATTTTCAGATTAGTATCAGATCCCTTCCATATATTTATAATGATTTTATAATTTTATATAATTTATAATATTGTGTTTTGCTACAATAGGAGCTTAATACTGATTTTATATTTGTACTGCATTTTATATGTTGTCACACGAAGATGGTGGTAAACAATGGAGAGCAATGAAAGGTAATAATATACATATCAAACCTGAAATTCCTAACATGTGCAAACTGGAAATATGTTTACTAATGAAATGTGTCCCAAATTATAGTTCAGTTAGAGGCTGTGAAAGATTAAATCAGAGCAAATATCCATGTAAAGGATTTAACAGGAAGTAAAGGGGAAGCATTCTGTATTTTACTCTAAAATCTAATGGGAAAAAAACCTAACACAACACGATCAAAAGGCCAAAGACCATCTAGTCGCTCTCTTTTCAGGTTTCTCACTTACAATGCATTCCTATCAATAATAGGATTGTGTATACTTACTTATATGTCTAAGCATCACTTGGACCTGCCAAGGTCTACTTCAATAATTTCTCAATCTAATTTCTATTTAAGCTGCATCTCAGTTCAATTCTGATCAGGTAAGTTTGAAAGGTGCTGTCCCTTGTCTCTAAAATGCATATGATGAGCCATAAGGAGGATGTTCCTTTCCAGATGAAAGAGAGATGCAAAGATGGAGAAAATATCATTTTAATGCCTGCATGTTGAAAGCCAACTTAATCCATATTAAATTCTTCCCTGCTAGAAAAGAGCCTTTTCAATACTCCGCTAAAGCATCTGTAGAGCAAACATGATATCGAAAATATGAAGCAAGAGGGAATCCAACTGTGCGGAATCTATGGAATACTATGATCTTCAGATATAATTAAGGACATGGGCATTCTGTAATTTTTTTTCCTTCTGCCTCACTCCGGAGCCCCAAAGAAAAGAACAATCCAGCTGAAGGACTTGCAACACGTTTATCTCCTCTTGTAACCTTCCCTGGCAGTGCTATTAACAAGCCTTCAATCACCGCGACGCCAGATTGGCAGGAAAAGAGCATAATCGGAAGCAGAAGTTGAGCAAACAAGCAATCTGACCTCCCTCTGTGCTTCAGAAGACTTCTGCCAATAGAGAGGCTACAATTGAGATGGCACCTCTTAGGCCTCTTCAGTCTGAGTGGACTTTCCCGGAAAAAAAAAACTGCTAATGATCAGCACATAAGGGGATTCCAATCTAACAAGTCCAGTGTTTGTTTTCTGTTTCTTTAATAAATGGTGAATAATAATAATGGCTGTTTTACTTAAGATTGGCAGCTGAGCATGCCAATCATGCTGCATTGTGAAAGGTAAAAAACAGAATGCCATGACTTTTTGTGCTATAGGAGATGCTTGTTAAGCACTAACGGCGATGGGAAAGCGCATGACAGCTATACAACAATGGCACATGACTTTCTAATTCAGTTTTACGTACACCAGCAATAGGGAACAGATGTTGGAGGAGATTTATAGCTCCCAGTAGCCCCTGGCCAATGCTGAAACATGCTGGAAGTAGTAATTCACAACAATCCAGGTAAAGCAAGCTCCAATTCCAATCCTGTGCAACATTGACCAGTAGCATTTCCCTCCCCTAATAGTTTAGATAGTGTTTTAGATTACTGGAAATTCCTATGATTGAATCAAGGATATTTTGTATTTATTGCAGGTATATTTTGCAAGCTCTAGCATATTTTGATTTTTTTTTAAAAAGAAAGTTTCAGCAGAATACTGAATTCTTAGAAACCTGAAATATCAACAGCCATTTCATCAAAAGATAATCTTTTTAAAGATAATTAAACTAATCAATCAAGCAGCTGTAACATCTACTTTATGGGGGAAATCTACATTTTGAAAATCTTAGTTTGACTAAAATCCAGTCAGGAGAACATCATAAAGCTATCTACAATTATCTATGGTGTGGGAAAAGTAGATATGCCCATCTCTCAGAGTGTTATAACTGGTGGTCCTAACTGAACAATGAACGATTCAGGACTGTAATTATATACTTCCTCAGACCCTGCATCTTTAAACTGTAGAGTCTGTTGCTAAAAAAAAAAGATTAATGATGGCCACTAATTTGGAAAGTGGTCAGGTTCATGGACAATTCAGCCAGCAGTAGCCATCATGGTAGCTATAGATCATTTCCAATATCGAGGCAGTAAGATTCATTCATCAAGGAAGCAAATGAATAGGAGGAAGAGCTGGGAAAAACCTCAGGAGGGTCCTAACAATTCATGAAAAATAGCTAAATCAATGTTTTTCAAACTTGGCAGCTTTAAGATGTAAATAGTATGCTGGCTGGGGAATTCTGGGAACTGAAATCCGCACATCTTAAAGTTGCCAAGTTTGAAAATCTTGTGCTAAATGAAGCAAAATCATTCATTCAGCTCTAAGATAACTTTGTCTTTTATTCAAATTTCTATCAACAAATAAATTTGTTTTTAAAGCATGTGTTCACTGATATAGCAATATTTCCCCATTTAAAGCTCATTGAGTCAGCTCCCATGAACTTCTGCCAATATGGCAAAAAGCAGACTGTGAAATCCAGCTCAGTAGAAGCACATACTCCCCAAAACAAGAAGCTCCATTCCAATGCCTCCCCATAATTATATTTAGGCTATTCAAATGAGCTTTTTGCCATTAAAATAGAATATACATTTACAGGTGGGTGATTTGGGGTAGAGAGTGGGATCGTCTCCCTTCTCCAGTAACAATTAACAATTATCAAAAAAATTTCCCTTCCCCTAAACAAAATCTAATAGATGGTATCTCAATTTTTTGGACTCAATTTAGGACATACTCTCAATTCCTAATTCTTCATATTTATATACGGAGTTGCTTTTTGTACCTGGATGTTCAGCGCTCTATTTAAAATAGTAAGTCCTGCAAGCTTGTCTGCGATCTGTTTACTCTGATCTGAAGCATTCCTTTTATTTGTATTAATTCAGTTTTCCATTATGGCTAATAACACAAAGGAGACCAAGTTAAGAATTTAGGGAAGTTCTTATTGCAAGCTGGGGACTGACTGATTTCACTTTGTTCATTTCACTGGGATTTCCGATCACAGAGATTATCCATGTGCACCACCCCAACACAAAGGTCATCTCCTGTCAGCTCTTTGTACTGAACAGGTGACTGACTCAGAAGGTTTTTACAATCAATAATGGATAAGATGTTATAGCAGTGCTATTTTGCTACCACCTCATGTTGCTTTTAGCCATTTCGGCACTTCAGATTCCTGAACAAATCTACAGTTAAGGCCATTGGCTAACACATCCCATTGCATCCTCCATAGCCAAGAAACAAAATAGTAGATTTAAGCTGGGCAACCTGAGGACAAGCTTGATTCAATATTTGAGATCTCTAGCAGACTTTGAGCATCATCTGGCTCAATATTTCCCTGAGTTCATTCACTAATGTTCTCTGAATTTGTGGTGACCTATTTATGCCCTACCCCCGGAGATACTCTGTGAAGATAAAAACAACACTGAAAGGACACTGGCAAAAAAAGGGAAATTGGAGGCAGAACACTGGGACTATTTTAGACAATTTGATATTCTCCAGAAGTTTTGGATTGAAACTTCGACAATCCTTGCCACTGGACATTCTGTCCGGAATCGATAGGAGTAAATATTCAATATATTTGAAGAACATCAAAGGCCTTCACTGACCCTTAAATCCACACCTCACTAAGTTGTTCTAGCAACAAGGATTTTTTTGCTCCATGTCTATATGATATTTTATCAGTAACAACCTAATTTTCCCAGCACAATTTTGTGGCAGTAGGAAAAATGTCTTTTGATCCTCAATCAACAGTGGTAATGATTATTATTAAATACCTGGACAATGTTTATTCATTATTCATCTGCAGGGGAAATAGGAATGTGTGCCAAGATTAAAAGTAGGAATGGCAACTTGTGGACCCTTCACCGTTTTTATCAAGATATAGTATGCACGGGTGTTTGCTTGTATACACACATAACCATACCCCAACTAATCTGAACAGGAAAAATGATTTCCAATTTGAAATAATTACTCTCCATAGTTTTTAAAACTTTAAATAAAATATTAATTACAGGCCAGGGGATGGCATTCACTAAGGTAATTAACACATTATGGGTGTGGTACACCCATGCAATAGCTCCCTACTTCAGAGAATGATGAGAATAGGGCCAGTTTCTCTTCTTAATAATAATAATAATAAAAATGCTAAGGATCTGCTGTGGGGTAATTGAAGTGTATTAGCTAAAGCAGGGGTCTCCAAAGTTGCCAACTTTTAAGACGTGTGGACTTCAAATCCCAGAATTCCCCAGCCAGCCATGCCATGAAAGAATAAGCTAGCTGGGGAATTCTGGGAGTTGAAGTCCACAAAGTTGTCAAATTTAGAGGCCCATGCATTAAAGGAAGACTTTTTTGTGGTAACCTATAGGGTTGTGAGCACTTCTGGTTCAGTTCCTAAAAGGTGCTTTGCAGTACACCGAGAGAGACACCCCATTCCAGGAAATGACACAAACGTTTTCAAGAGCTGCAGGGAGGTTCTCCTTTCATGCCTCTGGAGCACTTTTTTTGGGAAAGGAAAGGAAACCACTGTGTGGTTCTAAAAACCTATCTTCTGAAAGAAAGCTATCAAGATTAATAGGTACAAGGTGGAACCTTCAAGAGGGACCAATGGAAGTCTTTGGAAATGAAAGGGTCAGAGTGGCTTGCAAAACTGTATTCCTGTGGGATCCTATCCCCTGAACTGTATTCCTATGGGATCTCAGCTGGTCCAGAATTCCCAGGCATCCACTCAAAAGACAGTTGCTAGTGAATTTCGGAGTGTCCCCAATAACTGTCCCCAGGGAACCTAAACCACATCAGCCTGACCTCTGCAAATGGTGGTCCTACTTCAGAGTCACAAAGAAAGTGTAGGATGCGTGTGTATGTATATGTGCAGAAACTGGGTTTATGTGTGTGATTCATACACACATGTTGCAGCTGCTTCACCAAAGATCGGGGAACCTAAATCTCATCAGCCTGACCTCTGCAAACGGTGGGCCTTCAGAATATACTTCAGAACCAAAAAGGAAGCATAGGATGGGTATGTATGTGCAGATATTGTGTTTGTATGTTATGTGCATCACACAGAGACACATATGTCGCCACTGCTTCGCCAAAGATCAGAAAAGTTGGAAAACTACTAAGAAAGACACTTGTCAAAGTCAGCTAACCTCCAGGCAGGTGGAAAAAACAAGCCTTCCCGGAGACTTCTTGGAGAAGAGATTCCCTTTTCCCGTTTCTTTATAAAGTGCCGGTTCGGTGGCCTTTTTTTTATCCCAAACCTCGGAAGCCGGCGGAGGGCGAGAGGCAGCAAACCCCATCGCTCAGCTCTGAGGAGGTCGCGCCTCCGCCAGAACCGCTGAAGCCAACCCTCGCCTTTCTCCCTGCAAGGGAATCTGCGGAGAGGGCGCAGGGCCCTGCAGGCCCAAAACATGAAGGCCGCTGGGTTGCGAGGGCGCCGTGCGCCTGCTCCGTTCGGCGGGGACCGCGCCCGCCAGGAGCGAGGCCGGACCGGAGACGGAGAGAGAAAAGACGAGGCTCCCAGCTGGCCGCCGCCGTTACCTGCAGCCGCAGCTCTCCACCACCATGTCCTCGTACTGTTTGTAAACCACGTTGTTGCCGGAGTCGGTGTAGAGAATGCTGATGGGGCTGAGTTTGGAAGGCACGCAGCAGCTGGGCGGGGTGGACTCGGGCGCCATGGAGTTCATGAGCGTCTGGATGATTGCGTGGTTGGTCGGCTCCAGGTGGGAGCGCAGCGGGAAATCGCACACGCCGTCGCAGTGGTACGCCTCGTAATCCAGGGGCGCGATTATCCAGTCGTCCCAGCCCAGCTCCTTGAAGTTGACGTGCAGCGCTTTGCGGCTGCAGCGGCTCCTGGTTTTTTTGCTCTGGCTTCGCCCGCCGGCGGCCCGGCCCGCCAGCGCCGTCCGCCGCCTCCGCCGCTTCTGTTTGGCCAGAGCGCCTGGGCTTAATAACTCGTGGGATCCCGGCGGGAGCTCGGAGCCGCCGCCGCTCAGTGTCCGGATCTTCTGGCGGATCTCCTTGAAGAGGTTGTCTTTCCGCTTGGTGCGAGAAAACACCACCAGCAGGGCCCTCTCGTGGGGCTGCGATGGGCGCTCTCGGCCGAAGCCTAGCTGCCGGGGGGACAAGAGCTTCCCGGTTTGGGCCGAGACGACCCTTAGCCAAAAGCAGAGCACGGACGGGCGCTGGGGACGGCCGCCTGGCTCGGCCCAGGGCCTCAAGGCCGCCCAGACGTCGAAGACTTCCCACTGGGGCGTAGTAGCGTCGCCGGAGCCCAGAAGGTCTCCCGCTCTGGAGTCCAAAAGGCCCGGCTCCCGGTCTTCTGTTTGGTCGGGGCAAATGGAGATCAGCAGGCGATGGAGGATCCCTTCCGGGGACGACGCCAAGCTCCTGTTTTCGGCGGCTTTCCGCAAGATCCTCAGTTCGGCCCCTACGATTTCGTCCGCTTCCGCCAGGGTAGAGATGTCGAAGAGGTATTGCTGGCCGGCCTCCCGAGAAGAATCGTCTGGAAGAGAAGAGAAATGGATGGGTGGAAGCTGCCTTGTTGAGCCCGGACAGCAAGAGCGGCTCCGTCCCCCTGGCTCTGTACCAAAAGGGATTGCCTGCCTGCCTGCCTGCCCGGTCTACCAACGCTTTCAGTGCCAGCTAGGCACTTTCTCTGCTCCCTGCTTTATTTCCACTCGTTTTTCGGACCAATTAAATACAGTTGCTGTTTGGATAAGGTTTTGGGCCAAATTCTGTTTCCCCCCCCCCCATAAGAACCCCCATCGCCCCCAGAAGCTGGACCTGTTGCTCATCTACAAAGATACTTGGACCACACATTCCATGCCTGTTGTCAAAGAAGTGGAATCCACTGTTCTCCCATAAAGCTTCGTGAAATTGCATTAAAATTGTGCTTTTCAGCATGTGCAGAAAATGTCTCAACACAACATGGGGGGAAAAGAGTTCCAAAATGGATTTGGAATATGCTACACGGAGCAGGATAATTTGGGAGCTGAAATCTATCTCCTTTTTAAAAGTTCAGTTGGAGAGAATCTGTCCATAAAAATGACCCACTTAAAACCTTCCACCCTTGACAGGTCAAGAGACAATGAAGGAACTGTACAGCAAGCATCTGCATTTATTTCCCAGTCCAAGCGGAGAATGGGCTGGGGTGGGGGGAGAGAAATGGGCCCATGTTTTTCTTCCCACACTACCCACCCTCTTCATTGCTATGAGCCAAGTTAAACATTTCCCTGGTCTGTCAAGGATCATTTTATTTGTTCACATGTGTGCCTACTTGCACATTTTCTTTATTTAAATGCTCCAGGAGAGAAGGTGGAGGAAGAGAATAGTGTTGAGTGAGTTAATCCCTTATGGAGGTGACCCATCTGAATCCCCTTCCTATCGGCTCATTTACATTAGAAACCAGACATGGACTTTTCCTGGGATTAATTAAAGTAACCAGATGTGACAGTAAATATATAAATATACCCTAATATTATAATAAATAAAGGGAAGAAAGAGGCAAAATAAATGAAAGAAAAGATTCTCATAGGGGCTTTCTCAACAGTACTAGTAGATATAGTTCATACCTTTTTTTAATGAAAATTATCAGTATTTTTGATCAGTGACATAGTACTGTAGGATGTGGCTCCCCAAATGCTGGATAAAATGAATCACCCATGGCCAAGTAAAGTGAGCAGTGAAGCAAGGAAGCAAAGAACTTCGGGCCTTCCTAATGTTGCTGAGCTATCGTTCTCACTTGAAATATCCTAATTAGAGCTGCTGGGAATTGTAGTTCAGCGGTACCTGGAGGTATTACTTGACCTTAGTTTACCTCCGAAGCTAAGTAGGTCAGATTTGGTTAGTATTTGTGGGAGAGACCATCAGGAAATTGGGGAGGGGGGGGAGGGCGGATTCTGGGAGGAGGTCATGGCAAATTCCTTCAACATAGCCATAGTTACATAGACCCATGAAGCCAGCTGGATTTCAAAGAGACTGGCTCTTTGGTAGCTGGAGGATGGGGCCCACAGCACTCATTAATTGTGGGCCTTATTAATGGCTTGATTGAAAGATGACCATGCTGGTCACTTACAGGGAGAAGCCCCTTGTCGTTTTTCTTTCTTTCCAACAAGAGCAATCAGATGAGTTTCTGCCGAATAGGGAGCCAGCATAGTTGGAGCAAGTAATAGCTGTAGAAAACCTTGAGCGTCTGAGTGAGGATCAGAATCAGTACCTTCCTTCCCCAATCTATGGGGCCTCCCGGTGTATTGGGGATGGGTGACTTGGGGACCTGCTGGCTGGGAATTCTGGGAAAGGCGATTCCCATACTTCGCTGGAACAGATTTGAAACGGGGTGCCCTGTGTCTGGTACTCGCATCCTCCGTTGAACTCGATGAATTGCGAAGACCCTTTCCTGGTCTTGGCTCTTTGGAAGTCTCCTCTTCTTGCAAGCAGTGGCCATTCCGAGGGAAAAGGGGGAAGGCGGCGGCAGGGGCAGCAAAGAACGAACTAGCAGAGCCCTTCAGAGCGTTACAGACTATTTAGTCATTTCGGCCAGCGCTCCCAGAGTAGCGTCTCCTTCTGCCTTCTCTCCACCTGCGGCCGAGCTCGGCGCGCAGACCGGGGAAGCCAGCAGACGGCTAGCTCAATTTCGGTAGGCCAAACTTGCGATCTCCATCGCAGCTCTTGGGGCGGTGTAAAGACTCCCTTGTTCCTGTCCAAGCCGCATCACGCGGCAGTTCAGATGCTGAAGTGTATATGGAGATTCTCAACCATCCAGATCAGGGGTCTCCAACCTTGGCAACTTTTAAGACTTGTGGACTTCAACTTCCAGAATTCCTCAGTCAGCTTTCCTTTGCTGGCTTTGCTTTGCTGGCTGAGGAACTCTGGGAGTTGAAGTCCACAAGTCTTAAAGTTGCCAAGGTCGGAGACCCCTGATCCAGATCATGGTTGTCCCAAAGGTGCTTTTTCTCCCCCAAGAGGAAACTGGAGTCCACTTGCCTCTTGAAAAAACAGAAGCTGAGTTATCAGTTAAGCAAGGATCCTGGGCCGTGTCTTCAGTAACCACAACCTTTAGGAGGCCTTAGAGCAGTGTTTCTCAACCTTGGCAACTTGAAGGTGTCTGGACTTCAACTCCGAGAATTCCCCTGCCAGCGCTGGCTGGGGAATTCTGGGAGTTGAAGTCCAGACATCTTCAGGTTGCCAAGGTTGAGAAACACTGCCTCAGAGGCATCTCAAAGCCACCAGGACTCCAGAAACCCCGACTCCTACTTTTGCAGCATCGGGACTTCAACACTCAAAATCAAACCTGCCCTGATATTCTTTGCCTGCAACTCGATCCACTTCCTTTGGCGCGCCTCTAAAACACCCCGGTTTTCTTTCGAGATTGCTCACAGTTCATCCAAACTTACAGTCGTCTGCCGCCCTTTATGCTGGGAGAGCAGGCAATAAATCGCCGATTGCTGACTTAAGGTGAAAAGTTTAGCAAAGAGACGTGTGGCCAGGTAGTGCAGGAGCACAAGTCTCATGGTCCATCCTGGGGGAGTTTAATGGGGAGTTGGAGTCCTCCAACTGCGTCCGAGTAATATTTAAGCAGCTAACTAGCAGCAGCAGCAGCAGCAACAGGAGACCTTTAGATTAATGTGTTCTCCATTTAAAGATCGGGTAGATTTTAATACAAGAGTTTTGGGATTTGTAGGTAGTTGCAGGTCTGTCTTTAACCTTAAAGGCATATTCTGATATTTTAGAAAGTGTTGCTTTTTGTTTTTGGATTTTTTTTCTCTTCGGAAGAAGCCTGCCGGGTACGCCACCTTGCCAAGTCTAAACACAACGTGATTCCCTCCCGTTTCTATTGTTTTCTCCGACCGATAAAAGAAGGAGTAATGATGTAAGTCCGAATCGCTGAATTAAACGAGCTTCTTCCGAAATCAGCGAAGAAAAGAACATTCGCCTGGTTAGGGGGGAAAAAACAGGACAGGCAAAACATAAACTAAGCTAATACCCCTCGCACGGCTGCCGTTTCTGTTAGAAGGATGGCGCAAATCAGTTTAATGTCCTTGATTTAGGGAGCCTCCTCAAACTGAATCAACAATGTTATAAAATATCTCTCCCCCCCCCCTCTCGTGAACAGAACACCCAACTCCTTAACGATTTTGTGCAATTAACAAATAAAAAAGAAATCGGCAAAAGATCAGAACAGGTTGAAAGAGTAATTCAACCATTTCAAACTCCACAACCCCCCTATTTTAAGACTCTAGTGATGCGTCCTCCTAAATCCATTAATTTATCCTCGGCCGCTTCCGAGCCATAATCTAGCGTTCTTGCCTCGCCGACATAGTGAAACATGAACTTTATCAGTAGATATCTGTGGTCCTTCACCTGCAGATTCATAGGACGTACTTTTGTGAATACAAATATAAGCAAAGCTGAAAATTCTTTTGGCAGAGATTCCAATCCACGTATACCCACGATATATTTATCTGAGGATGATCAGTTACTTAACGCAGGTCCCCGTAACAGGTCTCCGATCTGCGTTAAGCAGATCGGAGACCTGCTCCAATTGCGAGGACCAAAGGTTGCAGGGCAGCCCCGCGTTCCGGTATGAAGAGGGCTCTTTGAACAGATTTCTCCCCACCCCTCCCTTCAGTCTTTTTCCAACCCCATTCATTAGAAAAAAGCCTGTTTGATGTAGTAGTTAAGGCACTGGGCTAGAACCTGAAGATTCGGAGTTCTAGTCCCATTTTTAGGCACGAAGACAGCTGGGTGACCTTGGGTCACCTCTCTCCCCTAGTCCTAGGAAAGTAGGCAATGGCAAACTGCTTCTGGAAAAAAAAACTTGTCAAGAAAACCGCAAGGATTTGTCCGGGAAGTTTTGGAGAATCGGACGCGATTGAAGGGAAGAAGAAAAAAACAATATTAGGACATTTGTGGGCGCAGACCCCGCGTGACTCAGACGGCATCGTCGAAGGCTGGCATTTCAAGCAGGCACCGTGTCCCGCATCCCCAAGGAGATCTGACAACTCCGCTCTCCTTACTTGAGGTCTTTCATTTCGTCTCTAATGGAGGGGGGATCTTTGCCCCCTAACACATACCGAAAGAAGCTAGGAGACGGTCACTCTGTCTAAACCTTTCTTTGGACGCGCTTGTAGCTTTAAAAGCCACTTTCTCCCTCCCAGCGGTGCATCTTTACAAGATAGTGTGTGTTTCTCTACCCGTTACTCCGTTGACTTTGGTTCAGTTACAATAACGGGCGACTAAGTTTCATCGGTGGACTCAACTGGCTGTCCCTTCCTTCCTTCCTTCCTTCCTTCCTTCCTTCCTTCCTTCCTTCCTTCCTTCCTTCCTTCCTTCCTTTTCCTTTTCTATTGTTTTCACGTGGTGTTTCATCCAACACGGATCATTTGGAAGACATTCCTGCCGAATGCTGAAACTAGAAAAAATGTTTGTCAGAAAAGGGAGGATGGAACGAGAAATTGTTCGGGCGAGTGAAGCGTTTTTACGGCCTGGGTGTCTTTTCAGACCAAAGAAAAGAAAAATAACGCTTGGGGAAAAGTATTCAAACTAGTCGGGGAGTTTTAGCTATTCCTGCAGTTTTAATCTGTCATTCGTCTATTCTCTTTTCATTTCCACCCCCGCCCCCAAGTCTTTTGATACGTCGTGATTTTCAGTCACCCGCAGCGTCCCAACCCTGGAAGAAAAAAAACCTCGCCACGAAGTCGTAGAATAAATCACCCAAAGGATCGTAAGGCAGCCAGAATTAAAAGGCCAAAAAAAGGTGCGATGCCCTTTAGGAGAGGGAAATTCAGAGCGGGCAACTTTTAACTTGTCCCCTCCCTGAGCTCCCTTCATTTGGGCTGCGAAGCGCTCTTGTCCGGTTGGATTTGCAATTGGGGCTAATTATAGAAACCGGCCAATCGCGGATCAGCGCTACAAGACACTCTTGCTATTGGCTCGCTGTTTCGAGTCAAGGTGACAAGCGCCCGCGCCCCCCCCCCCGCCGCCCCCGGTTGGCAGCGGTGGCGGAGCAAGAATCCCGCCGCCCCCGACAGGGAGGCAGATTAAGCAGGGAGGTAGCCACGCCGCCCTTTCTTAACCATCCCTTGCCCGCCTCCCTCTTCCCACTAAGGGCTCCGACGGAGCTTAAGAGATCCAAAAGAGTTCAGTTGCAAACATCTCGCAAAAGTCTCCCTCTCTCTCTCTCCCTCCCTCCCTCCCTTTCTCTATCTCACTGTCTTTCTTTCTCTCTCTCTCTCTCCCTCCCTCCCTCTGTCTCTGAATCTCTGTCTCTGTCTCTCTCTCTCACACGCGCGCGCGCGCGCCAGAGAGGGCCCCAGGAAAGCCTCGGAAGCAAGGGAGAGGAAGGACTCTGTTATCTTAACTCAGCGGGGGAGTGTCCCCTTTGCTGTCGAGGGAGGCCGAGTCAGTCCTGGGAAGAAGGAAAAGCCGCGCAGAGGCTGTCTGGGATTACCCAGGGCAGGGAAAAGTGTGCTGAACCGCTAGAGCAGGAGACGGAGGACAGCAGCAGCCTCGGAAGTCCTGCCCGAGCGGTGATCGAATAAGCCACAGACGTGGCAGGTGGTGGAATTTGAAAGGAGTTTTCTAAACCTAGTCGCGCTGGCCTTCGCTTCTTCTTCCCACCCGCCGCGGCCTTCCACCTGTTAATGCCCACTTGGCCCCGCGCCTGCGCCCCCTCCATCGCTCCAGCCAAGTCAGCCTCTCGCCAATTCTACTCGAGGAATCAGGTTATTTCAGTGCAGCCGCCCGCCTACCGGGAGAGAAGGGAAGGGAAGCTGGGAGTAGCCCTCGCCTGTCCCACCTTGCAACTGATCACAATAATACCCCCCCCCACACACACACAAAGGTTATAGTGAAAACCGCATTTTCCCCTAACCAATAAACCCCAATGTCTTTTTGAACCCGCTTCAGCTTTGCTTGAACTGCAGACTGCTCTTTAGAAGGCCAGATCCAGAAGATGAAACTCAAATACTTTGGCCACCTAATGAGAAGGAAGGACTCACTGGAGAAAAGCCTAATGCTGGGAAAGATTGAGGGCAAAAGAAGAAGGGGACCACAGAGAATGAGGTGGCTGGATGGAGTCACTGAAGCAGTCGGTGTGAGCTTAAATGGACTCCAAAGGATGGTAGGGGACAGGAAGGCCTGGAGGAATGTTGTCCATGAGGTCAGGATGGGTCGGACAGGACTTCGCAACTAATAACAACAACAGCTTTGCTTTTCCTTTCCCCCAGGTCTTCCAAACCTTCTCCGGGCCATTTTTTCCCCTAAAGAGCAAACGATTTCCCAGTCGTGAAACCAGGAATTCGGTCACCTGAGCTCACCTTTGCTTCTGAGGCGATGTTATTACCCCATTCGGGCATCTCGCTGATCTCCTAAAACCTCAGATTCCTCAAAAAGGACCTGCAGGCTTGATTCCACTTTGGGCAGGGACCGAAACTCCATGTAGGGGCACACTTTGAGTTGTTTGGTGAGAACAAACAATATTAATGGTCGAGTCCTTGCTGCTCTCGGGAGCTTGTTTTTCTTGCAGACGTTTCATGATCAAACTAGGTAACAACATCAGTGCTATTGGTTTATTTGTTCTCTGCGCATCGCCACCACTGCATTTCACATCCCCTTTCTTCGAATTACAACAAATGCAGCAGTTTGGCCCAGGCCCAGGCCTGTCTGTCTGTCTGCAGTAATTCTCTCCTTGGGTTATTAATGTTTAAATGAACTTTGCTTCAAGAATCGTTTATGATATGGAAACTGAAAACCGTGAAATCATTTTACGGTCGCAAAGTGTAGATCACAAAAACAGTCACCCTGGAAAAATCATTAAATGTTAGACTCTAGTCTAAAGGGGTGACACGGTTAATTTGGTTTAGATTAGGAATGAACCTATCGATCATCTGAATCAAACCCGATTAATTGGGGGGCAATTTGAGGAGTAGGGAAAGTTATTTTTCAGAGAGCTTCTGTCTGAGGTTTAGTATCGCGGGGTCGATTCCTTGTAGTTGGATTCGTTGGGATGGTTCGTTCATTATTTTTTTAAAGGCAAAACCAAACACTTCCATTGAATTGGTGAGAAGGCGGCGAAAGGGAACAAGGACAAGGCTAATTATTTCCCAACAGGACGACGGGGCTTTCCTTTACCCCCAACTCCCCAAATTCATCGCCCTCATTTACTAAAATCCCGAAGCAGAGCTAAACCAAAACGGCTCGCAGCCTACCGACCTCCCCCTCCCCAACATCAAACCACCCAGTTTAGACAGAAAGAGCACTTTTAAATAGCGAGGTGGAGGGGGGAGCTCTCTTCTCCGTTAAAATACTCCGACCGAGCTAATCCATCTCGCCATCCCGGAGTAAAAGGATAAAAGGAAAAGGAAGAGGAAAGACTCTGGCGCAACGCGTCTGGATGCAGCGCAAACCAGCCCGCTCGCTAAGAGCTCGGCCAAGCAGAGCGCTGTGGGGGAGGAGGGGCGCTCACCTCGCGGCTGTGTCCGCGCCTGGTCCGCGAAGCCCGTGACGGTGTTGGGGCGGCTGCCCGGGGCATCGTTGCTCTCTCCCTCCGGCCGGGGTGAATCCCGACCGCCGGCCAGGCGGCGGTAAAGCGCGACCATGTAGTCGTGCGGCACCACCGTGCCGTTCCCGAAGACGCCGCCGTCCCCGTTGAGCCGCTCGCCGGGCTTTGATTTCCAGAGGCCGGGGGCGGCCGCCGCGTTACTGGCCGCTGCCGGAGGCCGAACCGCCGCGGCGTCCAGCTGCCCGTAGCGGAGGTGGCAGGCGCTCCAGAGGCAGCAGAGGCAAAGCGCCGCGGCCGCCCTCAGCTGCATGCCTCTCTCGCAGTCTCCCTCCGCTTCGTAGCAGCAGCAGCCCCGGGCTCGGCGGGCTCTGAGCGGCTGGCGCAGGGGCTTTGAGGGTTCCTCGGACTCCCCGGCCGCTTTTTAACATTGTGTTAACTCGACGCCGAACCAACCAGGACAACTACAGCAGTGGCAGCGGCTGGCTGGACCCTCGCAGCGCCCCCTGCCGGCCAGTCGCCGCCGCCGCCGCCTGGCAAAGGAGCGCTGCTTTTGCAAAGGCGGGGAAACGGGGAGGCGGGCGAAGCGGAGTCATGCACGGATGAAAAAGAAACGGGGGGAAAATGCAGCCCCCAATATAAACAGCCTCGCTGAGTCACCTATTTGTTTTTACAAACTCTTCTCCTTTCCTTCCTTCCCTCCCTCCTTCTCTTCCCCTTTTCCTGTTTCTTTCCCCTCCCGGTGTGTGTGTGTTATTTTTTTTATTAAAAAACCCCGAATCCGTCGGAAATAACACCAGCCGCTTTGCCAAAGGGACAGAGAGTTGGATGCCAGCCTTTCGGCGCTGGACGCTACAGCAAAGCCGCCTAGAAGGTGGGGGGGGGGGAAAGGAAGAGGCGAGGCTGGCCGCGTGGATTTTCACCTCGCGCTGCATAAGAGAGTTGGGGAGGTGGGGGGGGGGCAATTGGATTCATCCGGCGGGAATTGGATCAACCTCTCCGAAATACAGGACAGAAGTTGCGCTTCCTTCGATAATCTCATTTTCAACTCTCCTGCTCTTTCGGAGAAGTCAGCTCCCGTCGCTTCATCGACAAAAAAACGAGAGCTTAAGAAGCGAGGAGGAAATAAAAACAAACACCTGGATAATTCAGTATGACTACTCCAGTAGTCCCTGCAACAGATGGAGCAGTAGTAGTGATGTTGGCGATCGAAGCCAGAGTAGCTGATTAACAGATCTAGTCCGCTGTTTCGACTAGCTTTCGGCGCATGGTTTAGTCCAGTGAGTCCAATTTAAACTAAGGGAATTTTTTTTATTTTGAGCGACCAGACCGGGAGCCGGCTTGTAACTCCAAACTTGTTTTCAAAAATGGCACCTCTTGTTACTCCTACTACTGGGTAAATAATAGGGCCGTTTGTGGGGTTGAGTGTTATTGTCGAATTTATCTATCATACACGTTATTGGATTAAAAAAATACTCTCATTACAGATTACTGAACTTTTGCTACTAGTGATCTGTTATCACTGGCCACAGAGAATGAGGTAGTAATAAACATCAGTAAGTACGTAGAAGTCACACGTGGCATAGATGTACTGCCTAATAATACTATATGCGAATTTGGATTCACAACTAAGCAGAGTCTTAGTCAACTGGCTCTGTTAAGTGATCACTTCTAACGTCAAGATCGCAGGATTCGCATTTTAAGGCGCTGTCGGATGTACGTAATTGGGAGTCCATCCCACAGTAGAATGGAGGTATCCAATCTTCCACGGCCTGGAGGTTAATTCGGAGAACTGTAAAATACATTCATTTTAATGGACTTTGCTGAAGAATGTCTTTGCTTTCGGCCTTTCCCAGGAAAGTACTAAGTCCCATTTGACGGAAGCGACTGGGAGGGGGTCTCCAGACCCCACGACCCCTCCCTCCCTCCCTCCCCACCACCACCACTAGACTGGCTTTTCCCAGATTGTTCGGAGGGGGGGGAGTCTTAATTGACATCCAATTTCCGGTTTCCAAAGCGTTTTAGTTGAGTTTCTTTGGAAATAAGCCTCGTTGAATTCATTGGTCCTTACTCCCAATTATGACCTCCGTCTGGGTGTTCATTGGCCCTTACTCATCTTACGACAACAGCGACTTGCCAAACCCTAGGGAATCTCTGTAAGAGAGGCAGGTTACCCGAGGATAAGCAAAACTTGGAAATCTGGTAATTGTGTAAAAAGTAGAAGTGTTATGGCTTACTTCACAAGACGACAGATATTTGAAAAAGGAAAGATTTTGCGACTTTGACTTTAACAAGGAAAACCGGTACATGTATGAGTTGCTTGGAAGCACTACTAGGACACAAACCCAGTCTCTTTCCCCTCTCATTCTTCCCTAGAGTTTCTTTCTAATCTCCCTTTCCCTTTTCTTGAGGACTTTCTTAGTCTAAATTCAGACGTTTCTCTAGATCCCGATTCATATCACAAACCCACTTCAAAGCTAGTTAATTCAGTTCTTAAATGGCCGGGTAGGGCAGCCGTCTTTTCTCCAGAAAGAATCAAGCATTCTAGATTGGCGAAGATTTATTGGTTGGCGGCCCGGACAAACCTTTTAATAGAGTGTATTCCAGACCGAAGACCGGCAGAGGAGTTACGGAAGGGTGTGGGTCATTTTGGAGGTGTTTGAAGTGAGTTCCATTCTGATCTTTTACCATTTATTTTATGGTAAAGGGGGATTTTGTTTTTCTGTTGGCGTACTGAGTCTTCTATGGTTCGAGGTCTGTGTTCCCTTTTTTGTGTGTGTCCTCTTATGCTCCTCCCAACTTTCGGAATTGCTCAGCTGAATTAAACATGTCAGTTTGATTCATTAAGAATTTCTACCTGTGCATTTCATTTCACTTTTTTTCTAAGACAAATCTTGCCCAAATGAAGCGTAGGGGGATGGCTCAACAATGTAGTCTTAAGGATGCCATATTGTGAATCCCAAAATTACATAAATGGGCAGTAATGGCAGGCACGCCTCCTTCGTGCTGAAGTGCCCTTGTGGTGGATGTTTTCCATGTGGCTGTTTATATGCTGGGGGGAAGCAGCAAAGGGAAAGTAAAAAAAGAAACTCTCTGCTATTCTGTATTGAGTGGCGAACCTGTACATATTATCAATGGGACACCATTCCCATCAATGGGGAATCCCATCAAACCCATCAATGGAGAACCAAGAGAGGGGCAAGAGATAGGATTTTATTTTAGCCAAGGTTATGATGGGATTGCTTTGGCCAAGACAAGAACAGGTGAATCTTGCTTTAAATCAGTAGTGGAGAAATGGTCATAGAGATAACTCCCCGAGTTCCTAGAACTTCCCAATTTTTCATCAAAAGTCAAGGGCAGGTTTGCCTGTTGCCTTTCTCCAATCTGGTGTGGAATTCTAATTAATTCGAAATTACGTTGACTTCCAAGGAAGGATACAACACAAGTTTGCAGTGCAGTTCTTTGTGGATCTATTCAGAAATAACTCCCACTTAGGAGAGAAGGAGAGAGGGTAAGAAGGGGAAGAGGTAGAGAGAAGTAGAGGAGAGGTTAGGGAAGAAGGAAGGGAAAGGAGACGAGGAAAGAAGAAAGTAGAGAAGGGAGAGAGGGAGAGAAAGGAAGAGAGGAGAGGAGAAGAAGAGGAAGGAAGGAAGATAGTGAGGAGGAGACGAAGATGGAAGGGAGAAGGAGAGAAGGAGAGAGGGTAGGAAGGGGAAGAGGAAGAGAGGAGGAGGGGAGAGGTAAGGGAAGAAGGAAGTAAAAAGAGGAAGGAAAGAAGGAGAGAAGAGAGAGAGGGAGAAAAGGAAAGGAGAAGAAGGTGGTGTCAAAATAGGCCAGGGATGGTAAACAAAATAACCTAAACCGAATATTACAATTCTATAAATGGAATGACAAATGTATTAGAATTATGAATGTAAAAAAAGAATAATGATTATGTGAATGTATATATAGAGAACAAAAGATAAAAAAAACTTTATGTAAAAAAAGAAATAACTCCCACTTAGTTCAGATGGACTATTTCCCGATTCATCCCAAACAAGTGAAGCACTGCAGGATTAGACCTCAGCCATACAAATGAACAGAAATCATAATTTATCGATAATACAAGTTATTCGATTAGAAAAAACAACACTCTCAATATAGATTACTGAGCTATGTGAGCTCACAGTCAGAGAGAGAGAAATTTCATCCTTGATATTTCAGGGTCCAAGATTTAATATCCAGTTTGGCGATTCTTCAAATTAAACCAAGTCATTGAGCTCAAATAGGTTATACCTTAAATGTATTGCCTCCATCCAGACCTTCCCCGCTGTGGATCATAAACCAAGTTCATGCTAAGCATGCTAGTGAATACACCGCATTGCGGTTTGGATCATAAATCACCGAAGTAACCTCGGTTTAGCACCAGATACGGAACTATCTCTTTCCTCCAGTATAGAAGCGACTGTCAACCGAGCACCAATAAAAATCGGATGTGCGGGAGAAGAGGCATTCCTGGGGCGAAGATTTGCCATAGGAAGGTTTAAGATTGCCTGCCAATTACATCAGAATAATAATAATAACAGAATAACAAGAGGTGGAAGGGACCTTGTAGGTCATCTAGTCCAACCCCCCCCCAAGCACCATTTCTGACAAATGGTAATCCAATCTCTTCTTGAAAACTTCCAATGTTGGAGCACCCACAACGTCTGAAGGCAAGCTCTTCCATTGTTTGCTTGTTCTCACTGTCAGAAAGTTTCTCCTTATTTCTAGGTTGAATCTCTCCTTGATCAATTTCCATCCATTATTCCTTGTCTGGCCTTCAGGTGTCTTGGGAAATAGCTTGATCCCCTCCTCTCTGTGGCAGCCCTTCAAATATTGGAAGACTGCTGTCATGTCTCCCCTGGTCCTTCTCTACACTAGAGTAGCCGTGCCCAGTTCCTGCAACCATTCTTCATATGTTTTACCCTCCAGTCCCCCTAATCATCTTGGCTGCCCTTCTCCGCACTCTCTGCACATCCTTTGGGTCTGGGTTAATTGACAGGGCTGAGCATCGCGGAGGTTATCAGCCTTTGGGTGTTTTGCATCCCGGAAGAGGCCCCGCCCCGAGGTTTTCGCAACCAGGTTCCAGCCCCGTTTGGAAATTGACTATAAACCCCACGAGAAGAAGATCTGCCGTTCTCCGAATCCCGCAAAGTAGGCAAGGAACTCCGGGAGCGCCAGGACGTCTCCTCGGCTTCGTTCATTCGGCCGCGAGGTTTTTCTTACTGGCCTCGCGAGGTTTACCGAGAGACAGGCTGCTCGGTTGCGAGGAGAAAGGGCGAAATTGAACTGGGGAGGGGGGGGCAGGTGAAAAGCCCGGTCTGCCCAGCCACGACCGGCCTGTCTGGCCGTGGGCGTCCATATTTTTTTTAGGCAGGCCCACTTCCGCTGATCTACAGCAGTGGCGAGGACTGAATGTTATAAAGCCTGGGCCCTGGACGTCCCGGGAAAGCAGCGCCTTTGTTTCCGCCCCCCCTCTAAATTGTGGCTGATCAGAAGAAATAAAATGTTGTTAATCTGCCTGTGAAACCCCCCACAGTCACTTTATAGGAGGAGATGGGCAGCATAAACATTTAATAAATAAATAACTCCTCTCCCTTAGGGGGTAAAGGTAAAGGTTCCCCTCGCACATACAGTATGTACTAGTTGTTCCTGACTCTAGGGTTTTATCCTTTTCAAAGCCGGAGAGCCAGCGCTGTCCGAAGACATCTCTGTGGTCATGTGGCCGGCATGCACGGAATGCTGTTCCCTTCCAAGTTCCCACCAAAGGTGATTCCTATTTGCATTTTTACATGCTTTTCGAACTGCTAGGTTGGTAGAAGCTGGGACAAGTAACAGGAATTACGCGGCAGCTAGGGATTCGAACCGTTGAACTGCCAACCTTTCTGATTGACAAACTCAGCATCTTAGGCACTGAGCCACCTTTACCTTTAATTTTACCCTTAGCTAGGAACACCCTCTTCATTTATTAAATATTTAAATATTTATGCTGCCCACCTCCTCCGATAAGGTGATTCTGGGCAGTTTACAAAAGGCAGATTGACAGTATTTATTCTGATAAACCATACTTTAGAGAAGAAAACAAAGGGCCTGCGACAACTCACCACAGCCAACTCGCCTACTTGGACAGCTTGCTGTGGCCAATTCACCATAGGAAATGGGTAATATCAAAGAAATAGTGGACTAGATTCATTAAAGAAAGGATGTCAAAAGGGAAACAAAATGAAATGTGCCTTACACAAATTAATATTTAAAAAAAATATTTTAAATAATTAAATTGAATTGTTGAATTGTCCCATGGCAAGTTGGCTGAGGCGAGTTGTCCTATTCCATTCTGGAGGGATGGTGGATCAAGTATCTTCTTGAGTACAAAATAGAGTACAAAATGGAGTTAGGGTGTGTCCGAAGCTGAAAGGCTATTCCACTTTCAAATAATTTTATCTTTCCCAGGGTAAATACTCATTGTTGCCCATCCTGTTTTTAACCATGGAATATCAGGGATGGCAAACCAGAAGCCTTTCTAATGCCGCTGTATTGCAAGTGCTTGCATCCCTCATTTTTGATGATGCTGGCTTGCTCAGTAATGTTTGAAAGGCTACCCAGTACTTTTCTGTGTGACTCCAGAACATGTTATGGAAGAAAAACATGTTCTTCAAGGGCAGGGTGGAACCAAATTTAAGGGTGTCAAATTACTGGGAGAGAGATTTGAATTAAGAGACAGAGTAAGAAGAATTTAACAGGGTCTGGGAGGAAACAGACCCAATCTTAGTAATCCCTCAAGAATACCCTAACCTTAAATACCTTATCCTATTAGCCATTGTTTCATCTTATTCTATGTTTCTGATATTTATGAATGAAGATACATGCTGGTCAGGAACACCCTTGTCCATCAAACACGATGGATTTTATTTATATACGTACTGCCTACTATATTGAAGTATCTCAAAGTGATTAATGAAAATATGAAACAATCGGTGGGATTCAATTTTTTTACTACCAGTTCTGTGGGCGTGGCTTGGTGGGTGTGACTTGGTTTGGTGGGCGTGGCTTGGTGGGTGTGGCCGGGGAAGGATACTGTAAAATCTCCATTCCCTCCTGATCATCTATTCTCTATAGATGGAGGGGGGGGGGGCGGGCAGTCAGAGGTGGCATTTACCGGTTCTCCGAACTACTCAAACTTTCTGCTACCGGTTCTACAGAACTGGTCAGAACCTGCTGAATACCACCTCTGGAAAAAATGCACATATAAAGTGTATGTTAAAAAGTTGGGAAGGCTTGGGTGAAGAGATCAGTTTTCAGCAGGCACTTTAAAGGTGATATAGAAAACACCTTCTCCCCTTCCAAATTTCAGGGGAAAGAGCTAGTAGAAGAAAACCTAACACAAACAACCCTGGAAGAGCCTTCAATGTTTCTTGTTATATAGGACCTTTCCTGAAGATCTGCTTTACCAATCAGATCTATAACAGTGAAAGTTGGTGGGTATCTTCTTTACAAGTTGGCAAAGTCTTCTGTCATATAACCAAAACTTTGAACTTTATTAAATGGGTAATTGGCAGTGATGCAGTTATTTCTACAAATGGGTCATGTGCGTGGCCACTTAGCTACTACTGAGGAACTTGGCTGACATATTCAGCCTTAGCTGCACCTTTGAAATCAATCCGAAAGAGTGCATTATATTTGTGTTCTATAACTATATGAAATTATATTCTATGTTAGGTCATTGGTATGCTACTCCTAGGATTGCCTGCACTCACCAGTAGCAGCAATCTGGCAGAAATTTTATTCTGCCCTATGTGAGCATCTTTTTCAGTGGAGAGGCTAAAGCATGCTGGCTGGGGAATTCTGGGAGTTGAAGTCCACAAGTCTTAAAGTTCCCAAGTTTGGACACCCCTGGGCTAAAGAATTGACTTTGGGATTTATGCGTGGAAAGCATTGCTATCTAAGGTTTGAGCCATGAATATGTGCCAGGGGTGGGATTTCAAATTTTTAGCAGGGGATTCTCTGGCCAGTTGCTGGGTGGGGGTGTCCATGATGGGCGTGGCCTAGTCGGCCTCCTGCACTACAGGGGGGGAGCATTTTAGCCCTCCGCGGGCTCCGGGGGCTTTCCTCAAGCTTCCGGGAGGGCGAAAAAGGCCTCCCCATGCTCTGGAGGCCAGAAATGGGCCTGTTTCCAGCCTTCATGAACTTCCAGTAAGCCCGTTTCCCAACCTCCCCCCCCACGAGCCTCTGCACGCGCCTGCACTTAACTGCATCCAAAATGGGCCACGTGGAAACTCCTGGGAGGGGCGGGGTGGGGTGGACAGGGCCAGCCAGGAGTGGGATTTGGGGGTTCTCTGAACTGCACAGAATCTTAGCTAGAGGTTCTCCTGAACCCCTGTGAACCCCCAGCAGCCCACTCCTGTTATCTGACAGTTAATGACTGTTCTGGGGAAGCATTTTGTCTCAACACCACATATGATATTCATTTTTTTTATTTCTTATGCCATGGGTTCCATTATAATATTATGCTGACAGCCAGGTCCCTCAATCTTCAGCTTTTTGGTTCTAAGGGATGTACGCTATAATTGAACTTTTGGCCACCTTTTTCCCCACAGTGTCTACCACGAAACCCCCAAATGCAGAGTTTCTCCCATCTGTTCTACATTTCAGCTTTGCCAAATCCTTCTTCCGTTTTCTTTGTCCATCCTGCCAGGTCTAGTCAACTACAGGATCTTCCAGTGTTGCAATGTCTTGAAAAATTCTCCAAGCATGTCTCCCTCTCCTAGCTGATCTTCCCTTGGCGAGATTGTTGCTTTGTTTGTCTTTGTTTTTCTGTGCACATACGATCTTATTGGCAAACCAATAAACTTGGATTTAGCCCTTTTCAAAAGCCTAATTAGCAGACTGCCATAGCAGAAGCTGGAGAGGAAAAGCTGCTGTTTTTCTTCTCAAACCCTCCCCCCCCCCAACATATGTTAATTTGCTCACATTACAAAAAGGATGTACTTTGCCAAGTATGGTGCTTCTCCTTGACTCATCTGAACTTGCCAATAATTAGAATTACATTGCAGCTGTATTACTCTCCCTCCCTTTTGGCTCCAAGGAATACACCAATCATAGTCTTAATAACTCTAACTGTCCTTCTCTCCCTCTACCCAGCTGCAGCTTCCATGGACTGCCAAGCCTGTGCCCAGGCTCTTTCCAAACTTATACATCCTCTGGAATATGCTGTAATAGAATGGGCAGTCAGTTAGCTTTCTTCCTATTAGTCTTGAAATAGGATGGATTTGAACAGAAAGCTGTCAGTCTCAATGTAGTATTATTACTCCTTGCCATTGCTTGTTATCAGCGTGTCTTTGCATTACTTAAGTTCATCTTCACACACCCATCTCTACCACGACTCTCACAGTAGAAACAATGTCCCTACTACCAGTAAGATTTTAATTGCTGTCCCACACCATCAGTCCAGACCATTGCTAGATCTTTAATTCCTGGAGTAGAATGATCTACTCAATCCAAGGGGACAGTGGATCCTTGATCCTTTAAGTGCTCTCAACACAATACACGCACTACAGTTTCTAAATCCGTTTCTTATCTGATTGCCAAGCTGCATCAGACAGTAATATTGATTTCTATTGAAATACAGAGGTTAAAAGCTATACAGTCAATCACTGATTATTGACCATGCTGTCTTTAGAAGGTCAAACTATTTTAGAAAATCAAATTTTAGAAGGATCAAACTATTTTCCAAAGCACCAAAGGGCAAGATGAGAAACAATGGATGGACACTAACCAAGGAGAGAAGCAACCTAGAACTAAGGAAAAAAATTCCTGATGTTGATAGCAATCAACCAATGGAATAGCTTGCCTTCACAAGTTGTGGGCGCTCAAGAAGAGACTGGACAACCATTTATGTGAAATGATATAGAGTCCCTGCTTGATCAGGGGGTTGGACTAGAATATCTGCATGGGTCATTCCATCTCTATTATTCCATGTTCTATGTCCTAGGCATTGGAAAGTTGCCCATCGTTCTGAATGAATATGATTCAGGGGAAAATAGTTATGCTAGGTGATCTGAATGAATGGTGGGAGCAAGAGGGAAGAATGCAGAAAAGTGATTCTCAGAGGCTGAAGAAAAATGAGAGTGGCAATAGGTGAGCATCTGCTTAGAAAAAGATCTGTTTGTTTAGAATCTGCGGTTTTAGCATACACTTATATTCGCATGGCAAAGGAAATGAATTTAAATCTAAAAGCATGACTGACTTGAATACATTTGTGAACTATGTTTTTGCTGGCACTCGGGATTCTTCCTTGTCTCTTGTTCATTTGCAGACTCTGGAAAACTCAGCAGGCAGGCTAATGTGCAGTTCAGGCCATGCAAGAAACAGGGGAAAGTGGGGACAATGCAAACGAACCATACTTTACTTGCCCCTTATAGATTTACTTTGGCTAAAATCAAGAATAACCTTTGGCTAGGCCATAACAGATTTGAAGCAGAGCCCATTTATCATTTGCATGCTTACCTGGAAAAGGAAAAGCAAGATCGATATTGATGAAGGTATGTAGAAATCCTGCTTTTTTTTAGTTGTGACATTTTGTGTGGTTCTAACGAATATATTTCCATTCTTGGGAATTCTTCTGAACGTTTCTCATAAACCATTCAGTGATCATGAAAGTTACATGGAAACTAAAGTTTTAAGCTTTGAAGATAATTTCCTTTAGCCATGGAGATACATGTGACTGTAGCAATCCCCCCCCTCTTAGCGTACCTATCCCATATTAATTTTTCTCTCTTTTTTCTTTTTGCTCTCTTCCCAGGAAAGAATCTGAGTATTTTGCTTCGGTCAGAAGAAAGATTGCAGTAATTGCTGGCATCTTTCAAAAATGAATAATCAACCTTTCCCCACATATCTCTATCTCAGCATCCTAGCTGTAAGTTGAAACTCCCATGACAAATAGGAAAGTCTAATTCAACTCAATTCATATTTTTTTACCCTCCATTCTTGGTGAAGCTTATGACCAATGCAAACTTTATGGTTTTAGGAAGAAAAAAAAGAAAACTTTCCTCTTTTTCTTTCCCCTTTAATATGGATCACGAACGAATGAATTATCTTCAGAAGTGATTTCTAGTGTTTTCTAGCATCGCACATCCAATATTTTGATAATAGAAATTGTCTTCATTCCAATTATGGCTGGATGACACCACATTTAGTTATGAAACAGTAGCAAGGAAATGCTGCACTCACAAAGGATTCCTGTGAAAAGATGAACTATATTTTACAAAGCCTGTAAAAAAAAAAGGGTGTGTGTGTGGTGGCAGCTGTTTAATTATAATATACTAGAACAAAAAGGGAAAGTAGCCAAAGTCAACATTAAATATGCAGCCAGGGACTGGAGCCAAAAAGAGTAACACAAAGGAGAAAGCAGAAAGTCAGGTGGAGACTTGGAGTTCAGCAAAGGCTGGTCGGTAAAAGAGATGTCAGTAAGTGATTTTCTATATAATGAAGCACAGAGTATAGGAAACACTCGGAAGTCAAGATCCTATCCCAGGAAGAGGGATAAAATGTGAACGGCATTGCAAACTAGGTGGGCTACTCATGATTGTCACATAGTGACAAAACACTTACTCTACTCATTCAAAAGAAGTGACCCAACAAAAAGAATGGAAGTGTTTATTTCACTTATTTTAAAGAGTCATATAATCACCCATCTTAAGAAACGCAACTCTGGATAGCTCACTATTACTCTGTATATAACATAAGTAAATAAACTTTCAGAGAAATTCATGAACAGAAATTCTGTTTCGGTAAGATTAAAAGGAGAAAGGAATAATAGTGATACTGTTTCTATGCTTGGGTGTGGATTTGAATGAGTCATATCTGATTCAAATCCATCACTGTAATCTCTCTATTGTATCATTGGATATATTTATGCATTTTTTAAAAAATTCAATAACAGTCTTCCAAGCTCTATGACTTTGAGGAGAACAATGAGGCAATACATTTTGAGGCATATTTTTGAGCTTCCAAAAAAATCTTCGATAAAAGGGGAAATATTGTACTGGTGATAATGTTGGTTGTTGTAAGTTGTGAAGTCGTGTCCAACCCACCGCGACCCCATGGACAATGTTCCTCCAGGCCTTCCTGTCCTCTGCCATCCTCTGGAGTCCATTTAAGTTCACGCCTACTGCTTTGGTGACTCCATCCAGCCACCTCATTCTCTGTCATCCCCTTCTTCTTTTGCCCTAATATTTCCCAGCATTAGGCTCTTCTCCAATGAGTCCTTCCTTCTCATTAGGTGGCCAAAGTATTTGAGTTTCATATTCAGGATCTGGCCTTCTAAAGAGCAGTCAGGGTTGATCTCCTCTGTGACTGACCGGTTTGATCGCCTTGCAGTCCAAGGGACTCACAGATGATGTTGAAGCATTATCTATAATCAGTTTCAAGCATGCAGGTTAGAATGAAACACAGAAATAATGCTAGATTGAATCATATTGTATCAAACACTATCCCAGGATTTCTGGGAAGGAGAAGAAACAAATTATTATTGATCATATACTTTTGGAAATTAAAAGCCACTCTTTTTAATGTAACATCTTCGGATTTAATTAACTTAGAATATTGTGCACATCCATGATATCCCGTCATCTTTTCCCAGAATTAATCATTGAGTAAATTGATTCAATAGGAAATTTACTATCCTGATGACTAGCAAGATCTCCATCAATTCATTAAGAAGGAGAAGATTCAAAAACTTTTTAACTGTCAGTGCTTGGGTAAGTTGATTTAGATAGGTATTGGAGAAAAGATCCTGCTCTGTTCAGCAAATTTTTGCATTGTGAAGTCCTTGATGCTCTCAGAGCCTGGTTGTTTTCTTGCACTGATGAGGTTACCCAGATGGCTAATAAAATGTCTGCAAGAAAACAACTAAGCTCAGAGAGAGCACTAATAAACCCTATTGAGAATCGTATTTTTAAAATGTGTTTTGTTTTGAACTGAATGGAGAATCTGAATGAAAACATTGTGAGCTGAACTATGGTGATAATGATTATGGGTGGATTTTGTCAAAGGTAAAATATTCAATATGACCTACGTCCTGCTGTTAGAAAGTGACATCATAGCCTGGAAGTTCAGCTGTAATGTAAGTTCACTATTCCACTAACTTGCACTAAGTTGATGAAGAAGGCAAGACTTTCCTTATAATGGAGAAGAAGTCCACAGAAGAGAATTACTTCCATTAAACCTTTTCATACAAGTTAACCAGGAAAACTTCAGAATACAGATGGACTCCTCTTGATTGGCAGAGTCCATGCAAAAGATCACAGACAGGCTTTATTCATTACCTGTGAAACAGCATCATCTGGTGTCTCATACTATCTATTGCATCTTCCAAATCTGTTTCTTGTAAAGAATGAACAATTATTGTACAAATAGGCTACACTAGTTTGGTTGATGTGAGTATACTATTTAAGTCATTTCTAGTTTATTATACTGTTCCGAATTGGGATGGAGATCATCCATTATTAGAAATATAATTGTTTTTGTAATCAAGCAATTATTCTGAACAATTTATATTCACTTGATTGGTCAGTCTTACATATTATACAGTACTAACAATGTTACTTCACAAGTACGTTAGTTTTTCTAATGGTTAAAGATTCTGAGAAAACCCAGGTACACAAATGCTGCTTCTTGTATCTTTAATTTCACACGTACTATCCAGCATTTGCCTGTATTGTACATATCATTTTTAAAAAAAATATTTCCAGTATTTGTGTAACCTCTGGAATCTTACAAGGTGAAAATCCAGAAATGCATATTATGGAAGCCAGTGATGTATATTTCTCAGATAGGACTGCATCCTTAAGGAAAACTAATTCTTGCCCTCCCTCCCTCCCTCCCTCCCTCCCTCCAACTTCTGTGCACAGAGGTAATTTTGAACTACCCATTAAAGTACTCTGTACCCATAGATTCTCTTTAATTGTTCTGTAGGACCTAGTAATCTGGCAGAAAAGAAGAAATTTGTTGTGATGAAGTGGGAGTTATAACAACTAAGTAGAATATTTTTAAAAAACAACAAATGGCCTCTATTTTTTTCCTCTGGCACCAAGGTCTTTAACATTTTGAATTTTTCCCTGTATTGATCACCTGCATTTTTGTTGTTTTTTAAAAATTATTAGTTTTCAAGATTTCATTTCAGACAAAATTGGTGCAGTCCAGTCCAGAACAGGGGTAAGAGCTTTTGTTAATGGTTCATTTATGCCTTTCACAGTTATATTTTGTTAGATGGAGTGAATGAGAACATC